>NC_038048.1:25594503-25960374 GCF_002211085.1 Panicum hallii | reverse complement strand
GTTCCGGAGGACCGGGACCTAAAGCGATGGGTCCTGGACACCGGAGCCACCAACCATATGACCGGGTTCGTGACGCGTTCTCCGACCTGGACACAGGCATCATCGGGACGGTGCATTTTCGGCGATGGCTCCGTCATCCGGATCGAGGGCCGCGGAACCATCCTCTTCTCCTGCAAGAATGGGGAGCACCGCAGCCTCGGGAACGTCTACTTCATCCCACGCCTCACCACCAACATCATTAGCGTCGGCCAGCTTGACGAAGTGGGCTTCAAGGTGATCATCAAGGAAGGGGTGATGCGAGTCTTCGACGAGGACCGACGCCTACTCGCCAAGGTGCATAGGGGCCCAAGCCGGCTCTATGTGCTGGATGTAACCATCGCCCGGCCGGTACAAATTACACTAATTAATTAATTAATTAGAAAAGAAAACTTGTGAGAACATCTAAACGTCGAACTTTATGATTCGTGTTGAGCTAAACAATTGAATAACAAACACATTTAAGTTGATATTAATCAAATTAACATTAATTATGAAAACCGGAGAAAAGACTTAATTGGATTTTATTTCGGAGAACTAGATGAGAGGATATTATTCAAATTAAATTAATATCTAATTTTAAAAAATAGGAATTATGGCACAACAACACTACTAAACAATAGCTTAGGGTTTTAGAAGACTAACACAAAAAGAACGGATCAAAACGGATCTAAAACGCGGAAACTACGCATAAAACAAGGCTGCAGGGACCTATACGCAATTAACTATAGACTTCAAGGGCTAGCAGCAAAGAATTGCAAGACACAGAAAATAGTGCTTGCAAAATAGGAAAAGATTAGGGTTAGATCTGAAAAATTCCATGGTGGGGCTGGATTGAAAAGATGGAAAAGATCTAGGGGGTTTTCTGCAAAATTTCCAAGACACAGGAATTTTCACGGTAATTACAGAATCTTCCAGGGACCTAATCGTGAAACCTTCACAGCAGCTTCCCATGGAGACTGGCGGCTACTGTTCTTCAAATTGCCGGCGATTTAGTGCACGAGAGGTCGCGGCGAAGTGGGGGAAAAGAAAGAGGATGACGAGGGGATTCAATTCCATACCTAACTTACCACGGGGATGCATCGTAGAGATCGAATTTCATGGAGGAAGATGCAAGTACGGGTCTGTTCTGTTCCAGGCGGTTCTGCTCCTGTTCCTGGCGGTTCTTCTCCTGTTCCTGGCGGCGGCCTGCAGGAGAGGGGCGGCGCTGCAGGGGGAAGAGCGGGCAGGGGCAAGGGCAGGCGCGCAGGAGGTGCGGGGCGCGCGCACAGGGAGCTGGTGACGTTCTGGTGGCGCGTGAAGGTGCAGGAGGAAGGGGCGGCGCTGGCTGCAGCGGTTCAGGCGTAGGGCCAGGGCGTGGAGGAGACGCACGGGCGGCTGCAAGGATTCAGGCGATGCAGGGGGCGTGCGGCGGCTGGGCGACGACGTGCTCTGCGGCAGGAGACGCAAGGGCTCGCAGCGACGGTGATGCAGCAGGGGCACAGGCGAGGGAGAGGGCTACGGCGACACTGGCTGCAGGAGGAAGGTCGCAGGGGGCACGGCGACGGCAGTGCTCATGGTGCCTTGCGAGCAGCAGGGAGGCCTGGGCGCTCGGCCTCCTGGTGGCTGCGCTGCACAGGAAAAAGGAGGGCGACAGCAGGGATCGATGCAGGTTCTCAGGTACGTTTTATAGGGGCGCAGGGGCTAGGGCATAGGGGAAGATGATGTGCAGAAGAAGTAGATTGGAACGGGGGCTCGACTCGCGAATTTTTATAGCTCGTCTCGCGGATTTTTATTGAGCGAAACGTCCTGACTTAGCGTGATAGATACGCCAAGGAAAAAGTGACCGTCGTGCAGCACCTGGACTCGATCGAGCCTGGCTAGTGGGGGTGCGGGGTCGAGGATTTAGCGAGCAGGGGACCGATGCCAGGCCGAGGGATTCGGTTATGGGCTGAAACAGGATCGGGTGAGGGCTGAACACGAAAACGAGCTGACTGAGCGGGTTGAACGTGAACGAGTTATTCAGGTGCGCAGAAAAGAGAAGGAAGGGATCAGGCCGAGTCGTTGGAGCTGATGGTGATCAAACATCGTCGGAAAAATACCGAAGACGAGCCACGAGGCGTCGTTTTCAAGCATGACTTGATCGGGGGAACGGTTAGAGGATCGGGAGCTCGACGGAACTTCTTAATGATTCGGAGAGGATAAGGTTAAAAGGATATACAATAAAGATACGGCTCGGTCCGACTGCGATGAAAATCAAAAATAGAAATGTTTTCCAGAACATATTTTCAAGTTTAAAATAAATCTAGAAAAGTCCAGATAAATATTTCAAACCAAGAAAAATATATCCGGAAGAATCCCAAAATTTTCCGAGGAAAAACTCGGGAGTTAATTTGGGTCACGAGGATTCCAAATAAAATATTTGGAGCTGATGAAAAAGAATTTTAGAGCTTTCCAAGTAAAAAAATGGATCTAGCTCTTGGATAAATAAAATAATTGCCAGAAAAATCTTTAAAATTCTCGGAAAATCCTATTGATAGATGAACATATTGTAAGAGATATTCACATCCTAAAATTAAATATTTTAGGGTGTGACAGAACTAACCCCCTTAAACAGAATCTCGTCCCGAGATTCGCAAGAGCTGGTGGCAAAGACGAGAGTTAGGATAAAAGATTTCATCAAGAAGACAACAAGATTTCAAGGCGGGTATCCGAGAAAGGAGAGAGTTTGGATTTGGATCTTCACTTGCTTTTAGTTGGATTGAGCAGAAGGTGTTGACAAGAGATTCACAAGGCGGGTGATTGGAAGGGAGATAGAACATAGAGTTTTTTTTAATAAGGAGTAAGGCGAGATGGCAAGATGGGTAACAGGAAAAGGAGGGAAGATGATTGGGTCTTCTTCACATGCTTCCAAGCAGATGGGGTTGACGAGAGATTTACAAAATCTTGAGGTTGAAAAGAGGCGACAAGGTAACAAGATGGGTATCAAGAAAGAGAGAAAATGGATTTAGGTCTTCTGTGCTAACTTTCGCCAAGGAGCAAGAAGACGGCGTTGAAGAGAGATTCATAGAGTCTAGAGATAGAAAGGAGAGATAAGGCAAAGGGCTTCTGACAAGGAGAAAAGTGATATGACAAGATGGGTATCGAGACAAAAAGATGGAATTTGAGTTTGGATCTTTTCTGCTGGCTTATGCTTTGGAATGTGAGGATATCGTGGTTGAGAAAACTAAGGGATAAATGATGTCATTGTAGGCACAAGTCCCACAACACATCAACGAGCAAAGACAAGGAGTCTAAGCAATCAAGAGCAAAACAACAAGCATTACAAGCACACCAAAACAAACTATCAAGCAACCGAAACTAGCGTTTTACAACTGATAAGGGAACCTCTTAAGTATGGGTCATATCCTAAAGCTTCAGCATTCTGATGTAGGCATCTCTCTCAGCTTATCTGGCGGAACATTGACTTCTTGAGTGTAACGCCAATTAGTCCAACGTGGTCTTCAGTTTTTTCTGGCTTGACTTCTTGTAGTAGACGGTTACTTCCATTCTTCGGGGTACAAGGTCGGACAATCTAGCGTTTGTAACAAGAGAAGAGGAGAATAAATCCACTTGGAATAGAATATTAGGGGATTTCCAAAGTGGCCAAACTTGAAATCAAGGAGGAGGTAAATTGGAACAAATGGATATATACAAGGTAACCAATGCCATTGAGGATACACGTAGACAAGAAAATTGTGAGATGTAAAAGCAATGGAAATGAGGGAATAAAAGAAAAGGATACAGAGTTAGATAAAAGCAGCATCAAGAATGAGATAAATGAAGAATGACTAGGAATAAACATCGAGAGGGTCAAGGATATGGTAAAATATGACTTTTATGTCAAAATGGATCTTAGAAAACGACCATTGCTATCTAGGCTGGCGTCCTACGGTCGACACAGCTCTGATACCACCTCTGTCACACCCGGTTTTTAAGGACAAAACCGAATGCATAACTATATATATGGAACTTGATCCTGGCATACATATAGTGGAGCACTGATGTCAGTTAGATTAGCACGTTTCTTTTCTGTTAGTCGTGTGCATGAGGACCGGCTTGTGGTTGCCGTGCGCATCGTGCCCGCGAAGATAGCTCGCGCTAGACTCGGACAACTGGAGGTGAGCGCACATCATGGACGTGGGGACGGACGCGTCGTTAGCGCGGTGTGCGGGTCGCCACCGGAGTCTGTTACTTTGCTTTCAATAAAGGAGAAGAAAAAGACCTGAAAACGCGCGGGTTTTGGGCAGCACAAAAACTCTTGTGTGCTTGTGTTCCAAGTGTTCGTGTGTGTCCATCTTCACTCACGCCGGCGTTCCGAGCTCGCCTAAGCTGGTCACCAGCGTTCCAGCTCGTTCCAGGGCTAACAGGATCTTGGTGATGATGTCCATCGGAAGATGCGGCTTCTCATCGTCCTCCATGTTGTATTGTCCCCCGCCCACACTAGGAAGACACAGGCAGTATGCATGTGTGTTATGAACTGAAGAATAATCGCCCAGAAAGATCTCCATCGCCTGCAGCCGGCAAGCAACGCAACTCTAACACACAGTGCAAATTAAACCAACCAGACACTACAGCGTCAAGAAGAAAGCGTACTACTTGGTCTCAAAGCTTCCTCCAATGGACACTTCCGTCAGGCTATTGTACTCCGGTGTCGTGGCAAGAACCGACGGCGTGCCTCTGTTTGAACTCTGATCTGGGGGCACGAGGTGAGGGTGGTGGAGAACGGAGAAGGGTGGAGAAAGGTGAAAGTGTGGGGAAAGGTGCTCATGCCATTTCTTTAGTTGCTTGAGTGGGTTTTATTAGTGGCCGTGGCACTTTTGACCTTTAATGACCAGCAACAAGAGCCTCCTCCCACGCTGACCTTTAATAACCACATTGACCAGTAACTCATCTGTGTACTGATGAAGGAAATAGGGACATACTATTGGCGCAAAGTAGTAACAATATGGTGCAAAAATGGGCAAATAGGGACATACTTTCCTGTCTCACTGGAACAGCTATTAACTTTGAAAAAAGATGTAAGGTAATTTCGGATTTAATTTAAAGCCATATCAAAGTTGTAATTCCATCTGTGTTAGTAGCAGCTGAAAAGTCTCTTTCAATTTAGTGGACAAAGTAGGATGAGACAAAAGGCTGCTAAGGCGATGTTTTGATCTTATCTTCCTCGTGGAGCCATAAGAGATCTGGAATCCTGCGTGCATGATATGAGTTGAATCATCTATCTGCTTAGGCTACCCCCAGCAAATTTTCATGCTGGACAGAGGCAAAGCCTGGAAAAATCTGGGCAGTATGCACTTGTTCTCATCAGCCGATAAAGTGCTACACAGAATCCAATTCCTCCTATGGTTCCTGACCCATGTCTCCATCCTTGTCTAGCATTATTTCAAAGAAAATAAATTGATGAGAGCATTGCAAGGTTTATGGTTTGAAGGGGAGAAGTAACTAGTATGACTTTTTTAAGTGACTACAAGTGTTTCCATGTGTTAAGTGAATCTTAAAGCAGAGTAAAGCACCAAACTCTGTTCTTCAGTTGATCTTGTATGTTGAAGGCGAAATCTGGTGTAAATAGTGGCATTGATGGTATGGATCCAATATAAAATCTGGCACTAAAGCACCAAACTCTGCGTTTTGTTTTTTTAGAAAAAAGTTGGTAATAAGAAAAGAAAAAGGGTTACAGTTAATTACATAAAACTTTGTTAATCTGGATAAATACAATGTATTACCCCTCACTAGCAAGAATTATTTTAGCTTTCAAAAGAGGCACCGATTCAGTTTCAATTTCCTATCCATCAGGATTTCAAAGTCGGACATGGAAGTAAACAACACCAGCAGAGGATAATCAAGGGTTGCACAGATGTGCCCAAGGTAGGCCAGTACTAGAGGGGAGAACTCACAGGCCTGGGATCTACAGGTAGGAGCTTCTTTCCCGACACCTCCTATTGCTACAGTATTTCTTCAAAAAAAAACATTTGAGAATCTTGACATGGTCAATTGCTCATGTGCTCTACTGTAAACAACTAAGTGTGTTGTGCTGGGATGTTGAAGCAATTGCATATATATAACGGACAACGACTTCACTTGTTCACAAGTATTCTAGAGGAGGTATTCCGTGTGGCCTTGTGGGAGAAAAAAACAATAAGTACTACAGAACTAAAGCAACTGGTTTGCATTAATCACTGGTGGATCGTCGCTCATTAACCATTTTTGTGAATTGTGATATGTTAGGTTCGTTCATACCTTATTTGATTTCTCAGTACTCAGTGGCCCAAGTTATACGGGAGCATGAAACTTCGCTATGCCGAAGTCAGGTGAAGAAAACTCTCTTCCCAATCCGGTTCCTATGTCAACAATGGGTTATGTGAGCACTCAACTCCATCTTTAGGTGTGCTCCTATCGCCCTTCTCTACGTATAACACCTCTTCTTTTGTCAACTTGCAGTGTGCCCACATGGCAACTCCCAAAGAGCATGGAGCACCAATGAGCCTAGATGATCTTATGCAATTCAACATCGTCGTAGCCACCACACACACCATTAGACATCACTCTAACTTGCTTATTGAGATAGTCGACCACCCTCTTCAAATAGATATCCCCATATAGAGCAGCAATACGTACTAAACTCCCATTCCTTGCAAACGTGTAATTATTGAGACTTTTTGACTTTTCATTTGAGCCAATTTGCATTTATCAGTTAACAACAAAAACCCGTAATCCCGTCTTGAAGTTGTGTCCATCAGTGCTTGATGATATTCATCGGAGCCAATTTGCCATTTCATTCTCTTCTTTCATCTACAGACAACAACAAAGCAAAATAGCACCTGCATGTGTCGAAAGCCTGATCAAGGACGATTGTCTCTAGTTAAAAAAGCTCTCTTTTACCGGCAAAGAAAAAACAAAACAAAACAAAAATAGAAGAGGATATAGAAATCAGCTCGCTGGTCCTCTCGTTTGGCTGTATACGGAAACAAAATAAGAATCTCGATGAGCTCAATTACTCCACTGTGAACAACCAAGAGTTGTGCTCGGAGACACCGGAATAAAACGACCACTATTTATACAATGGATGCCCCCCAAAAAAAAAAGTTAACTGTAGCGACAACATACATGACTAAAGCATCTGATATGTATTAATGAGTATTGATTGGGTCATCAATGATTCACTATATATTTTTGTGAACTGCCATATCTTAGGTTCACATCTTAACTATAATTTTTAGGACGTATCAACTGCCGCCCATGCTGTGGGAGCATAGAACCTCACCGTGCCAAAATCAGATCAAGAGAACTCTCTCCCCAATTCGGTTCCAAAGTCAGGATTCATGAATGGGGTGCCCTGGCTCATCGTCGTCAACTTCATCCTTTGGTATGCTCTTACTGCTTAGGTCAATAACAGGACTTGAAATCCATTGACTTACAGCTTGAAACTTTTCTGAATTCATTAAATTTGATTATAGTTCTTAATATCATGCGGAACGTATCCAATGGAACTCCTCTCCTACTTGAGACATAACTTGCTTATAACACTAGCAAAACTTGTATGAAGCTTTACTTACAACAATGTTAGATAATATGGTGGGCTGGTTAGGCTGGCCCCTTGGGCCGTAGGGCTGCCGCACGGGTCTGTGTGTCGTGTGCCGGCTCCTCTCGGGATAGCTTCCAGGTCACGTACCTAGGTTAGGCAAGGATCTCCCTAATTGGTGTTGTTTCTATAAACCCTAGGATATCCTTGCCTATATATGCTGTACATGTGCTTTGCACCCTATCAATCAATTATCCCAAGCCATGCTCTCTTTCACCGTATCACGAGTCCAGGTTCCCATCCCGATTCATCTTCCGCTGCCCAAGCCCTAGCTATGGCCGGGACTCTCCCTCCTGCCGCCGCCGCCGGCGACCTCGACGCCGCCGCTCTGGCTGAGCGTGAGGAGCGCCTCAAGGTCCGCACCGCTGCCCTTCAGCGTGTTGCAGCCGCGGAGAAGGAGGCTGCCGACGCCTCGCTCAAGCGCGATGCTGCTGCCATGCGTGTCGCTGCTGAGCACAAGGCCGCCGCCGTAGCCAACAACGGCAATGCCTCTCCCTCGTGCGCGCCTCCCTAGGATCACGACGCCGTTCAGGACGCCATGCTCCTTCACGCTCAAGCCATCGCTATCCAGAACATCCGAAGTACGCTGTCGGCAAGTACTCCCTCCAGGACCACATCTTCAACGACGCATCTGCCCCAACCATCCCCGACTGGGAATGTATGGACTATGTCGTCCGGTCTTGGATTTCCGGATCGATCTCCAACGACCTCGCCGACACCATCCTCGATAACATCTCCACCACCCGTCGGGCGTGTCTCGTGATCAAAACCCAGTTCCTTGGGAATCACGAGACACGAGCCCTCTTCCTCGACGCCTAGTTCCGAAACTTTGTTCAAGGTGATCTATCCATTATGGATTACTTCAGGCATTTCAAGCAGATGGCCAAGTCCCGCGATGAGCTAGGCATGCCCGTCACCGACCACACCCTCGTGCTGAACGTGCTTCGCGGGCTCAACGAGCGGTTCACCGCTCTCGGTCTGCACCTCCGTCGCAGCTACCCATTCCCCATGCTCCTGGAGGTCTGCAATGACCTCCTTCTCGAGGAACTCACTGCGGCGCAATGACCCTCCGCATCGTCCACCGCGCTTATCGCCATGGGCGGGCCCGCCTCCTCGTCACGCTCCTCGGCGCTGCCACTACAGCCCCAAGTCTTGCGGGGGTTCCCGTGGCTCCAAGGGCGGCTTTGGGGGTGGCTCCAGCGACTTGTCCAAGCACCGCCACGGGAAGCATGGCAAGGACACCGGGAGCCACAACAGTGCCTCCTCCACAGGCGGCAGCGGGACAGGCAGTCCCGCTCGCCGGCCCCCTCTGGGGTGTGGCCTTCACTCCTGAACCCGTGAGCCGGCTCCATCCAGATGTGGCCCGGTTCACAGGGCTCTGTAGGCCGCCTCGGTCTGCAGCCGCAACAGGCCCTACTGGCCCGGCACGCGCAAGTTCAAGTGTTGCAGGCCCAGCTGCATGAGCAGGCCCTCGCCCAAGCGCAGCTTCAGGCCTAGGTGCAACTCCAGCTCCAGGTGCATGCCCAGCACGCCCAACTCCAGGCGTAGCAGGCTGCTCTGTAGGCTGCCCCCGGCACGTTCAGCCCCACTGCAGGCCTCCCTTCATGGGACCAGTAATCTCTGGCGTCCACCTTTAGTACCATGACGTTGAACCTTCCCGAATGGTACTTCGATTCAGGTGCTTCCTCTCACATGACCTCCGCCACTGGTACTCTATCCTCTGCATCACTTCTGCAGTATCCTTCACCTTCTTCAATTGTCGTCGGTAACGGTTCTTTACTTCCTGTTACCACCACTTGTACAGCACGGCTTCCTGGGCCCTTTACTCTTAATAACATTCTTGTTTCTCGAACCTTATTAAGAATCTTATTTATGTTTGCCAGTTTACCCCTGACAACAATTGTTCTGTTGAATTTGATCCCGCTGGTTGTTCTGTGAAGGATCTCCAGTCCTGGAGAGTGATCGTCAGGTGCAATAGCTCTGGGCTGCTCTACCCTTTGCAGCTTCCTGCTGCCTCCTCTCTTGTTGCCAGCAGCAACGCATGTCTCTGTCACCATCACCTCGGTCATTCTGGACATGAAGCCCTCGCCAAGCTCAGACCTGCCATTCAGTTCTGTACTAAAGACATTGGCACTTCTATTTGTCATGCTTGTCAGTTAGGCCATCACATACGTCTACCTTTTCATACATCTAGTTCGTGTGCTACTAGTCATTTTGATCTTATACATTGTGACATATGGACCTCTTCCATCATTAGTGTTTCGGGTTATAAATATTATTTGGTCATTCTCAATGATTGCTCGCACTATTTGTGGACATTTCCGTTGCACCTTAAGTCTAACACGTACTCCACCCTTGCTAATTTCTTTGCTTATATGACCACTCAGTTCGGCACCACCATTAAGGCAGTCCAATGTGACAACGACCGCAAGTTCGATAACTCCAATGCCGTCACGTTCTTCCTTACTCATGGGGTTCATCTTTGCATGTCTTGCCCCTACACTTCTTCCCAGAACGGTAAAGCTGAACGCATTATTCGTACCACTAATAATGTTGTTCACTCACTCCTATTTTAGGCTAGCATGCTGTCCTCCAACTGGGCTGAAGCTCTCGCCACCGCCACATACCTGATCACCATCTTGCCCACCAAGATGCTTTAGTTTGCTACGCCGCATTTTGCTGTACGGACTGGATGATCTTTGGCGTGACACGGATGCTCATCTCCGCATTTTTGGGTGCAAGTGTTACCCTAATCTCTCCGCCACAGCCGGCCATAAACTCGCTCCACGGTCTACTCTTTGCGTCTTCCTTGGCTATTTTGCTCATCACAAAGGGTATTGCTAACTTGACCTCGCTTCCAACCGAGTCATCATCTTACGTCATTTCATCTTTGACGAGATGGCATTTCCCATTGCCGAACAGCGGCATACATCACCCGACCCAGCGGATCTTGATTTTCTAGATGATTTCACTAACCATGTGCCGGCCCCCATAGGATGGCCACATCGTTTCCCCCCTGAAGGACATTCCAGCGGCCTTGTTCCTGCATCCGCACTACCACGTGCGGCCCCCGATGCCTCTTCGCTGCCTGTGCAAGGCGTGGACGGTCCTCTTGCGTTAGTGACCGGCCAACTGCCACGCCCCCCCCCCAATAGGTGCACCAGCAGCTGATCTCGGCTGTCCCGACTGGGCCCCAGCCGACCTTGGCTTCAGCCGGTCCTCAGCCGGCTCCCGCAGGCTACCCGTCGGCCTCTACTTGCACTCAGCCAGCTCCTGTCGGCCACCAGCTGGCCCCAGCTGGCTCCCAGCATGGCCCTTCGCCTGCTGCACCCCGGCAATCGGCGCCCATGCGCGAGTTCCGCCACATCTACACCCGTCGTGCGTTGTCTGCTCCAGCAGTCGGTCCTCTCGCCCTTCCTAAGGGTGCAGTGCCGGTTCCCCCTGTGGTGAACCAGCACCCCATGACCACAAGGGCGAAGCGTGGTTTGCGACTTCCAGCCCTATACCACGCCGCGCCCTTGTCGCCCATTTCGAAGACCTTCCGTAGCGCTCTTGCCGATCCCAATTGGTGAGCTGCTATGGAGGAAGAACACGCCATCCCACTAAAGAACCACACATGGGACTTGGTTCCACGACCGCATCGGGCCAATGTTGTCACTGGCAAGTGGATCTTCAAGCATAAGTTCCTGTCTGATGGTTCTCTCAAGCGCTACAAGGCTCGGTGGGTTCTTCGCGGCTTCACTTAGCGACCCGGCATCGATTTTGCTGAGACCTTCAACCCGGTCGTGAAGCCCGCTATAGTTCGCACGGTCTTGTCCTTGGCTCTCTCTCTCAAGGATGGCCTATTCACTAGCTGGATATGAAGAATGCTTTTCTTCATGGGACCCTGTCCAAGACTGTCTACTGCGCCCAGCCTGCAGGTTTTGAGGATCCGGCTCACCCTGAAATTTGTTTGTCGGCTCAACAGATCACTATATGGGTTGAAGCAGGCGCCTCCTGGTACAGTCGGTTTGCTGCCTAACTCCTTAGTCTGGGATTCGTTGAGGCCAAGTCAGACACATCGCTTTTCGTCTACCACTACAGCTCCGATATCATTTATCTACTACTCTATGTTGATGATATTGTCCTCACAGCCTCTTCCTCGGATCTCCCTTAGCGCACCATTCAGGCCTTGCAGCAGGAGTTCTCTATGAAGGATCTTGCGAGCTTCACCACTTCCTGGGGATGCACGTTCAGCATTGTGGCTCTGGACCCTTTCTCTCCCAGTGGCAGTACATGATAGACATCGTGCTGGCATGGCTGAGTGCAAGCCGTGTTCTACGCCCGTGGACACCAACCCCAAATTGGCGGCAGATGGTCCACTTGTTCCAGATGCTTCAAACTTCCGCGGTCTCGCAAGAGCTCTTGGGTACCTCACCTGTTCCAGATGCTTCAGACTTCTGCAGTCTCGCAGGAGCTCTTCATTACCTCACCTTCACCGGCCGGATATTGCTTATTCAGTTCAATAGGTTTGCTTGCACATACACGATCCGCGTGAGTCTCACCTTGCTGCTCTGAAGCGTATTCTTCACTACATCAATGGACTCTTCACCTGGGCTTGCTTCCTCATCCATCTTCGCAGAGCGAGCTGACTGTGTACTCAGATGCTGATTGGGCCGGTTGTCCAGACACTCGCAAATCCACCTCGGGTTATGTGGTGTTCCTTGGTGACAACTTGGTCTCCTGATCATCAAAGCGCCAGAACACAGTCTCCAAGTCTAGCGCAGAAGCTGAGTATCGCACCGTGGCCAATGGCGTTGCAGAGGCCACCTGGTTGCAATAGCTTCTCCTCGAGCTCCACGCACCACCACATCAGCACCGTCTACATGTCCTCCAACCCCGACAGCACCAGCGCACCAAGCACATTGAGATTGATCTCCACTTTGTCACAGAGAGCGTTGTTATTAGCGATGTCCATATCATGAATATTCCTACATCTTAATAGTATGCCGACATCTTCACCAAGGGACTTCCATCCTTAGTGTTCACGGAGTTCAAGTTCAGTCTGAACATCCGCGCTGCCGACGATCAGACTGCGGGGGCGTGTTAAATAATATGGTGGGCTGGTTAGGCTGGCCCCTTGGGCCGTAGGGCTGCTGGCCGCACGGGCTTGTGTGCCGGCGCAAGTACCTAGGTTAGGCAAGGATCGGGCTTGTGTGCCGGCGCAAGTACCTAGGTTAGGCAAGGATCTCCCGTGTTGTTTCTATAGACCCTGGAACATCCTTGCCTATATATGCTGTATACGTGCTTTGCACCCTATCAATCAATTATCCCGAGCCATACTCTCTTTCAAACAACACTGATGAAACATGCTGAAACTTTGGAAATTGTAAATTTAAGCTTGGCATGTTTCATCAGTCTAAAAACCATAACCCGAGCTCGATAGAATATAAGCTTTTAATTTTTAAACCCTGGTATACATGAAAAGTAACTTGAATCAGTAATATATGCATGAAAGTATTTAGTAGCTAGAACCATTAATGTACATCACATTAATACGTTCTCAATTTAAGAACTTGTAATTATAAATTGAAAAGTTCAAAAGTTTGTAGTGGCCTCGAAAGAAAGAAATACATGGATGTGTTAGGTTGCTTGTCCAATCCCCATAAGCCACCCAACTCGTATTTGGTAGCCGGTCAGGCCTAGCCAGGCTAGACTAATGCAGAACTGGCGTCCACACATGGCTTTCCAGAAACACGAGGCTTACACAAGACATTGAGGTTGAAGTGGCTACGCCTCATCACCCTCTTCAGCGACACAGTAGAACATGTACAGCAACAACATTGACACCTTAATAGTTCCTTCTGTTCATGCCATAAGTTGTGAGCTCAATGCTATATCCACACTCAATTTGCCATTTCATTCTTTTCTTTCATCTAGAGAAAGTAAAAAATAAAAATAGGAGAGGACATAGAAATCAGCTCTCTAGTCCTCTAATTTTCTCAAAGCAGCTCTGTACGGACTGGATGATCTCTGGTGTGACACGGTCACCAGCAGCCAACTTGTATTGTTCAAATTTTGCTTCATCGCACTCAAGTGCAGCTTTCTTGCAAGCCCTGATGCTTCCTAGTGATAAATGAATGTCATGATGATTGAAGAGCTCAACTGTAGTAGTTCGGTCATAGAAAAATAGTGAACCTTTTCTTAAGGAATACAAATTAGTGCTACAATAAGGCAAAAGGACAAGACAAAATATTAAGCTGATCATCCAAACTGACATGTGGAAATACTTTAAGCAGTAGAAGAACTGGCATAACTATATTCTGAGTTCTGGATTAGTTTCAACAAGTCCAATGGAATAGATGTATGTAAAAAACAGAATGCATTGGATAATTCTATATATTCTGTCTACCTTCATTATAAATGAAATGAATATATTGCAGGAATGTTGCACTGAAAGGCTAGAGTCAAAAATACTCCAATGAAATGTCAAAACAGCTTGACAGTGGGCATATTAAATCCTCTCTAAATAACAATCCTCTCTACCAATACTATTGTAGAAAGAAAGGAAAAATCAACGAGCAAAATAAAATCAATTACTACTATCAACTATTCAAAGGTTCAGGTTGCACCAAAAACAAGTGCCAGTTGCAAAAAAACCAAGAACAACAACACTGTTTGGTGTCATAATCCACAGAGTGAGCCACTCACCACTCATGTCAAGCAGGTTGAATGATACAGGTATTTTCCCAATGCACCTCACCATTGTTATAGCAGCCCAAACCTTCTGGTGGTCTTCACGTGACACACGGATAATGCAAAGCTTTGTTACAGGATTAACATACTTCACTGAAAATTACCAGAGCCCATAAGTATTTTCAGATTAAGAAGCCAGTAAGCACAATACAGCTATCATTGCTAAGAATTAAAGAGAGTTTAGGAGTAATTGCTAGTAGTACCCTGCAATGATCCAAGAGATGCAGCTAGGCCACACTCCCCAAAGTTCAGCTGAATGCTGTCTCTTATGACTTTGGTTATATTAAACTGGGTGAGGATGACAGGGTCTTGTTTGCCTCTACCTGCATCTATAAAGACCTCCATCACCATGTACCTATTCTTGAAGTGAACCATGGCGAATACACACTTCTTTTCCTGCAGAGCTCCTGCGCCAGATGAAAGACCAGTAATACTCATCATAAATTTAAGAGAACCAAATCAGATTTTGTTGTCTAAGCCACATTGCCTAAATAAGGAATAATGGGGGAACAGCAGTAGTGTAAAAGATCAATCATCTAGCACAGTGGCAGACCCAGGATTTGGAACTAGGGTAGGCCTAGCCAAAAATTTCAAAGCGCAGTTCAGTATAAACTAATAGAACAACAGTACAGTATATAATAACAAAACTTACAATAACATAATTAAAAAGGTTCCATAATAAGTCTAATTCAACAAATTAGTTGGGAACTCAAATAAATTACAATATAAAGAGTTGTAACAACAATGAAATCTTATATAAATAGAAGATTACAATACTAATCTAGTCTAGGGGTTTTGCTTTAAGCTTCCTCATGGTCATGAAAGTGTCCAATCGTCAAATTTTTCACTAAATGTCCAATTAATCACTGAATGTATGAATTTAGAAGTGAGATTAAGAATTTAAGATGGAGCAGTACACACCAGAGAGAAAAACTTGCCGAATTACCAAATTGGGGGGTGTGGGCTGAAGGGCGCCCCTGCCTCCTGCCGTGCAGCTGCTAGTGTACATCAGTTCAATTTATGAGTTGCAAGACTGCATCGTCCGAAGCAAAGCTACTTTCCCCTAATTAGTGATTTGCTAGATTCCTTAGCTTTTCTTTTCCTCTTTGTCTTTCCTCTTCTTCCTTTCCTTTTGTTCTCATTTGTACATTTTTTGCTCCTTTTTAATTTGATATGTAATCAGTTGGGGGGGGGGAGGGGAGTGCGCCCCTTCTGTTCTATCAGAAAGCAAAGAGTTGCAAGCCAGTTATAACACATTCCTGTATGGCTCTTTTTCCAGAATAAGGATGGACTAGTGGATCAGCGCCGTGCCTTCAAAGAAGGCAGCAGTTAGAGTTTTCTTAGCTCTAGGAATCTAAAGTAAGATGTTGCCCTGTTGCGAAAGTGCTAACATAGAAAATTAGAAGAATGGTCATAAAACGCATTAAGCTGTCAGTAGGCAGATGCTATTGGGCTTAAGAGCCATAAATATCAAATGGTTCAATTAAGTTAGCCTTCTAGAGCAACCGACACATTGGTTAGCAGCAAAGATGTAACAACAAACCACGCTGTCTGCTCAGCAAGGATTGACTTAAACGTGGGCCATCAACCAAATCTGAAACCCTCATAAACTGTGTGAGATATGGGAAAGAAGATTGGAAAAAGAGCCATACAGGAATGTGTTATAACTGGCTTGCAACTCTTTGCTTTCTGATAGAACAGAAGGGGCGCACTCCCCTCCCCCCCCCCCCCAACTGATTACATATCAAATTAAAAAGGAGCAAAAAATGTACAAATGAGAACAAAAGGAAAGGAAGAAGAGGAAAGACAAAGAGGAAAAGAAAAGCTAAGGAATCTAGCAAATCACTAATTAGGGGAAAGTAGCTTTGCTTCGGACGATGCAGTCTTGCAACTCATAAATTGAACTGATGCACTCCTACTCATCGTTTTCTATGGGAATTGGCAAAACGGGTACCCAGCAGACAAAGATCTCATCTCGTATATCAAGGATCACCAATTTCTCTTGACAAGTACCAAGATCAAAAGAATAATTCATAAAAACATATACCTTGCCGGGGGAGTGCAGCAGGGGCAGTGGCGGCGCCGGGGGCGGGGAACGCGCCGGAGGGGGGGGGGGCCGCGTCGGGGGCGGGGAACGCGCCGGGGGGGGGGGGGCGCCGGGGGGGGGCCTGGGGCGGGGCCGCGCCGCGCGGGGGAGAGGGCCGCGCCGCGCGGGGGCGGGGCGGCGCCGGGGGGGAGGGCGGCGCCGTGGGGGAGGGCAGCGCCGGGGGGGAGCCGGGGGGGGCCGCGCCGGGGGGGAGGGCGGCGCCGTGGGGGAGGGCAGCGCCGTGGGGGAGGGCCGCGCCGGGGGGGGGGCCGCGCCGGGGGCGGGGCGGCGCCGGGGGGGAGGGCGGCGCCGTGGGGGAGGGCAGCGCCGGGGGGGGAGCCGGGGGGCCGCGCCGGGGGGAGGGAGGCGGCGTGGGGGAGGGCAGCAGGGGCAGTGGCGGCGTCGGGTTGGAGAAGGGAAAAGAACGAACGGAGGTGGAAAAAGAAACGAATCGGTATGCGTAACGAGTGCCAGTGGGTAATTTTACCGACTTTGGATCGCCTCCAAGGCAGCCGAAGCAGCTCGCCGCCTGCTTCGTGATTTCCATCTGCGGAAGTAGGTTGCGGTGGGAGAAGTTGAGCCCGAAGCAGGTTGTTTGGTTTGGCTTCTGCTTTTTCACAGCAGAAGCAGGCTGCAAAAGCAGAACCAAACAGAGCCTAAAAGGGTCCAAGAGTACGGCCCCGCTGCGGCCAAGGCAAGGCAATGACCCAGTTTGCTGCTCAATAATTATGATTCATACAAAGCCTAGGTTTAGCCCGGTATGAAAAGGCACAGTGTTCGAGTAATTTTCTAAAATGTTTCAGTCGATTCTTTAAATCTAAGTAAAGCCACGTGGCGCTGATTATCTACAAAATATGGGTGAGGGGATACTTGAAATCAGTCAATAGTTCCTATGTATAACATCTCAGTATTCGAGTGATTTTCCGTTGTGCTTCAATCAATTTTTGGTACCAGTTAGATGAAGCCACGTGAACAGGTCTGCAAAATTAATGCGTGTCTAATGGAGAATGATGTCTCATCCAGATGAAACACATTGAATCAACAAAATCGTGTGGCATCTATTTTACTAAAAAGCAAAAGTAAGAGCAGCATACTGAGTAATGAATCTGAGAAAAATTAAAAAAATATGATTACATGAATCTTCTGATCAATAATGGAATATACAACAAGTGATGTACATGCTAGCAGCTATCATCAAAGCTGTTGGAAAAAGAATGAATGCATCAAGGGAACAGGGTAAAAAGAAAAATCTGAAGATAACATGAGGGGGGGGGGGGTTGAACAAACTCATAGGGATAGTGATATATCCTAAAAAGTTTATGAAGCTAGAAATGTACTTATGGAGTCTGTGGAGTTTGTGGACTTGATACTCACTTACAAGTTGATGGCCTTTCGGTGCATTTTACTCTTTAAGTATAATTTGATCTTAAAAAAACAATATGAATTCCTCCATTAATTTGATCTAACCCAAAGAAATATTACACCCTCCAGGATAAAAAGTTAAGAAAAAATAAATATAAAATCAAATAGGATTATTAAATGAGATAGTAAGTATGGGAGAGCTCTACATTATTGTTTCAACACTTTTAAACATTATATATATTGAAATATGCTTGTTATATTTTTTCTACTTCTATATGTTACAATTTTCTTAGGGTACAAATTGATCAGGGGCGGGTGAAGGGTCACCCGCCCCTACAAATTATTTTCAAATTGATTCAGAAAATTCAATTAACTCAGAAAATATAGCGAATCACATAAAAAGGTAAAATTTGTACCCTGAAGCTATTGTGCCTCCATAGAACTAGAAAAAAATATGCTAAGTATATTTCAGTGTATATAATGCTTAAGAGTATGAAAACCATAAAGAACGGCTTCAGTTTTATGAGATAGTAAGTGTGGAGGGAGGGGGGTCAACCGCCCCTAGAAATCGGTCTCTATATATGGGTGGGAGGTGGTGGGACTTAGCTATTTTTCGCATTTGAGATTTGGGATGCCGTTAGCCTGTCGAATTTCAACCGCGCCGCCACTGATCCTCTAGGTCCTCCCCGACCTCCGACGCTGCCTCCCCGCCTCCCCGTGCTCGCCACCAGCCTCCTCTATAACCTTCAGCGCCGCCCACACACCTCCTCCTCACACGCTGCCGGCCTCCTCTCCGCTTGAGCCCGCGCACCTCCTCCCATGCATGCCGCCGGGCGGCCTTCTCCTCATGCGGTGCCCTCCACGTCCTCCTCCTCCCCGGCGCCTCCACCTCCTCCTCCTCCTCCTCGCCGGCCTCCTCCCGCGGATCTACGGCCGCGGCCCTGGCGGCGCCTCCTCCACTTGCCGCTGAGCCGCAGCCCCATCCTCCCCAGCGCCTCCTCCTTCCCGCACAAGGAGGAAATAGTGCGCGCACACACACTCTAGGTTAGTGAAACTTAGTGGAAATAGTGAAAATATTCATGTGGATGCATTGCCACTTTATTTGAAAATTAGTTAGTGAATTAGTTAGTAAATTAGTTAGTGATTTAGTTAGTAAATTAGTTAGTGAATTTGGTAGTAAATGAGAAGTGTATTCGATATTGTTTGAATTAGTTAGTTCTTTTTTTTCCATTTCAAAGATCTAAATTGACTATGGTTAGTTCTTTTTCATTGTAGTTATATCCATTATCAATTTATTTGATAAGTGAATAGTTCTTTTTTATTTCAATGTGAAAATTTTAAAATACCAAGGTTTTATTCAAATATTTTGACACTCCAATGATGTATATAATGGACCCCTTGCAAAATTGTGAACCCTAACTATTCGAGGATAAGGGATTAATTCAGAATGAACTTATGTGCTTCACATTCTGAATTCATTCCTTATCCTTTGACAATCAAGGTTCTTTGAAAGTCCAAACAAACTGAGGAGTGTCAAAATAGTTAGTTCCTTTTTTCATTTGAATGATAAAGTGTTCGTTTGAATGGTAAAACAAACCGTGACACTCTAATGATGTTTGTCCATTCAACTAGGTTTCTATTCCAATATGTATTCCAATATTTATTCAAATATGTTCTTTGGCTCTCTAATGTAGAAGTCGTAAATGGATCGTCCGTCATCATGTTCCCCACAAAGGGAGCATGCAGCATTGCAAGACAATGAAATGGAGCAAATTGCATCCCAGATGGAGTAGGACGATGAGGGTGACATTGGAGTAGAATCTCGGGATGGCAAAGGTCCCAGGGTAGGACAAGCGGCTTGGGTAGGAGGATAGTGGCACGATCTGATAGATCCACATCCATTTCCTCCTTGAGAAAGCCATTCAAGGTCGGATTTTGATCTAGATTAAGTTCCCAATCAAAGTCAGGTAATGACTACACGATTACTTAGAACCTAGCATTTAGTATACATCTTCATAGACCACGTGTAATGACTTGCCGAATCGTATGATCCTTGTAGGCGACTCCAACAGGAAGGAGTAAACGCCAACGTCAAGCTCCAAGCCCAACAGAAGATGAACTTGAAGACAATAAAAGCTCCGGTCCGGAACCTGAAACTACAACGTCCGGTAGCTAAAATAGAAGGAAACGGGGTCAGCATGGAAGAAACCAATACCCCGAAGGCCAATGGACGGTCAATGCAGTTAACACAGTAGGCGAGCCCATAGAGCCTCATGAGGTGTGTGCAAAGTTTTGAAACGCAATTGGTTCTATAATCTGAACAAAGATGGTTTTGGATCCAATGATCCCGGATTGGCTAACGGTTCCTGAGGGGAAGAAGGAAGCGATGTGGCAATTGTTGAGCAAAACTTTTATTTTGCCAAGAGGAACTAGTAAAGCATTGTGCTAGGAAGATGCTGGGTGAAAGTTTCCGCCAGCGGAAGAGTGATCTAAATACCAAGTATGTCCAACAGGGCTGGACGGCATTTCAAGATTACGGGGACATCACACCAGCACAATGGGTAGAGTTTGTTTGGCAAAAGAACTCTAAGAAAGCTCTAGCCCTAAGCCAGAGAAATAGAGATTTAGCACTGAGCAACATACATAAAGTCGTTCTTGGCCCGGGTGGGTATATTTTGAATGTTGGTTTTTTAGAAAAATAAAAAATTAAATATATGCATATAAGATCTTATTTTGTTGCATAAATTCTAAAAAGCATCATGGTTCAAACAGAATCCAAAACATATTTACGGTTTGAAAGAAAAATAAGATTAAAGGTTCCAACCCAAAAGGAATCTCCACGTCTACCCATGCACAACATCCAGCCACCCAATGCATAATTTTTTAATTTAGTCCTTTTTTGGAAAGTTTTTTTACATTTGGACCCTTGGCGGAAAGAGTTGCAAAAATGGACCCCGATACGACGCTAAAGATCACAGCGCCGAGGGTAAACGTCACGGCGCCGTGATTATCCACATGGTTGGGTACGTGGATGGTGCCCGAGTTATGGCGCCAAACATCACGGCGCCGTGATGTTGACCCTCGGAGCCATGGGCCGTGGCGCCGTGCAGTATAGACACGACGCTAAGTGCTGTGGCGCCGTGCCCCAAGTCACATGGCCCACCAGCCTTTCTTCCCCGCACCTCCCCCCATGCTTTCTCCTGCTGCGCCCAAATAGACTCGCTCCCCTCTCTCTTCCTCTCCTCCTCCTCCTAACCCCCCCACCTAGATCTGGCCAATTTATTGCGAGTGGAGTAGGGGCTTCTTTAGATCTAGGTTAAGGAAGGTAAACTCCCTCCCCTCACTCAATATGGTTCATAGAAAACGTGTATTTTGCCCACATTACGATGCAACCCGAGATGGTGCAATGGATGTGTGGATGTGCAATTGATTCGGTTTTAGATTGAATTGAAGGTGTAGTTGGCTCATATAGGTGGTTCTATACATGTTCTCCCTCCGAGATTGATAAATTTCAAGTAGTGAGAATGTTATTGGGATTAAGCACGTTATGTAGAAGTAGTTTAGTGAGATTGAGATAAGCCACGTGATGAAATTTAGTGAGTATGAGATGAACCACATGATGTGTTCCCCTTGGGGCATTAGAATGCAATTTCATTTCAATGGAGTATGATAATGTCCAGTGGGATTGTCTAGTTTATGAAATAGGGTATGTGTATTTTTTGTTTGTGGTTGAGTTTCTTGAGCCAAAATTTAGATGATGCACTCATGTTTTAGATGTGTAGTTATCGATACATATTAGTGACATAGTTCATATAGTTATGTTGTGACTATAGTTATCCTTTTTTATTGTTGGTAAGGTAGGCAATTGTTAGTTGATTCTTAATTTTAGGCAATGGTTAGTTGATACTTAATTTAAGATGAACGTTCATGGTTAATCTGGTTCCCGCTAAATTTCTAATATTATGGTGCAATAATGTGGTTTGTTTTGGTGGATAGATGGACATAATTGTTATGTTATATCTTGGTGGTGATGTGAAGAGGAATGATGTCGGTGGTGTTGACTTTGAGAACATGCAAGAATTGTCGATTCTTTTCAGTTGTAGACCAACATTTAGTGGTATTGTGGATAAAGTGAAAGAGAAATTAAGATGGATGGGGATGCTGTGGATATCATTGTACAAGGGGTCATTGATTTTGGGTGTAACGGTCCGCACATTAGGAGGCTGATCTCAATTAGTGGGCAAGATGAGTGGGAGAATTACATGTCAGTTGTCATGACAGCAAGGTTGGAGCTAGATGATGGTTTTGATGAAGATGAGGAGAGGGCATGTCCTAGCAATGAAGATCCCGGACGAGCCATTTCCACCTATTGTCCTGCCGGCACATGGTCCGGAGGCTCCTTTAGATTGCCGGGCGACGAACCGTGTGGATGTTTGAAGCGTCCCCTCATCCGAGGTGACTTAAATGTGATATAAAAATCAGTCCCAGGAGGCTGATACACATTTATTACATCAGATGGTACATTACCGTACAAACCTCCGAGGAGGCGGGCACTCGATACAAACGATAACTAGTAATAAAACAGCTATGGTAATACACCAAAGCGTGACCCACATGGGATCCAGCTCGGGCTCAGAGTAACACGCTAGCAGAAGCATCTTGCGGAGGGCCAACACCACAGGCAAAGTTGGGCGCGGACACAACCCCTATTCGACGTCTTCGATCACGTAGTCCGGGTCTTCCTCTGAGAAAACCACAAATATATATAGGGTGAGTACAAAGGTACTCAACAAGTCCAACCACACCCGCGGAGGGGGAGATAATAGAGATCATGCACGGTTATATCAAGGGTGGGGTTAGGGTTTATTTGCGATAAAGCAAGGTTTTACACATGCAAAGGTTCATTTAACAAAAGCGTTTTCTCAAAACATTTTTTTATAGTAATCGAATCATAGGTGGAGTTGATCCTACACAAAGGATCCAAGTTTTAGTGCCACCGGACTCCGCGTCCACAGTAGCTTACTACACAACTGCCGAGTACTTTCAAAACGACTCACGCCACAAAACCAATCATCCCGAAACATCTACTGAAGTGACCATGTCGTAACGCGTCCAATACCATGGACACGGCTATTCGAATAGATTTTTCACTCTGCAGAGGGGGTACACTTTACCCACAAGTAGGGTACCGCACTACGAACACCTTAATGTCGCGGCGGATCGTAACAAAGCCATTACCCACCTTAGCTGAATCTAACTAGCCAACACGGAAGCTACCATGGGGTTGATGACCTATCAACAAGGTCATAACCAGGACATAACTCACACAGATCGTATTCCTTCTCCATGGTCTCCCGTTGCTCACCCATTCTCCTTTTTGGCTAGCAGAACAACTAGTGGGGTTTATGCTAAGCCGTTGCCCACACAACGGTCGAGTGGTTGTACGATAAATGGGTTAGGCAAGATGACACCTCAGTTCATCCTTATATTGACCAGACGGACATCTCCGATCATGCTCAACCACAAAGGTACAAGCACACTAGTGGCATTTCACACAGAAAACGCCGTCCATCTCGCGAGATTAAGCCTTTCTTTTATTTTCTCAAAATCCCATTTTATCTTCTAAAACACTCGTGCCCTTATTTTTAGTAAAGCGCTTATGATCATGGTTTAAAATATAATGAGAGGAATAACAGGTAACAAGTATCCTCTAGCATGTAGTTTACGCCTAACCAAGCAAATCCTAGGTCATAGGGAAGGGTTATAGCAATCAAGGGGTGGCTATCCAACCAGGTCTTGCAGTAAAACGATGCATTTTGCAAAACAGGCCAATAGGTTGTATTTATAAATCTAGGATAAATATGCATCAAAGGATGGGATTGGACTTGCCATGCACAAAGCCTTCCGGGAAGTCCTGATCGAGGTACTGTCCTTCAGGTTCGGACTCATGGCACTGGTTCTCGGACTCTTGCTCGCAGTACTGCTCGTCGACGGGCTCTCCCTCGGTCACCTCGTGATCTACGGCGCACACAAACAAACATTCCATAAGGAAAAAGAAATAAAGGTTTTATTTACAAGCCCGAGTCAGGAATGACTTAAGAAACTATGGTAGAAGGAAAATTTTCGGGAGATTTCTTAATGGCAGGGCCGACATTATGCTAGAAATGGCGTGGTAAAGTTTCGGGGCAAACGGAGGGTTCTTGGCGCATAAAATAATAGGCCGAACAGGGGTTTAGGGGGTGAATAAGGATCTAAGGACCTATTTGTAATTACTGTTGGGGAGGGGAGGGCTTGATTAGAATTTCTAGAAATACCTCGGGTACCCTGGAAAAGGTCGGGGGTTTATCCGTAATTATTTTGTATAGGAGGGGGTTCACTTCCTAAATAGAATGGGCAGGGGGGGTTTATTTGGAAAAGGGGTTAAGGGGAGGTGGGGCTCTTAAGGGAATAAATAGAAGGGCAGGGGGCTCAGGGCAATTTCGCCCTTCTTCCTCCTCCCGTTACCAGGAACAGAGGAGGGGGAGGGGAGCCGGCGGCGCCACCGATTCCGGCTGCTCCGGGGCACGGCGGCGGCCGGGGGCAGGGGCAACACGGAGAGGGGAGCACGGGGGTCCTATTCTTCTACTCACCACGGGCCGGGGTGGCGCGAGGCGGCCTGCCCACGAGAGCCAGGGGCGGCGGGCGGAGGGCCTAGCGGCGGCGGCGGCGGTGTAGGGCCGAGGAGGGGGAGCTAGAGGCGATGGTGGAGGTGGTGGTGGTGGCTGGGCGCGGCGTGGGGGTACTTATAGGCCGGAGGGGGGGGGAGGAGGATGGCGCGGTGGAGGCCGGTGAGCTCGGGGGCGGCCAGTAATGGCGGTGGGGGCGGCGGTGGCACTTGGTCGTCGTTGCCAGGGGTGGTCGGTGGCGCGTAGCGGGGAGGGGCGGCCCTGGGGATGCGCTGCACGGGGGAGAGCGGCCCGTGGCGAGGCGACGCGCGGCGGCCGGCACTGCTCTGCCGTGGCACGCCGGGGCAAGCACGAGCGCCGAGGCGGCAAGGGGGTACGGCGCGCGCAGAGGAGGGCCGAGTTAGGCGGCTCCTGTGGTGTGGTCAGTGGGGGGGTGATGGCCGGGCGCTCGGCGTCGAGCTCTGCTCGGCGTGTGCTGCGCGTGCAGGGGAGGTGAGAGGAGCAGGAAACAGGAACAGAGAAAGGAGAAAGGAAAAGGGAATAGGGGAAAAAGGAAAAGGGGGGGAAGCGTCGGCGGATTTTACGGCGGCGGTCGCGAGCGCGAGGTCGAGCATGCGGGGGGGAAATGCGTCGGCGGGATTCGCGGTGACGGTCGCGAGTGCGGGGTTGAGCACACGGCACGTCGCGGGGGTCGAGGAAAAGAGAAAGGATGGCGGTCAATTTTGGATGTCAGACGGCGAAAGGTCGAGAGATGTTTTGGGCGATTAGGAGTTCGGACGGTTAAGGGTTTGGGAATGATCCGAAAGAATATTTCCTAGCATGCGATTTGTGCTGTAATTTAGATAAGGTAAAAACGCGGGCGTTACAAACCTACCCCACTTAAAATGAATCTCGTCCTCGAGATTCGGCTGGTTCCTAAATAGATGGGGAAACTCTTTCTGAAGGGCATCTTCGCGTTCCCATGTGGCTTCTTCTACCCCATGTCTGCTCCACTGAACTCTGCAAATCCGTACTTCGGAGTTTCTTGTTCTTTTTATGACAGTGTCCAAAATCTTGACAGGCACTTCCTGGTACTGAAGATCTGTTTGTAAAACTATCTCTCCCTCCGGCACCCGTTCCCTCTCGGGCACCCTCAGGCATCTTCTCAGTTGGGATACATGGAATACTGGGTGTATGTCAGACATTCCTTCTGGTAGTTCTAGACGGTATGCTACAGCTCCGACTCTCTTCAGTACTTGGTAGGGTCCAATGTATCGAGGGGCTAGTTTCCCATGTACTTGAAATCTTCGAGTCCCTCGAATAGGTGAAACCTT
Source organism: Panicum hallii (assembly GCF_002211085.1). NCBI lineage: Eukaryota > Viridiplantae > Streptophyta > Magnoliopsida > Poales > Poaceae > Panicum > Panicum hallii. The sequence continues at coordinate 25,934,577 of NC_038048.1, read as the reverse complement.
GAGATAGACGAAGTCTCCTGGACTGTAGCTTACTTCTCGTCTTTTCTTATCTGAGTAACTCTTCTGTCGGGATTGGGCGGCCTTCAGTTTCTCTCTAATTTCGGCCACTCTTTCTTCCGCTTCCTTTATGAGTGCGGGTCCAACTAGGGCACGCTCTCCCACTTCTGACCACATCAGGGGGGTTCGGCACTTTCTCCCATAGAGAGCCTCGAATGGTGACATACCCAAGCTTGCTTGATAACCGTTGTTGTACGAAAACTCAGCATACGGTAAGCTTTGTTCCCAGTCCTTGCCATAAGTAAGGACACATGCTCTCAGCATATCCTCCATAATCTGGTTCACCCTTTCCGTTTGACCGTCGGTCTGCGGGTGATAAGCCGAACTGAAGTCCAACTTGGTGCCTATGGCCTTATGCAAACTTTTCCAAAACCTAGAGGTGAATTGGGTTCCTCTATCCGAAACAATTCTGCTAGGCACGCCATGCAGCTTCACTATGTTGTCCACATAGAGTCGGGCTAGCTTTTCACCACCATAATTGGTCCGTACAGGTAGGAAGTGAGCGACTTTTGTGAGTCGGTCCACTATTACCCATATGGAGTCATGTCCTCTCTGTGTCTTGGGTAAACCTACTACAAAATCCATTCCTATCTCATCCCATTTCCAAACCGGAATGGGTAAGGGTTGTAGCAATCCTGCTGGCTTCTGATGTTCAGCCTTGATCCTTTGACAAGTATCACAATGGGCGACGAATTTTGCAATGTCCGCCTTCATTCCACTCCACCAATACCGTTGCCTGATATCTACATACATCTTGGTGGATCCTGGGTGGATGGAATATGCTGAGTTGTGGGCCTCATCCATAATAGTCTGTCGGAAGCCTCCTTCCTTAGGTACGCAAATTCTATCTTTGTACCATAAGGTCCCTTTGTCGTCCACTCTGAAATCCGGTGCCTTGTTTTCCCCCGTTTGCATGCGGATTCTCATCAGATCCTTATCTGATCCTTGGGCCTTTCTGATCTGGTCTTCTAAAGTAGGTTGAACACTCAACTTGTGACTGGAACCCTGGGGAATGATGTGCACATTTAATTGTGCCATCTCTTCTCGAAGGTGGGCATTCTTAGGTCCATAAGATTTTCGGCTTAAGGCATCTGCTACCACGTTTGCTTTGCCAGGATGGTAATGAATTACCATATTATAATCCTTAACTAGTTCTAACCACCTTCTTTGCCTTAAGTTCAATTCTGGCTGGGTGAAGATGTATTTTAAGCTCTTATGGTCCGTGTAGATCTCACACCTATTCCCGATCAAATAGTGTCTCCAAATCTTGAGGGCATGTACTACGGCTGCCAATTCCAAGTCATGGGTCGGGTAATTCTGCTCATGCGGCTTGAGTTGTCGGGAGGCATATGCCACTACTTTCCCTCCTTGCATAAGGACACACCCTAATCCTTGACGGGATGCATCACAATAGACGAAAAAGTCCCGTTGGATGTCTGGTAAGGTTAGTACCGGGGCGGTTGTCAGTCTTCTCTTTAACTCTTGGAAGCTTCTCTCACATGACTCGGTCCAGGCGAACTTCTTCTCTTTCTTGAGTAACTCTGTCATGGGTCGGGCTATCTTGGAGAATCCTTCAATAAATCTCCGGTAATATCCGGCTAAACCGAGAAAGCTCCTGATTTCACTAACATTGGTGGGTTGCTGCCAATTGGAGACTGCATCGACTTTTTCGGGGTCCACTGCTACTCCTTCCGCGGTCAAAATGTGACCCAGAAATGCTACTTTCTCAAGCCAAAATTCACACTTGCTGAACTTGGCATAGAGTTTGTGCGCTCTCAACCTTTCTAGAACCATCGTAGGTGCTGCTCATGTTCGTCGATGCTCTTGGAGTAAATAAGTATGTCGTCAATGAAGACTACGACAAACTTATCTAACTCTTCCATAAACACCTTATTCATGAGGTTCATGAAATAAGCAGGTGCATTCGTGAGTCCAAAGGACATCACGGTAAACTCATATTGCCCATAGTGGGTGACGAAAGTTGTCTTTGGAATATCACTTTCCTTAATCTTGAGCTGGTGATATCCCGACCTTAGGTCTATCTTGGAGAAATATTTGGCGCCCTTCAGCTGATCAAAGAGGTCATCGATTCTGGGAAGGGGGTATTTGTTCTTGATGGTGACTTCATTTAGTGCGCGGTAATCCACGCACATCCTCATGCTTCCGTCCTTCTTCTTGACGAACAAGATCGGAGCTCCCCATGGTGATGAGCTCGGTCTAATGAAACCACTTTGTTGTAACTCTTCCAGTTGCCTTTTTAGTTCCGCCAATTCAGAGGCTGCCATCCTATAGGGTCTCTTAGCTATAGGGGAGGTTCCAGGGACAAGGTCAATGATAAACTCTATATCCCTATCTGGCGGCATCCCCGGGAGTTCTTCCGGGAAAACGTCTGAGTATTCATTTATTACTGGAACTTCTCCCAAGAGTTTAGCTTCCATGCTAAAAACCATTGGGTCTGGTCCACTTCCCCGAGTGTGACAGGTTACTTGTACTCCTTCTGGGTTGGTTAGGTGTACTACCTTGTCAGCACAACTTATAAGGCCATTGTGCAGGCTTAGCCAATCCATTCCAAGGATCACATCTATACCTTTAGACTTAAGTACTACTAGGTCTGCTAGGAACTCTACCCCACTTAAGATGATCCTTACCCTAGAACAACCCAGTCGGCGCATAATGTCACCTCCGGGCGTTCGGGTTAATAGGGGTGTCTTAAGTAGCACTGTAGGTATATTGTGTTTTTCCACAAAACTTGAGGATACGAATGAATGTGATGCTCCGGAATCAAACAATATTGTTGCCAAAACTGAGCTAACTAGGAACTCACCGAGCACTACGCCCTGAGCGTCCTGAGCCTCCTGGGCGTTGATGTGGTTGATGCGGGCTCGTCCGAAGGACTGCTGGGGCGGCCCCATCTGCTGGTTGTTGTTGCCGGTATTGTTATTGCGGATGGGTACACGATTGGCTCCTGATAAGGCTGGCCTTGGTCCATTTACTGAGTTGGAGAGGGCTGGTGCTGCCGGCTTGTTATTGGCATATGGGCAATTGGCAATGAAGTGTCCTGTCTCACGGCAGTTGTAGCATGCTCGGGTATTGCTGCTGGCAGTAACTTGGCTTGTATTACTCTGTGGGGCCTTCATGGTGCTCTGGCTCTTGAACTGTCTAAGCTGGGTGTTGGGGGCTTGAGAGCCAGTAGCTTGTGGCTGGGTCCTATACTGCATGGGGGCTTGGGACTTGGTCACTGGAGGGCCAAAGTGCCTTGGTTTCTGGAAACGGTCCTGCTGGTGAGCCTTGGCTTCTAGGAACTTACGCTTATTGTCTCTCTTTTCCTCTGCCATGGCTCTCTCGGTGATGATAGCCATGTTCATTAGTGTGTTGAAGTCTGGGTAGATGCATGGGGAAAGCAGCTTCTTGAGTTCTGTATTTAAACCCTTCCTGAACATATCCTGCTTCTTTTCATCCTTGTCTACCTCCTCTGGTGCATAGCGGGCTAGTTCTATGAACTGGTATGTGTACTCTTCAACAGACTTGTTGCCTTGCCGCAGTTCACGGAACTCATCTGCCTTGCGCTTCATGGTGGCTGCTGGGATGTGATAGCGACGGAATTCATCCACAAACTCCTTCCAAGTGATAGTGGAGGCATCTTGCGCAGCTGCACAGTAGTTCTCCCACCAAGCCAAAGCAGTTCCAGTGAGTTGGTGAGCAGCTAAACGGACCTTGTCACGGTCTCCATGTTCAAACGGCTCGAGTTTCCTCTTGATAACACGCAGCCAGTCATCTGCGTCCAAGGGGTTGTAGGATCCTGCAAAGGTGGGTGGCTTGGTTCTTAGAAATGCTATCAGTTTGTCATTTGTATTCTGCTCACGGGGCCTTGGGTGGGTGATAACATTGGTCAAAGCTTCCAGTAGGAGGTTCTGGTTGTTTAATACTTGTACCAGGTCAACGGCCGGTGGGGGTGGGGCATGTTGTGCTCCTACTTGGCTTTCTCCTCCCTGCTGGCTCACTTCCTGATCTTCCTGATCCTCCTGGTCGGGGGCTTGTCCTTGCATACCCTGTTGTCTCTCCGTACTTGGAGTGGCATGTGCCCGTCTTTGGAAGGCCCTGTTGTTACGCCTAGGGGCCGTCTGCGGATTGGGTAAAACTCTTATGAGACTTAAATTTGAAATTAAGTGATCTTTTTTTTTTGAAAAGGCAGACTCTACCTACTGCCAGCAATCGCGTAGACTAACAAGCATCAAGTGCCAATAGTTTTTATTTATTACGCTGGGGTACAATACTCGGGGGGGGGGGGTACAGCTAAAACACACACTACACGGTCGGGTACAAGGGTCACAACAGATGGGTGGGCACAATCCTAGGCTCGGGGCCGAAACGGTTTCATCCCGGGGCACCTCTAATGCATATTACTCACGGGGCGAGTCGTCTTCTAGGGCGGAGTGAACTTCCAATGGAATGAGTAGCTCTTCCTCGTCGTCCTCGAGGATTCCATTTTCTCGGGGCTGTCCGACAGCTCCTCCTGCTACGGCTGCAGCTATCCTTTCGGCACCTTCAAGTGGAGCTTGCGGGGTCCTAAAAAGTCCTCCCCATCCTGTGATGGGTGTTCCGATTAGGACTTGGGTTTCCCCGATTGCCGGGACGGGCGTTCCGCCGCTGGTCCACTCTTGCATGCGCCGATCCTGGATCTGCCTGAGGCTTTCCTGAGCGATGGCTTCGCTACTTATAGCAGCTGCGGTCCTTGCTTCGGCTTGAGCCACCCGGATTTGGTGCATCCTTACTGCAAGCTCAGCTTGCTCAGCCCGGTGGGTTTGCTTCCTTAAAATTTGGGCTTGCTCGTCAAAGAGCTTGTCCAGGGAGACGAGGTATGCGACCACATGGTACAAAAGGTCTTCGTGTTGGCGGCGCCGTTCCAAGTTCCTCATGCGGGCCTGCCAGACTTGCGTCCTGATGACCGGAGGAAAGAGCCTCATTGGTGTGGGAATGAGGTGCTCTTCGAAGATCCGGCACAGGTAACGGAGAGCTTTTCTGATGGCCAAGGGATAGGCATCCTGATGTTGAAATCCTGTGGCAGTCACTCGCCACGGCTCGATGTCGGGGTGGCGGGTGCTTCTGGCGATGGAGAGAACCACCCTACAGCAACGAGTACCGAGGTGTTCGTATTCCTTGCTGTAGTACCTTGGGTGCTCGGTAATACCGAGGCGCTCCAGGGAGTTGATCAAAAGGCGGGGAAAACCAGGTTCCTCTTGGCAAACGCCCTGGGTCCACCCATTCTCAGCCATCTGAAATCAAAGTTAGAGTGAACAATTCTTGCACACAAGGTAGGGTACCAGAAGGATAGGTGTTCTTTATTAGGGTCGGGTACATTTTCCGAGGATACATCATTACTAGGGTGATAGCTCTAGCTTAGGTACTCTACTCTCCCCAAGGGAATCCTTCCCCGATCCGGTTAGGTCGCTTCTTTGGCGGAAGGCACTGCTCTAATACCTCTCCTTCGGTCTGAGTGCTCTTATCCCAATGGGTCTCCTCGGGTTCTCCTTCCAGTAGTCCAGCTTCCCTTCTGTGCGCCTCGATACGCTCCCTTTCTTGAGCGTCACATTGCCATATGTCTCGGAGAGAGGCTAGGGAGCTCTCAGCTTGAGCCTCAGCCTCCATTGCCCTCCTGAATTGTACTTCCAACTCTTGCTCCGCCTTTTCTGCCCTACGGATTTGGTGCTTCAGTTGTTTTGCCTGTTCGCTGTATAGTCGATCTAGGCCGGTGAGATAAATGGACAGGTGGGAAACCGTATCCTCCAGATCTTCTTCTTCCCTTCCTAATCCTCTCATCCGGGCAATCCACGAGCGTCCTCCCCTTCCAGTAGGTGGGAAAAATCCCATAGGAGTTCGCTGAAGATGACGCCTATAGACCACGCGTAAACGTCGCAGGGCTTTTCGGGCAGCCTTTCGGAAGGTGTCAGGGAACCCAAAGCCAGTGGTGGAGATGAACCAGGGATCCACGTCGGGGTAAAGTGTGCTTTTCCCCACGAAGATCATCAGGTCACACCGAGGGGTCCCTCTGAAGCTGTGCTCTCGGTAGGTGTATTCTGGTGGGTCTACAACTCCGACACGTCCCAGGCTGAGTAGCAATAACTTCGGAAGGCCAGGCTCTGTGGGGCAGATCCCGTCACTCCATCCATTGTCAGCCATCTGGAATCAGGCAATGGCCAAGGTAAGTGTCGTGTGGAAGGATAAGTTAAGTGAGGACAATTTCAACGGAAAATGGCTTAGAAAATTGTCCTCGGTCCTAAGGGTCGCGTCCTACGGCCAACCTACGGCTCTGATACCACCTGAAGTGTCCCCTCATCCGAGGTGACTTAAATGTGATATAAAAATCAGTCCCAGGAGGCTGATACACATTTATTACATCAGATGGTACATTACCGTACAAACCTCCGAGGAGGCGGGCACTCGATACAAACGATAACTAGTAATAAAACAGCTATGGTAATACACCAAAGCGTGACCCACATGGGATCCAGCTCGGGCTCAGAGTAACACGCTAGCAGAAGCATCTTGCGGAGGGCCAACACCACAGGCAAAGTTGGGCGCGGACACAACCCCTATTCAACGTCTTCGATCACGTAGTCCGGGTCTTCCTCTGAGAAAACCACAAATATATATAGGGTGAGTACAAAGGTACTCAACAAGTCCAACCACACCCGCGGAGGGGGAGATAACAGAGATCATGCACGGTTATATCAAGGGTGGGGTTAGGGTTTATTTGCGATAAAGCAAGGTTTTACACATGCAAAGGTTCATTTAACAAAAGCGTTTTCTCAAAACATTTTTTTATAGTTATCGAATCATAGGTGGAGTTGATCCTACACAAAGGATCCAAGTTTTAGTGCCACCGGACTCCGCATCCACAGTAGCTTACTACACAACTGCCGAGTACTTTCAAAACGACTCACGCCACAAAACCAATCATCCCGAAACATCTACTGAAGTGACCATGCCGTAACGCGTCCAATACCGTGGACACGACTATTCGAATAGATTTTTCACTCTGCAGAGGGGGTACACTTTACCCACAAGTAGGGTACCGCACTACGAACACCTTAATGTCGCGGCGGATCCTAACAAAGCCATTACCCACCTTAGCTGAATCTAACTAGCCAACACGGAAGCTACCATGGGGTTGATGACCTATCAACAAGGTCATAACCAGGACATAACTCACACAGATCGTATTCCTTCTCCATGGTCTTCCGTTGCTCACCCATTCTCCTTTTTGGCTAGCAGAACAACTAGTGGGGTTTATGCTAAGCCGTTGCCCACACAACGGTCGAGTGGTTGTACGATAAATGGGTTAGGCAAGATGACACCTCAGTTCATCCTTATATTGACCAGACGGACATCTCCGATCATGCTCAACCACAAAGGTACAAGCACACTAGTGGCATTTCACACAGAAAACGCCATCCATCTCGCCAGATTAAGCCTTTCTTTTATTTCCTCAAAATCCCATTTTATCTTCTAAAACACTCGTGCCCTTATTTTTAGTAAAGCGCTTATGATCATGGTTTAAAATATAATGAGAGGAATAACAGGTAACAAGTATCCTCTAGCAAGTAGTTTACGCCTAACCAAGCAAATCCTAGGTCATCAGGGAAGGGTTATAGCAATCAAGGGGTGGCTATCCAACCAGGTCTTGCAGTAAAACGATGCATTTTGCAAAACAGGCCAATAGGTTGTATTTATAAATCTAGGATAAATATGCATCAAAGGATGGGATTGGACTTGCCATTCACAAAGCCTTCCGGGAAGTCCTGATCGAGGTACTGTCCTTCAGGTTCGGGCTCACGGCACTGGTTCTCGGACTCTTGCTCGCAGTACTGCTCGTTGACGGGCTCTCCCTCGGTCACCTCGTGATCTACGGCGCACACAAACAAACATTCCATAAGGAAAAAGAAATAAAGGTTTTATTTACAAGCCCGAGTCAGGAATGACTTAAGAAACTATGGTAGAAGGAAAATTTTCGGGAGATTTCTTAATGGCAGGGCCGACATTATGCTAGAAATGGCGTGGTAAAGTTTCGGGGCAAACGGAGGGTTCTTGGCGCATAAAATAATAGGCCGAACAGGGGTTTAGGGGGTGAATAAGGATCTAAGGACCTATTTGTAATTACTGTTGGGGAGGGGAGGGCTTGATTAGAATTTCTAGAAATACCTAGGGTACCCTGGAAAAGGTCGGGGGTTTATCCGTAATTATTTTGTATAGGAGGGGGTTCACTTCCTAAATAGAATGGGCAGGGGGGTTTATTTTGAAAAGGGGTTAAGGGGAGGTGGGGCTCTTAAGGGAATAAATAGAAGGGCAGGGGGCTCAGGGCAATTTCGCCCTTCTTCCTCCTCCCGTTACCAGGAACAGAGGAGGGGGAGGGGAGCCGGCGGTGCCACCGATTCCGGCTGCTCCGGGGCACGGCGGCGGCCGGGGGCAGGGGCAACACGGAGAGGGGAGCACGGGGGTCCTATTCTTCTACTCACCACGGGCCGGGGTGGCGCGAGGCGGCCTGCCTACGAGAGCCAGGGGCGGGCGGAGGGCCTAGCGGCGGCGGCGGTGTAGGGCCGGGGAGGGGGAGCTAGAGGCGACGGTGGAGGTGGTGGTGGTGGCTGGGCGCGGCGTGGGGGTACTTATAGGCCGGAGGGGGGGAGGAGGATGGCGCGGTGGAGGCTGGTGAGCTCGGGGGCGGCCAGTAATGGCGGTGGGGGCGGCGGTGGCGCTTGGTCGTCGTTGCGCAGGGGTGGTCGGTGGCGCGTAGCGGGGAGGGGCGGCCCTGGGGATGCGCTGCACGGGGGAGAGCGGCCCGTGGCGAGGCGACGCGCGGCGGCCGGCACTGCTCTGCCGCGGCACGCCGGGGCAAGCACGAGCGCCGAGGCGGCAAGGGGGTACGGCGCGCGCAGAGGAGGGCCGAGTTAGGCGGCTCCTGTGGTGTGGTCAGTGGGGGGGTGATGGCCGGGCGCTCGGCGTCGAGCTCTGCTCGGCGTCGTGCTGCGCGTGCAGGGGAGGTGAGAGGAGCAGGAAACAGGAACAGAGAAAGGAGAAAGGAAAAGGGAATAGGGGAAAAAGGAAAAGGGGGGGGGAAGCGTCGGCGGATTTTACGGCGGCGGTCGCGAGCGCGAGGTCGAGCACGCGGGGGGGAAATGCGTCGGCGGGATTCGCGGTGACGGTCGCGAGTGCGGGGTTGAGCACGCGGCACGTCGCGGGGGTCGAGGAAAAGAGAAAGGATGGCGGTCAATTTCGGATGTCAGACGGCGAAAGGTCGAGAGATGTTTTGGGCGATTAGGAGTTCGGACGGTTAAGGGTTTGGGAATGATCCGAAAGAATATTTCCTAGCGTGCGATTTGTGCTGTAATTTAGATAAGGTAAAAATGCGGGCGTTACAATGTTGATGTTAGTGGTGATGAGGAGACGTATGAGGCCACGGGGGTTGCTAATTCTGACGACGAGCGGCCGGCTCCTCCATTGTCACTGACCTCCATAGATATTCTGCGGAGGTTGTTTCCGGGTCATGACCCTCTTTTGTCAGGTTTCTGTGACCTTAGTCAGTCCACTACTAGAAATTTGGGCTTTTGCAATGCTGGAAAATTGTAGCAATAGGGGCCAAATTGTGGCAAATATGTATCAATTGCCACAACATGATGGTCGTTGGCACCCGTGGCAAATAGTTGCATGGTTAAAACTTTGGGCCATATTTTTTTATTTTGTTGCAATAAATATGGTTTTTACCATGCAATGATGCGTTGCATTTGATACATTTTGCAATGACAGAAGTCGAGGCAATAGTAGGTTTTGCCACGGATTTATGCGTTGCAATTGTAGGTTTTGCAATGACCAAAGTCGAGGCAATATTATTTATTGCCACCTATTTATGTGTTGCATTAGCCATTTCTCGCAATGGTCAACAACGTGGCCATTGGTTATATTACCATGACCATCATTGTTGTATTGCAACATTAGATTTAGTTGCAAAAGACTCTACTGCTACGATAAGATGTTGTGGCAACATGTTCTTTTATTTGCCACGTAAAGATTTTGTGGCAATTGCATAATTTGCCACCAAAATTATTTGTGGCAATTGTGCGCATGTTGCCTCCAAATTATTTCGTTGTAATTGGTTATATTGCCTCATAATTATTTTGTTGCAATTGGGTATATTGCCATGCATAAGAATTCATGGGGATTGGCTCTATTGCGTGGCAAATAGTGTATTGCACTAACCTCGATTGCCTTGCAAATATATCGTTGCAAATGTCTCTATTATTGCGATGCTAATATTCCGTGGAAATAAGCTCTAAGGCTACTCAAAGGTTTCGTTGTAATATGGGTGGTAGTGCAATATATTATATAAAAATATTTATTGCATTGACAAAAATAATGAATCATATGCATGCCATAAAGCTTTCAAAGTATTTGAAAAAGAGTAAGCACTGATTCATTGTAGCACGTGACAATCCATATGTAAATGTTTGTATATTCAGGTAACAGGGGCCCTATTCTAGAAGAATGTTATGGAAACTCAACAACATCTTCAATTGTGTTGGTTCTGATGTTCTTTTCTTGGTTCATTTGAGCACGCATGTCCTAAGTCAGACCTCTCCACCTCAGATTTTATCCTCCCGTTGAAATGAGATTGAACTAAAGTAAGATAGTGTACATTATTGAACTCTACCACAGAACAAGATAATTAACACATGAAGAGCAGAGCAACAGGATCAATATATCCATGTAAAACAATTTCGAAGCAAAATTGATAAGATGGTATTCACTTCTTTTCCAATCCTAACAAAAAAAACTACATGAGTGCAAGATTCCACATCATATTTGAGTCTAAAGTGAATAGGCAAGCATATATAATATCATACACGATTAACATGGATAGAAATAAAGTCCAAATAAGATTTTTCCAACTTGTTTGTACTGTTACCGAGTCATTCCTTGTCCGTGAACGAGTTTTAGTAGCAGAAGCCCTCAATTGTAGTGGAGAAATAAAAGTATTCGTATTGTTAGTTTGGAAAAGGCTTCGGTTAACAGCAGATGCCCGAGTGTTGCGGCCTTTGTCACCGATTGCTGGCCCATTTGCCGTTTCTGGGTGGAGGATGCTGTGTGGGTTAGTCTGCATATAAAAATTAAGGATCAAAGTTAAGAATCATATACAATGTACAAATTGTTCATGAATGTAAGCAAATATGGAAGTTATTACCTGCTGCAATTCTTCTTTTTTCTGTTCAGCTAGCATAGAAAGCATTTCTTGCCTAAGTTCTTCTCTAAGTGCTTCTTTAAATACCTCTCTCTTCTCCTCCTCCTCCTGTTGAATCTGCCGCTTACTTTCTTCAATGATCATTTCCCTTTCAGCTTCTAGATTTGCAACTTTCTATTTTAACTTTTCTACCTCTCCTTGGACCTCAATATTTTTTTGTTCAGCTGCAGCTGAAGCACGTGCTTGCTCTTTCAATTTAGCAGCCATTAGTTGACTCCTTGTTGGAACTTTTGCCATGTATCCATAACCATGAATTTTGGATGTTTTGCAACCTGTGCTTTGCTTGTAAGTGGACAGAAAAACAATGTCTTCCTCTTCTGGTGTAAGGAAGGCTCTTTCGGAGCCACATTCTTTTTCTGCAATTTTTTCTGCAGCATGATACTAAGTGTAGTATGAAAATTGTATTAACGTACAGATAAGTACTGTAGTACAGGATTCTGAATCATTTAGTGAGTATTGAAAAATCAGTACTCACATAGACATCCTTAGATGCACTGTTTGACCATTCACCATTCTTCGTGTGAGTTTTCATCCAAAGAGATATATCGTTTGGCTCTTCTCCAGTTTCTGCGTCTCTCTAAGATGACAAGAATGCATCATATGAATTTTTCATCATTGAAGAAAAGAAGAAATGATTTTATGATATTATTACCTGCTCATAGCTATATTGTGAGAATGGTTTGGATCCCATCAGATGCTTTGTCTTTTGTTCCTTGTGGTTTTTGGAGTTCTGGCTGCTAACTTTCTGCAAAAAAGTCAGTACAAATTGAATTGCATGGGCAGTGAACGAATACAGTTAGCAAGTGCAATTGGGAAAACAAAGCCATATCTAAAGAACCTGGAATGCTTCAGTTCCAAAATACAAGATCAAGTAGTGCCACTCAACAATATCTACATCTTCAGGCTTGTTTGCCATTCTATCACAATAACTATCGTATGCTCTATATGTAGAACTGAGTGTTGACCGCCATCCCTTGTACCGTTCTTTGGCAATGTCCCATATCTTTTCCTTTGCATTTTCAGTATTTAGTAGGTCCCACCTATTCTGTTGGAAGATAGAACACAAAGAAAACATGAGCTCTTTGGTAATTACAAAGTTTAGATGGTTACAAAATAAAGATTGATTGTACTTACAAGTACGTCGGATGCTATAGAATTTTTAACATTTTCCTTTATTTCTTTCCACCTTTTCACTCCAATAAGTGGTGCCCTTTTCCTTGTAAACATTACCACTTCATCCACAAATGAGCGGGTGTTTGGACCGATGGGACTACCGAGCCTTGCTGAAAATTCAATTTGCAGCTTCTGGGAGCCACCCTTTATCCTCTTGTGGGCAGCCGATAATCCTTTTAGGGTACCACGTCCAACTTTCTTGGGACCTTGAGAAGCTCCTGAAAGGAAACCATGAATATTTAATTAATTGAACACATTGTGCAGATATGAACAAATAATATTAATTTTGTGATGCAAAACACACCATTTTGCTTAGGCTTTTGATGCCTAGCATGGGATGGGAAGTCTGTTGGAGGTGTTGGGCTACTATCATGACTTTCTTGTTCATCATTCGTATGCTGATCCAAAAATGTTACTGCATCAGAGGTAACCATCAGCAAGGTATGTAAGAGTAGCAAAGTTGAGAATATCTGAATTTTCAGTGGATGAAAGTAAATTACAAATTATTGGAAGATCTCCTTGCAGCCTCAACCATTCCTTATATGTTTTGATCGTCCCATCCCTATAGTCATCATGGAATTCTACAAGTCATCATGGATATATCAGTGAAGTGCATAATGAAAAAAATTGGCTATATTTATTATGTTGGGTGCAACACTTTAACTAACCCGTGTCTGGTTCATCGCTTTGCAGATTATGAAGCCAAACCTTGTATGCATCAATTGGTGGATCTGTAGCTGATTGATCAGTATTAGGTTGATCCCTCGATCATTTCAGGGGTGTTATGGTGACCTGCCGCTCTCTAGGTTCATCCCTTGACAGTACTATTCTGACTTTCATCTCGTTCTCATTTGTTTCAATCATTGATAATGCTTGATCTTCATAATCAATCACCTCAAGATTTGCTATATCCCTGCCACATCGCTTCTTGTAGTATAAGTAGTCCCTACCAGCGTACCCAAACTTTGATTTCATACAAAGCAAGTTGTAGAATGAGATATCAGCCCTATCAATATTGACTGTGATGAATTCTTTTTCTCGAGGTGCCCCCTTGCACTGGAATGCTAGAGTCCACATCTCACCGGTCATCCTAACAAAAATATTAAAAGAAAAGAGTCAATTAATTAACATGATCTTTTTCATCAAGTTAAGATAAAGCTGACTAGAATATTTTGTCTTAGCTGGCTGAGTTGTGAAGCCCAAAAAATGCAAAATATTGTCGATTCGCAAGCATCTCAAACACAATAGTGCTAGATATATTGATTGGCTAATGTCATAATATTATCAGGTTCACTAAAATCTTTAAGACTCGGTTTGATCAGTAGTATGTAACACATATACCTGTCAAGGATCTACCAAAATAATATGCACGCAAAGGACATGGATATGATTCAGAACACAAGGATTACTAGGGGGCTTGCAGTACAGGCGTGCCCCTCTTATTCCATTAAAAAATACTAGGGGGCACCAAGATGAATCTAGTTGTAGTAATGAAAAACCCTAGATTGATTGAGCAGGAAGATTGATTACTAGTAAGCCCTTAGGTGCACTAACAGGTGGGACTAATCATTGGCAAGTAGATGCGTTCTAATTTAGGGGTAGGGTTTCCTTATCTATTAGAGTTGGTTTTCACCTTTGATGTGGGAAATTTTTGGGCGGGCTGGTGGGGTAGGGGGAGCCGTGACTTGGAGGGAATTGAAAACAGCGTTCAGGTGCATGCGTCTTGTTAGTTTGTATGCATGTGGGTGTATGTTTTTTTTTGGACTCAAAGTGTGCACGTTTAAATTGAGTGCTTGATGCCATGCACGTTTAAAATTTTGTCACGCTCAATTGAAATAAGATACGAGGAAGGTCAAGAGCTATGATGACATGACCATGCTGACCATCGCGATGACCACGTTGTGATACCGCCGGCTCGACGGACATGATCTCCCGAAGAAGCAGCTTCTGGTCCCGCCTGGAGCCAAAATCCTCGTCTCCCCTGAAGATGACGTTGACGACCTTCGAGGCGTCCTGAAACTTTGGGTTGCGCCCGTGGTCCTCTTGATCATCATCCTCGGGTTCTTTGTCCGCAGGCTTCTTATTTTTCTTACCACCACCGGAGTTGCTGAACGTCCTCCGAAGATGGTAGCAGTCGATGGCGGCGTGACATGCACCTAGATGCCATGGGCACTTCTTCTGCAGGAGTTTCTCAAACTCCTCCTGCGTCGTCGACTTCTTGTCTCGCGAGGGACGATCCATTGCCGTGATGATATCATCTGGCTTACGTTTCCGGGGTGGACCCGGAAAGTCCCGCTGGCCTTTGTCGTTACGGCTGTCGTTTGGGCGCCTAAGATTGCTATCTTGGCACTACGGGAACCGCTCCCGCATCTTCTCCTCCTATTCGGACCAATCGTGCATCATATCATGAAGGCCCGCAACGGTCTTCGGCCTGTTTCGCCCGAAATCTCTGTAGATGCCCGGGTCGGTGATGCCATTGTAGAAGCAGTCGATGATGTCGTCCTCCGAGATGTTCGCGATGGTGGCGCGAACGTCGAAGAAGCGACGAGTGTAGGACCGCAGGAGCTCGTTACATTCCTGCTTACACTGAGCAAGATCGTGACGAGTACCCGTGCGAGCAATTACTCCCTGGAAGTTGTCGATGAAGACCCTCTTGAGCCGCTCCTAGGAGTCGATGGAGTTGTTGCTGAGGCTCTCCAGCCATGTGAGCAGCGCAGGGTCCAAGGCCATCGAGAAGTAGACGACTTTGGTGATGTTTGAACCCCCTGCGACCTTAATGGCCGTGGAGTAGCAACGGAGCCACTGCTGAGGGGCCTGCTTGCCGTCGTACTTGGTGATACCGATCGGTTTGAAGCCCTCTGGGTACTTGTAGCTGCTGAAACTTGCAGAGAAAGCTGGGAATCGGTCGCTACAGTCAGTACCTTCGGTTTCGACGTCTTCGCGGACCTTGCGCCTAGAGGAGATCACGGTCCGTGGGTCGCGACCTTCGTTGATGTGCTGGCGTAGGTCCTCTGGAGGAAGTCGATGATTTGCCTGTCGCGGGTTGCCCCCTAGAGGTGGCTGCTGCCTCTCGCCAGGGGCCTGGCTCCCTCGAGCATTGTCGTTGTTGTGGCTGGGCTGAAGTCGAGGGCGGCCGCCAGCCGTTTGACTGTGAGCCTGACTCCGGCTCTCACCCACGCGCTCCTCCCTGATGGTGGATGCCGGGTTATGCTGATCCAGCTGGATCCAAGCCCTCTACGCATAAAGAAGTGCTTGACGTGCGTCCGGGTCATGACTGTGCTCGAGGATGGCTGTCACCCTGGCGATGTTGGCCACCGGAGTCCTGAAAGCCCGTTCGCTTACGGTGGTGAACTCAGGGTCAGGCTCGCGATGCATAGATCGCCTACGCTCGTTGGCCCTCATTCGCCGGACTGTGCGGGCCCTATTTCTGGCCCTCCGTGCCTCACGATCAACGTCATTCTCGTCGCCGGTGTTGGCTGTGATCTCATCTTCGGAGACCGCTTCAAAGTCGACAATGAGAAGATTCTCACCACCCTCGCCTTCTTCTGCCATTAGCACCTGGCGGGAAGCAAGCTCATCGGAGCCCGTGTCAATTAGTTCTGTTGACTCCTCCACCGCGGTATCCAATGGCCTACCCTCCTGGAAAGGCAAAGGCTCGAGATGGGCCACAAGTCGAGCCTTAGCCTCGAGTAGATCGGAGAAGGCCATGCCCCTCCAATGCACAATGCGCCCATCCGGCACGAAGGTGATCATGAGATCACTGGCGCCAAAACAACCCAAAGCCCCCCACCGTGCAGTGGCTTCAGGCCTTCTAGCCTAGAGCAGAGAATCCAGGTCCTTTTCTAGTGCGTAGAGAGACCTAGAGACGTTGGCCTCCTGAAGATCAGTGGCCATGTTGCGTGAACCGAGTTGAGATCGGTTACGCAAATTCTTAGATTGGAACGAATCCGACCCAAGGGAAGTTGCCGCAACACTGGATGAAGTCGAGCCTGGAGCAGTCTCCGCCTCGATCTTTGTTGCAGAAGCATGGATCGGCAAGTTGTCGATCCCATCGACGAACTTGTCGATGTTGCTGCAGGAATCCACAGTGAAGGTCTTTTGCTTCATGTCGACGAGGAATCGCCGAAAATCGCCCATACCATCGGCGATGTAGACCCACGAGCCAAAAACAAATGTTGTGCCCTGAGAGGGAACTGACCTGGTGAATTTGAAAGATGCCATCGAGCTCGCCGGTGGATTTTTGACGCACTCCCCTACCTGGCGCGCCAGCTGTCGGTGTTTAACTGGCTGCCCACCGAGGGATATACCCAAGGTGGTAAGTTTTGGGTGAGGAGACGTCGAGATCAGGAACTCAAAGGTGCAAGAAACACAAGATTTAGATAGGTTCAGGCCGCAAGGAGCGTAATACCCTACGTCCTATATGGTGGTTTGTATTCCCTTCGGTGTAGAATGACCTAATGATCTTCTGTTTTGAGAGGGGTCCCTGTCCTCCCTTATATATTCGAGAGGCCAGGGTTACAAAGATACTAACCAATACCAGCTAAGGAATCGTACCAGAACATATCTCGAGTAGATTCCTCCTGTATCGGTTAGCCTCATCTCCTATTCAAATGAAATAAATAAGAGATAAACAAGATGAATAAGAGATAAGACGGACTTAATCTCTTAGATCTCCTTAAACTACGTTATATACCCAGCCCAGTGGCCCCGGGTCTGACAGGCCGATCAAGCTAGCAGTTCCCAGCAACCACCACCAGCCCCGCCAAATCTAGCAGAGGTCATGGCCCGACAGACAGAACTCCTCAACCAGCTAGTGCAGGCTCAGATGGGCCAATTTCATCACCAGTCCCGAGGTCGTGATGAACACCTATCGGCTAATTATCAGGACTTTCTTAGCACCCAGCCTCCATTGTTCCATAAAGCAGACGAGCCCCTTGACATTGACGCATGGCTCCGTACTATAGAGTCTAAGTTTGCATTGTTATCTGCACCATGCTCAGATGAGAACAAGGCCCTCTTTGCAGCCCAACAACTTCGCGGCACTACCCGCATATGGTGGGACCATTACCATGCCATGCAACTGGCTGATCATGTTGTTGCCTGGGATGAATTCCGGACTACTTTTAGAGTGCACCACATTCCCGAAGGAGAATTTCTGAATCTGACTTAGGGAACCCGCACCGTCATGCAATATGCACAGGTCTTCAATCACTTGTGCCAATATGGAGGTTATCATGCGGATACAGACGCTCGCAAACGAGATCGCTTCCGTCGAGGCCTGAACACCAAACTTAAGGAACGACTGAATCTGGTAAAGGCTGATACTTTCAATGAGTTGATCAATATGGCCATCGCTCAAGAAGACTGCATCTCAGCCCACCGGGCAGAAAAGAAACGGAAGACACCCACGGGACCCTCAATGGGGCAACCGCCAAGGTATCGGTTGGTCCAAAACACTACTACTTGAGCCCCGCCTTGAAACAATATACTAGGCAGATGGGTAGCCAGGCCACCCCAGCAGGCTCGATTCAATCGACCACCGACACCACAACCCCAGCAGCAACGGCAACAAGGCCCACAGCTGAGCTTTCCGTCATCCAACCAAGGAAACAACAACTATCGTTGTTTCAACTGCGGCAGCCCGTCCCATTTCATTAAGGATTGCCCCCAACCCCGAAGACCTTTCTAAGGGCAGGCATCCAACTCAAATAGCAAGGGCAAGGGCAAGAAGCAGATGGTACAAGTCCGCCAGGGAAGGGTGAATTTCATGACTCTCTCCGAACTCCCCGAGGGTGTGCCAATAATGACGGGTACTTTCTCTATCAACCATCAACCCATGATTATACTTTTCGATTCTGGTGCCACACATAGTTTTATCAGTTCAAAATGTGGAACGAAAATAGGCTGGGATCTTTATCCTACTAGTGGGGCCTATATGATAGCGACTCCTGGCGGTAAAATTTCCTCAAACTAAGTTTGTAGAAATGTGCCAATTCAGATGGGTAGAAATCTGGTGAGAACAGATTTACTGTTATTTGACCTAGAAGGAATGGATGTCCTCCTCGGCATGAATTGGATGACTAGGCACCGAGTGTCATTGGATATCCCTTCCCGAGCCGTGGAGATAGATTCACCCGACCATGAGCCTACTATTCTCTATCTTCCCCAACGGGAGTACAACAACTCCTATGCCTACGCTGTAGAAGGGACCAAGTTAAAGGACATCCCTATTGTCTGCGAATATCTAGATGTTTTTTCAGATGATTTGCCTGGAATGCCCCGGACTGGGATATTGAATTTATCATAGAACTCCAACCCGGCACAGCTCCTATATCTAAGAGGCCCTATCGTATGCCACCCAATGAACTAGCCGAGTTAAAAATCCAACTCCAGGACCTCCTTGATAAGGGTTTCATTCGTCCGAGTGCTTCACCATGGGGTTGTCCAGCCCTATTCATGAAGAAGAAGGACAATAGCTTAAGGCTATGTGTAGATTATCGCCCCCTCAATGCGGTAACCATTAAAAATAAGTATCCTCTGCCCCGCATTGACATTCTATTCGATCAGTTAGCCGGAGCCAAGGTATTCTCTAAGATTGACCTCCGCTCCGGATATCATCAAATCAAGATCAGGTCAAGTAACATTCCAAAAACAGCCTTTTCTACCAGATATGGACTCTATAAATATCTGGTCATATCATTTGGTCTTACCAATGCCCCAGCATATTTTATGTATCTCATGAACTCTGTCTTCATGCAAGAACTCGACAAATTCGTTGTAGTCTTCATCGATGACATTCTGATCTATTCCAAGAATCTGGAAGATCATGCAAAACATCTCCATGTTGTTCTTCAAAGATTGAGAGACCACCACTTGTACACCAAATTTTCTAAATGTGAGTTTTGGCTGGATACCGTGAAATTTCTGGGACATACCATCTCCAGTGACGGTATATCCGTTGATTCCAGTAAAGTACAAGAAGTGATGGATTGGAAACCTCCAACATCAGTCCATCAAATCCATAGTTTTCTTGGTCTCGCTGGCTATTATCGTTGTTTCATTCCTGACTTCTCAAAAATAGCCAAGCCTATGACTGAACGATTAAAGAAAAGAGTTAAATTCTCCTAGGATCAGAAATGTGAGGATGCATTCCACACCCTCAGAGCATATCTCACTACTGCTCCAGTTCTGGCTCAACCGGATGTTTCAAAACCTTTCGACATCTATTGTGATGCTTCGGGAATCGGAGTTGGTTGTGTGCTTATGCAGGACAACCGAGTGATTGCTTATGCATCACGAGCACTCAGACCTCATGAACAGAACTATCCTACCCATGATCTTGAACTCGCAGCCGTCATCCATGCACTTAAAATCTGGAGACATCATCTAATGGGTACAAAGTGCCATATCTATACTGACCACAAAAGCCTCAAGTACATATTCACGCAAGCAGATCTAAATATGAGGCAAAGACGCTGGCTAGAACTTATCAAAGATTATGACCTAGAAGTACATTATCATCCAGGCAAGGCCAACGTGGTTGTGGATGCACTTAGCCGCAAGGCGCATTGCTCTTGCTTATCTGTTGAGGCTTTCAATGAAACGCTTTGTTGGGAGATGAGAAAACTCAATCTTGAGATCATTTCTCAAGGCAGCCTGGATCATCTCTCAATTGAAGCTACACTTTGGGATAATATTGTTCTGGCACAACAGCGTAATGAAGGGGTCAGAATCATTAAGCAAAAGTTGGCCTAAGGGGAAGGAAAGTACAAATGCTTTCGAATAGATCACGAAGGGATTCTATGGTTCAACGAACGTATCATTGTACCTAAGGACCATAAGCTTCATAAACAAATATTGGACGAGGCCCATTTGTCCATATTCTCTATGCATCCTGGTAGTACTAAGATGTACCAGGATCTGAAATAGAACTTTTGGTGGACTCGTATAAAGCGAGAAATTGCAAAGTATGTCTTGGAGTGTGATATCTGCCAAAGAGTTAAAGCCAGTCATCTCAAAACTGCTGGTGTTCTTCAACCTCTACCCATTCCCTCTTGGAAGTGGGAGGATATCAGCATGGATTTTGTGGTAGAACCAACCCGAATTACACCGGCTCAAGTACGCGAGTCCACTCCTAAGGGCTCCAATGTGCTTCAAATGGTATAATCCTTTGGTCTGTCGGGTAACGTCCCGATAAACCACCGAATGCAGGATCAAACAAGGTACCCCGCACGAAGGCGAGTCCAGAGATACAAATGCCATCACATTTTACATCACAGGCAGATATATTACATGAGTATTCAATGTGACATACATTTTCCCAACTGAGGGAATTTATTACAAAACAACCATAAGTTTCAACTCATGCAGGGAGTTTAAAGTACGGCATTGTACACGTCGTCAGTGAAGATGTCATGCTAGCCCTGGCATGACATCACTCGGAGGAATCTGCGTTGGCCGGGGACGGGTCCCACTCCACGGACCAACCATCCGGCAGAGGGTAGGGCCACGGTACAGGCAGAACTGAGTCATCAGGAGGATTACCTGAACAAAGTTACAAGGCAAGACTGAGTATTCTAATACTCAGCAAGGCTTACCCGGTCATGGTATACTTAGCCATGTAACTAGACTTATGAAGGCTTACACAGGTTCTGGGTTTAGTTTTTAGCTGAAAAGCAATAAAGAGTAAATCCTTATTTCAACTTTTAGCTTTCAGATTCTAGTTGATTATCCATTCTAGGTAAGCGCCTATATCTAAGCAAGCATGGTATAATCTTTGGTCAAACATCTTTTTTTTATAACCATATAATTGCTCTTGTTACTCTATGTGACAAAGGGATCAAGCAGTCTCAATCTCCGCGAGAAACAGACGATTCTGAATCGAATTTCAACCTTGCAAGGATAAACCTAACTCACATGCTTGGAACACCAAAGGGTCGTTCCGAAGCAACCGTTTGCCTTTCATTCCGACTCGTGGACAGATCCACCACAAGCGACTGCAGGACCATACGCACTTCCAAAGTGCAGGACGTACGCCTGTAGCGTGACTACATGTCCGTACTCCTGGTTGCCCTTGCAACACGTATTCCTACACGTCGAATCAAGTAACCAGAAGAAGCAAATACGAGTGGTGGGAGGTATGTCCACTCCTCGGGCCGATTGGTTACTAGGCTTGCCGCTTACCCAAAACTCACGGCATGTGGTTAGTACTTTCAAACGCTTAACCCCGATCACCACACACTGGACCTTATCAAAATTCAACAACACAGACGGGGTATCATCTCAACCATGATACCTCATATCCTTCCCGTCCGTCATCCTTATAGTGATTGCAGGAATGTAAACATTACAACTCCTATATCGTGCGAGTGATAGGAAATCACCCGACTTCTACCGGTCCTATTAGCATAGCGGCTATTTGAACTCAAGTGCTAATATTCAATACACTGGTTCTTAGTGAATTACAACTAGGGTTTCTCATACAATTTCTATGAACGTAATGCATAAATAGATATAAATAGATATAGATTGCAATGTAAATAAAATAGTTGGTTATGTCCGGGGCTTCCCTTCTTGCGCAGGGTTGGGGGCAGTAGGGTCAAGGTTTTCCGAACTTTGGTTTGGAGCTTCAGTTAGATCTTCAACGATGCTCTCGGGGTCTTCAGGAACTTCTACGGCTTGATCCGAGATTAGCTCGTAGTCACCGTCGGCGAGAGTAGTCGGGTCTACATGATATGCAAAAATATAAATTAAGGAATGTATATTCTTTTATTTCATTTCATGACAAAGTTGCAATTTAAAAAGTTAACATTCAAGAACTCATGAAACAAAAAGGGTTTTAGCCTTTAATTATCATTTATATTTAACTTATGACTATAGCATTGAATTTACTGAAATAGAAATTAAAATATTTTAAGTTTAGCTTCAAATCCTAATTTGAATTTAAAACTTAGGTAAATAATATTATAGAGTCTTGAAAATTTAACCATAGCTTAATTATCTACCTATTAGATTATGACAAAAAGATCTAATTAATTAAGCTTTGATAGATATGCTTAATTAATTCCATCACAATTCAATTTTGAATTTTCCAAATTTAAAAGAATTCAAGCTACAAAATTATACTAGGTTTGAAAATCTTACACCAGTTCATACATAACTTATAGAAATTGTATACCAAAAATCATGATTAACAAAGTCAATATGTAGGAGCTATGCATATTAAACTCTCTTATCTTAGATTTAAAATTGATTCAAAAATATTTAGTTTCAAACCAAACTTACTTAATAGAAGTTGTAGAGTTTAAAATCTAGTTTCTAAAAAAATTGGTTTAACAATTTTTGGAATTTTCTACAATTTGTTATGAATTTCACAAGACAGCAGCATCAAACACATGCAATAATAGAAAGGTTTACATAGAGGTCCCCTGGGAGACTATTCCCTTGAGTCACAGGCCTTGCAAAGACCCCCCTGGAAAATTGTATCTTCTAACCCGAGGTCCTCAATCCCGATCAGAGAGGGGACAGAAGATTTGACCGGCGTGATTCGACGTCGGCGATCGCCGGCGGCGAGGGTGGAGAGGTGGGGAAACACGACCACGTCAGTGCACACCTGTGGGTAGCTGGAATCGGGTTGGGGCAAGCTGTGGCGGTGGCTCGATGGAGACCGTGTGGCCGGTGACGGGGAAGAATGGCGAGAAGGATACTCCGGTGGTCGGGAGGGGCAAGGGAGAAGTCGAGGAGCTTCAGGGCGAGGTGAGGATGCTCGGAGTGCAAACAATTGAGGTCGGGGATGGCCGGAAGCAGGTGTTCCATGGTGAACAGAAAGCGGCAGCGATGGAAATTACGGGGAGCTCATCGGGAGTCGATGTAGTGTTCTAGGGATCTAATTGATGGGTCGGAGAGCTTCGTAGTGTTGATGTAGTGCTGGCTAGGGTGTTGTGGTGGCGTGGGAAGGCCCAGAGCGAGCTGCCCACGGTGAGCAGGAGGCGGCGGCGGATGGTGATCGTCGGTGAGGGTGCTTTGGTGGGAATTGGAAGATGGCCAGTGGCTGGGGAGCACGAGTGGAGGTCGAAGAAGCTTGCGGGGGAGTTGACGGGGGCAGTGGATGGCCGACGGGTGCTGCCCACGGCGACCAGTACTGCGCCGGAGGAAGAAAGCAGGCGGCGGAAGCAATTGGGGCTCGGGAAGCTTACACAGGTGAGCTAGCAATGCAATTGGATCAAGCACAGGCTACCGGTGTTGCTAAGCAGAAGGGAGAGGCAGATAAGGCAAGTTTACGTGGGAGTTATTGCGGTGGTGAGGTGGCGGCCGGCAGGTGCTCGGGGAAGCCGTGGCGCGCTCGGAGCAGGACAGCGGGGCGGGAATCGGAGGCGGGCTCGAGGAGAAGATGACGCGTGGGCAGAGGAGAAGCAGGAGGTGGACGGTGGCGGCCTGCACGGCAGCGGCCGGGGGAGCTACACCGGCGGCAGAGCAGACGGAGTAGCGGAGCAGAGAAGCAGAGGGGGTTCAGAGGAAGAAGAAGAGAGGGAGGAGATCTGGGGACTGTTTTGTGAAAACCAAAAACTTCAGGGACCCAGAGAAAAGAAGAATTTCCCACTGATCTAGGGGTTTTTTGAGAAAAAGCCCAAAATGAAAGTTGTAGAGTTTTTCAAGCTCTACAATTTAGCTTTAGGGATCAAGTTCAAAAACTCAAAGTTTATAGCATTACGTGCTGAATTTTGAACAAAGTAGAATTTTGAATTACCCTTGTCCTTACCAAGGGGATTTGATCAAACTTTTTGATATATTTGCAAATGTTTAAGAAATGTCATGATGACTAGTACTTTTACAAGTAGGCCCTCACGTAAACATGAAAGTTACTTTTATTCCACAGTTATTTTGCATAAAGGACCCTATGGCTTATGTTTATTTACAAATAGGCCCCTACTCTTACTTAAGGGCTTATTTTCCTTATGATAACATAGATTTAACACCTAATATTATATTTCTCCTAGGTTTCAAGGCTACCTTCCATTCCACCCATCTTACACTTAAAGGCCTATATTATATAGAAAATACAAATATACCCCTAGCCCTTTATACTACCCATATCAAACATGTCTATTTCACACTAGAGTCTAATGTCTGTATTTCTTATTACCTGAATGTCACAGATTTCATCATTGGCTTACCTAATACCTCCCAAAGACATGACTCCATTTGGGTAATCGTTGATCAATTAACCAAAACTGCTCATTTCCTTCCCGTGCATACTACTTACAAGGCCAAAAAGTATGCTGAAATCTATGTAGATCAAATCGTTCGTCTTCATGGAGTACCTAAAATGATCATTTCTGGTCGCGGCGCACAATTTATCGCTCGGTTCTGGGAGCAACTTCAATATGCTCTTGGAACTAAGTTAATTCGAAGCTCCGCATATCACCCTCAGACAGACGGACAAACAGAAAGGGTAAATCAGATTCTGGAGGATATGCTTAGAGCCTGTGTACTTCAGTATGACAAGAATTGGGACAAATGCTTGTCGCTAGCAGAATTTTCTTACAACAACAGCTATCAAACCAGTCTCAAGATGGCTCCGTTTGAAGCATTGTACGGTCGCCGCTGCCGAACTCCTTTGAGTTGGTCACAAACCGGTGAACGTAAAATCTTTGGACCGGACCTTGTCACTGAAGCCGAAGAAAAGGTGAAGACTATTCAGAATAATCTCAAGGCCGCCCCATCTCGATAGAAAAGCTACGCTGACATACGAAGGAGGCCGTTACAGTTCCAGATTGGAGACTTCGTATATCTTCGAGTATCTCCTACTCAAGGTATTCAATGATTCGGCGTAAAAGGAAAACTTGCTCCTCGATATATCGGACCCTTTGAAATTCTCGAAATCTGTGAACCCGGAGCTTACCGTCTTCAACTTCCTCCTCAGTTAGCGGCCATCCATAACATCTTCCATGTATCTCAACTTAGGAAATGCATTAAAATTTCTACCGAGATCATCGATTCCCAATCTATTGAAATCCAACCAGCTCTATCCTATACCGAGCCTCCGATCAAGGTACTAGACACCAAAGAAAGAAGTACTAGAAGAGAAACCATCCGGATGTTCAAAATTCAGTGGGACCATCACACTGAAGAAGAAGCGACTTGAGAAACCCAATCATATCTTCAGCGTAACTTTCCAGACTTCCTTGAAGCCAACTCCCAATTCTAGTTGTCCGATTCCATCCTGTTTCGGAATCTCGGGACGAGATTCTTTTTAGGGGGGAAGGCTGTGATATTCAGGTACTTGGGAATAAAACATACTAGATTTTAGTATGAAGATGTATGCCTGATTTTGTGTTTGTGTGTTTAAAAATTTAAATGCAAAAGGAAAAGGGTATTCATATAATTTTAAATAAATTTAGGTCCTTTTGAAACTACCTTTAGGATTTAAGTGGAGTGTAGTTTTTATATAGGATTTCTTTAAAGTTTAAAATTTTGCCAAACTTTAAGTTAGTTTCAAATCCTTAGCTCTTTTGCAACTGAATCTTAAAGCAAAGTTGTAGATCTTATTGAACCCTACACTTTTACTTTTGGGCAAATTTTCATTTGAGCTATGGTTTGAAAGTTACCTAGGCTTTACACTGGAGTCCCTGCAGTTTTGAGATTTTGCAATAATGCCCCTGTCTTCAACCTCCCATCCTCCCTCCTCTGTTTTGGCCGCCCCCGTGACTTTGCCGCCACCGGCCATTTCCCGAGTTTCCTGCAAGCTCGCGCCGCTCTCCTTCGCACCACGTGTTCCCTAGCTAGCCCTCCCACCGCCCGCGCCGCCTCTGCTGGCTCTCCCTCGCCCCGCCACATCAAGCCGCCGGTACTGAGAGGCCGCCATGCAGGCCCGTCGGGCACGTCGGTGACGACGTCGATCTGAGCCCCGGCTGTGCGCTTGCTCTCTCTCTTCTACCGCGCCATACTCCCCTATAAAGCCCAACCCGAGTCCTTTCTTTCTCGCTCGTTTCCCCCTTCTTCTCCCTCACGAGCGTCAAGCCGAGCACCGAGCCGTTCGTCGGAATTTCCCCGCGGCCACCCCAGCCCGTCCAAATTCCAGCGCCCCAAAGCTTCCTCTCCACCCCCGCTAGCCTCTCGACTCGCTCTAGTCGAGCTTTTGGCTCCCCTCGGTCGGAATCGAAGTGATCCCGTGCCGCCCCCGCCACCGGAGGAGCCCGAGGTCCACCTCAACGCCAACGATCTCTTTCCGCCCCACCTCCGGCCAAATTAGGTACCGCAATCGCACCCCCACACCTCCACGGTGCTCATGCGCGCCCCATCCATCCATGTTCACCAGCCCCTCACTGGGAACATGAGCACGCCGCCATGGACGCTGCCACTCCTCGCCGCCGGCCATGCTCCACCGCTTTTCCTGGTGCACATCACCCACCAACGGGAACAGCATGTCCTGTAGGCCGTGTAGGACCTGTTCCTCCCCGCCAAAGACCTCGCCGCCGGTGAGAACATGCCGGTCAGACCCGCCGGCCACCGTCGTGGGCTGGCAGGGACCCATTTGCAATTTAGATTTCTGTTTTAGGGACACTTATGCTTAAACCCAAGGGCCTCTCTGTAAACTCCTCTTTCAATTCTTGTTTGCAAAGCTGTCAACTTGTAAAATTGATAGGAATTTTTACAAAAATCCAAAAATTGTCAAACCAGTTTTGTTGGAATCTAGAAGTCTAATTCTACAACTTTTGTTAATAAAGTCTGGTTTGAAACTAAATACTTTTTGATTTATTTTAAACTCTAGCAAAAGGGTATCTTGGGCATAACTTTTGCATACAAGCTTATTTTCTTGTGATTTTTGGT
This sequence comes from Panicum hallii, assembly GCF_002211085.1. Classification (NCBI taxonomy): domain Eukaryota; kingdom Viridiplantae; phylum Streptophyta; class Magnoliopsida; order Poales; family Poaceae; genus Panicum; species Panicum hallii. The sequence continues at coordinate 25,907,231 of NC_038048.1, read as the reverse complement.
GTGTAGCCTGTTTAGGTCATGAGTAAGCTTGTGTAAAAATTTCATGTTGAGTACTGCTCTGTAGTTTAAGTTCTTTTAAATTTATGCAAATCAAGTTTGAAATGGTTTAAAATTTATTTAAGCATATTCCTAAGGCTTTCCTGCTTAGATCTTTTTACCATAAATTAATCTGTTGATAATTAGTTCAAAATTAAATTTTCAAGAATTTAAAGCTGTGACAGAACCGCCTGAATTATTCCGGCTCAAGTGCGCTAGTCATCGCTATTCAGCCGATTCCAACTCATCGCACTTCAAACGGAACAATCCATTGGTCTGTCGGGTCTCCGCCCGATGCAACCACAGTTCAATAGGATCGAAGCAGGTTTACCTCGCACGAAGACGAGTTTACAAACACATAACAGCTCACCAACTTTTAATCCACAGAATATGGACTCTTATTACAAAACATTCAAACTTAAGGTAAACTTATACAAACATGGTTTAAAACGACAAGCTAAATAGCTTGTCCAGGTTCACAGCGGAAGGAAAATAAACATGCGACTACGCACATCGCGAGGGTTGACACCGCGCTCAGCCTAAAGCTTGGTGTCACTCAGGAGGGTCATTGCCAGCCGGGGACGGATCCCACTCCACGGACCAGCCAAATGGAACAGAAGTTGGCCATGCTGATTCATCCATGGGGTTCTCAAGGGTTATACCTGAAAGTAGACTAACAAGACTGAGTATACTAATACTCAGCAAGACTTAACTGTGTTATGTATATTTAGCCATGTAGCTAGACTTATGCTGGCTTGTAAAGGTGCTGGCTTTAATTTCAGCTGAAAAGCAACAAAGAGTATGATCTACTTTCATATTTTAGCATTTCGATTCTAGTTTCATTATCCATTCTAGGTAAGCACCTATGCTAGACAAGCAAGGTAGGGATTAACATTCTTCAAGATTATTCCAACAAAAGTTCCTGTTCTTACTCCATGTGGCAGAAGGAATAAGCAATCTCAATCTCCGCGAGAAATGGACGATTCTGAATCGAATTTCACCCTTGCAAGGCAAACCTAACACACACGCTTGGAACATCCAAAGATCGTTCCGAAGCAACCGTTTCCCTCATATTCCGTGTTATGGATCAGGGCCACCACAAGCGACTGCAGGACCGTACGCACACCAATTGTGCAGGACATACGTCTGTAGCACGACTACATGATCGTATTCCTGTCTGCTACACAGAACGTACTCCCACATGTCGGTGCGTGTGTACAGCAGAAACCAAATAATCGAGTGGTGGAGACATGTCCACTTGCCGGGCCAATCAGGTACTAGGCTTACCGCTTTACCATATTTCACGGCATGTGGCTAGTACTTTCAAACGCTTAGCCACTACTACCACACACTGCGACCTTATCAACTTTCACCAATACAGATGGGGTAACATTCCGAGTCATGATATTGCACATGACCCCGTCCATGATCCTTATAGTGATTGCGAAATAGTAAACATTCAACTCCTAAATCTCGCGAGCGACAGGAAATCACCCGACTTCTACCGGTTCTATTAGCAAAGCATCTATTCGATAAGGACTCAGGCACAATACATAGGTTCCTAGTATCAATGCATCTAGGGTTCCATTTCAACTCCTACACTTAATGCAAGATATGATATATACATATAGGATTGCATAAAGGTAGTAACTTGAAATACTGGGTTATGCATCGAGGCTTGCCTTCTTAACTGGGGTTGGTGTCAGGAGTGTCAAGAATTTCCGAACTTTGGTTTAGAGCTTCAGTTAATATCTCAGCGACGCTCGTAGGATCTTCAGAAAATCCAAGCTCGGGTTCCTGAACCAGCTCGTAGATTCCGTCATCGAATGTTGCTGACTCTACATGATATGCAATGATTTAAGTGAGATGGTGCTTGAGTTTAAAGATTTTATTTCACGATAGTTGCAATCCAACAAATTAACACACATAAACTTATGAAACAAGGGGGTTTGATTCCAAGATACCATTTATTCTTAAGTTATGGTTATATTAATGGAATTACTTTGAAGTAATTTGACAAGCTTGATTTTTATTTTAAAAACTATAAAGGTTCTGACCTTGAATTTTTATGGTTAAGCTTATTTTCAATAAATAAGCTGATTGTGAATTTTTTATAATTTTCTGAAAACAAAAACTAAAGCACTTGAATTTGAATTTAAATCTCAAGTTTAAATCCAAATTCTAAGTAAACAGAACTATAAATTCTTGAAAATTTAATTATGCACTAATTATCAACAATTTAGGTTATGGTAAAAAGATATAAACAAATAAGCCTCAGGAGCATGCTTAAATAAATTCAAACCATTTTAAATTTGATTTGCACAAGTTCAAAAGAACTTAAACTACAAAACAGTACTAAGCTCGAAATTTTTACACAAGCTTACTTATGATCTAAACAAGCTACATACTAAATTTCACAAGAAAGTAAGCTTGTATGCAAGAGTTATGCATAAGATACCTCTTTTGCTTAAGTTTAAAATAGATCAAAAAGTATTTAGTTTCAAACCAGACTTTATTAACAAAAGTTGTAGATCTTCAATTCTAGTTTCTAACAAAACTGGTTTGGAAATTTTTGGATTTTTCTACAATTTCTTACGAATTTTACAAGTTAGCTGCTTTGCACACATGAAATAACAAAAGAGTTCACAGGGAGGCCCTCGGGGTTCTTGCACCTGGGCCCTTAGAACAGAAAAAGAAATCACAGATATGCCCTTGCCAGCACTCGACGATGGCCGGCGTGTCTGTCCGGCACGTTCTCGCCGGCGGTGAGGTTCCTGGCAGGGAGGGACAGGCCTAGCATGACCTACGGGACACGTGGTGTCTGTTGGTGGGTGATGTGCTCGAGGAACAGCAGTGAAGCATGGCCGGCGGCGAGGAATGGCAGCGGCCGTGATGGCGTGATCATGTTCCCGGCGAGGGGCCAGCGAACAGAGATGGAGGGGGCGCGCATGAGCATCGCGGGAGTGTGGGGATGCGTTTTCCATACCCAATTTGGTTGGAGACGAGGCGGAAGGGGGTGGTCGACGGTGGGGCAGATCGGGTTCTCACCGGCGGCGATGGCGGCATGGCGTTCTGTGGGCTGGGGTGTCGGAAGGCGGTGAAGGAGGAGCGAAATCACTTCTGGGGGATAACGTGGTGCTGTTGGTGCTCCTGGTTGGGGTTAAGAAGCTTTGTATCGGCTGGTCGACGGCGAGGCCGAGCGGCGGCGGAACAGAAGCTCGCCGGCGCTGCGGGAGATGATGTGCGGGCGCGGAAAAATGAAATTGGATGGGCTGAGGAGCACCAGTGGGTCACGGCGGTGCTCTAGTAACACTGGATCGGGGCTCGGAGGTGGTGTGGGCGGCTGTCGACAGTGGCCAGGAGTGGCGGCGGAAGTCCGGTAAGGGGTGTGGCTCGGGAAAGAAGATGGTAGCGGGAATGCGGTCGCGTGAAGGCAAGAAGGAATGCGTGAGTAGCTCCAGGATGTGCTCAGGGTCCAGAAGAAGATGTGGTTGCATGGGAGCAGGAGCTGGCACGCCGACAGGAGTCGTGGCGGCTCGGGCGACGGCGGCGCAACATGGGGAGGGCGGGAGCAGGACAACACGAGGCCGGGAAGGCGGCGGCAAGGCAGAGGAGGACGCGTGGCATGGCTTAGAGCGGCGCGGAGGCGGCGGGGGCACTACACATGGCCGGCAAGAGCGGCGCGGCGCGTCGGGTAGAGGAACAGAGGAGGCCGGGGCTGGACGAGGAAGACGAGGACTAGCCTGCGATTTTCCAAAAATGCAGGGACCTTACTATAATGTCTTGGTAACTTTCAAACCAGAGCTCTAATGGACATGGGCCCAAAAGCAAAAGTGTAGGGTTTATCAAAATCTACAACTTTGCTTTAAGGTTCATTTGCAGATGAGCTAAGGATTTGAAATTAATATAAAACTTAGCAAAGTTTCTAAACTTTATATAAATCCTATTTAAAAACTACACTACACTTACATCCCATGTGTAGTTTCACCTATTTTCATGATTTAAACGCAAGTTCTTGACTTTTGCAAAATAACCTTCATGTATTTGGATTCCACTTCCCATTCTCACCCATTTAACACTAAAGGACCTTTTTATAAATATATAAACAACCCTTTTTCCTTATCATTTAAATTTTTAAACACACTTTCACCACATTTTGCACACAACTTCATGCTAAAATCTAGTGTGTCACAATACCAAGTACCTGAGTGTCACAAAAGCTCAGTTTGCTTAAGGTTTAAATTTTTAAACTTGAAGTTTGAATTAAAATTCAATTTGTAGTTTCTGTTTTCAAAAATTTATGAAAATTTTACAGTGAGCTTACTTAATAAAAAAATAAGCTTACCCATAAAAATCTAGGGTCAGAACCTTTAAGGTTTTCAAAATAAAAATCAAACTAGTCAAATTACTTCAAAATAATTCAATTAATATGATGATCGAATTAGGACACAAATAGTAGAATTGGATCCAACCCCCATGTTTCATGAGTTTATGTTTGTTAATTTGTTGGATTGCAACTTTATCGTAAAGTAAAATCCTTAACTCAAGAACCATCTTACTTAAATCATTGCATATCATGTAGAGTCAACGACACTCGACGACGGGGATTACGAGCTAGTTCTGGAACAAGATCAAGGGTTTTCTAAAGACCCGGTAAATGTCGTCGAGACTATAACTAAAGCTCCGAACCAAAGTTCAGAAGTCTCTGACACCATTGACCCTAGCCCCGCTCAAGAAGGCAAGCCCCAGTGCATAACCCAGTATTTCAATTTACTACAATTTTATGCTTATATATTATATCTTGCATTAAATCTAGGAATTGAAATGGAACCCTAGATGCATTGATACTAGGAACTATGTATTGTGCCTGAGTCCTTATCGAATAGATGCTTTGCTAATAGGACCGGTAGAAGTCGGGTGATTTCCTGTCACTCGCGCGATATAGGAGTTGAATGTTTACTATTCTGCAATCACTATAAGGATCATGGACGGGGTCAGGTGCAGTATCATGACTCGGAAGGTTACCCCGTCTGTGTTGATAAAAGTTGATAAGGTTGCAGTGTGTGGTAGTGGTGGCTAAGCGTTTAAAAGTACTAGCCACATGCCGCGAAATATGGTAAAGCGGTAAGCCTAGTACCTGATTGGTCCAGCAAATGGACATGTCTCCACCACTCGATTATTTGGTTTCTGTTGTACACACGCACTGACGTGTGGGAGTACATTTTGCGTAGCAGACAGGAGTACGATCATGTAGTCGTGCTACAGACGTATGTCCTGCACAAATGGTGTGCGTACGGTTCTACAGTCGCTTGTGGTGGCCCTAATCGATAACCCGGAATATGAGGGAAACGGTTGCTTCGGAACGATCTTTGAATGTTCCGAGCGTGTGAGTTAGGTTTACCCTTGCAAGGTTTGGAAATTCGATTCAGAATCGTCCGTTTCTCGCGGAGATTAAGACTGCTTATTCCTTCTGCTACATAGAGTAAGAACAGTAACCATTACAGAATAATCTGGATGGATGTTAATCTCTACCTTGTGGTTAATGAGACTACAATCTGAAAGCTAAAACATGAAAGTAGATCATACTCTTTGTTGCTTTTCAGCTGAAATTAAACCCAGAACCATTTCAAGCCTTCATGAGTTTAGTTACATGGCTACGTATACCATGAAACGGTTAAGCCTTGCTGAGTATTAGTATACTCAGTCTTGTTAGCGAATTTTTTTCAGGTATGACCGTTGAGAACCCCACGGATAGTCCTGCATGGCTAACTTCTGTTCTGTTTGGCTGGTCCGTGGAGTGGGATCCGTCCCCGCCTAGCAGTGACCCTCTGGAATGACACCAAGTTTCGGGCTGAAAATGATGTCAACCTTCGCGACGTAGTAGTCGCGTGTTAATTTCTTCCGCTGAGACTCTACACAAGCTTGCCTAGCTTGTGGTTTTCAAACAATGTTTGTATAAGCATACTAAAGTTTGAAGCGTTTGTAATAATGTTTAATATGTTGTGGACTAAAAGTTGGTGAGCTGTTGTGTGATTATAAACTCGCCTTCGTGCGAGGTAAACCTGCTTCAATCCTATTGAACCGTGGTTGCATCAGGCGAAGACCCGACAGACCAATGGGTTGTTCCGTTTGAAGTGCGTTGAGTTAGTATCAGCTGTATAGCGATGACTAGCGCACTTGAACCGGAATAATTCAGGCAGTTCTGCCACAATACCTATGTTGTATATGTTGTTGAGCCAAAGATTAGTCATATTGAAGGTTCTGCCACTTCTTATTCTGATCACTGGGGAGAGATGTTCAGGGATGAGGAAGAGAATGAACTCATGCCAAGGTATGAAACAAACACAAGTGAATGACTCATGCTTGATGGATATGGTCTTGAATTGGTCTCCTTCTTTTGATAGATTCCTTTCCTCTAAATGTTTGAATATTTGAGACCATGGAGCTATCTCTCTCTCTCTCTCTCTCTCTCTCTCTCTTTTTCATATTCTTTTCTTCTCTCTTTTTTCCCTTTTTCTCACTCTTTTCTTTTTTTTTAAATAGCTCCATGCCTCTTCATTGCAAGGGATTTGGTGAAGATATCAAAAGAAAAAAATGGAGCATTTATTATAGACCATATGAATGGATGGGTCCAAAGATACTCGAGGAAAAGAAGATAGGGATTGAAGGAATGGAGAACCTGGAGAAGGTGGATGCATAAATCTAGTATGGATTTAGCATAACCAGGTATGGTGAGGCTAGCAAATGAAAAGGTAAGCAAATAAAAATGATCGGAGTTTGAAGGGCGGTACTTCATAAGGACAAAAAATATGACAAAACTCAACACAACTATAGTTAGCTTATATGGAGGGTTAAGCAAGTAAGCATTTGTCTTTGGTAAGAATTTTAAACCATTGAGGAGATGTGAAACTGAGGGTTTTGAATTTGAGTTCAAAATAAAATTCTCCAAGTAGCATAAGATTTGGAAGGGAATAAACACTTCTATCTTGCTATATCACATTGTTCAACAACTTAGGCAAGATCTTCCTAATTAATAATCATCCTACAAGAATTGAGTACTAATTAAGGAATAAGACTTATGCAAGCCAACATGTGAGTAACAAAGCTATGTTCAAGCGATCTCTCTTATTTGTTTGATCATGTTTTATGTTTGGACGATCATCATAGCTAGAGTTAAGAGAGCAAAGAGTTCATACCAGAGTCAACGACACACCGTTGAACATGCGTAGTACGAGTAGGGGTGAGTATGTCAGTACATGTGGGTTGGCTGATCCCTTTGCCCCATCCCCATGAGCAGCTTTCATCGTGGTGCATCACCCATTTCCACATTGGTGAAGAGGGTGAGTCAGCCGATCTGGCTCCTAGTCACGCCATTCTTTTTCTTGTGTATGTTCATTGACTGGCAAAGAACGTGAGATAGGAAATTCAGTCAGTGTAGGAATACACCGACCGAGGCAACAACTTACCTCAATGAGTGGGAAATTGTCCGGTTACTCTTTTATTATAGGTAGAAGGAAGTAGATTTTTTTTTTGGTTCTAGAGGGAACAAGCAAAGCGGCAAGGAATAGGGATTGTCATTGTGTCTAATCCAAAACAACTTTTAATGAACGGAACATAGCATGTGATTGAAAGATATCTAGACCCCTTAGTGGGTTTTGGTGGTAGATGACAAAGCACATGTATATTTAGTTATGTTATCAAGTATGTGTGCAGGTGCTAAGGGTGTTTAAGCAAAGCGTATTACGAAGCATGATCCCTCAAAAGGGAAAATGAAAAATGGTGTTTCAAATTTACTTGAAGAATAGATTTTATTTTGAAATTGAGTGTAGGAACGCCGTACTATCAAGAGGGACTTTGATCTACAGGTGTTGACGTGGTCGTTGTGCTCAAGAGAACCTACAAAAACCATAAGAATCAAACCTACCACTATAAATAGCCTTCTGGTGAAATTCCCTGCTAAACCCGAAGTGTCCGGGTCATGGTCCGGAATGTTCGGACATAGTGTTCAAGAGTATCCGGACATTTACCCGGAGTATCCGAGTAACTGTTCCCCGGCCATAGATTGCTCTGAGTCCGGAGTCTCCGGATCCCAGTGTCCGGAGTATTCGGGTACCCTTTAACCAATGGCTAGTTTTCTGTGAGAGGGGTTATAAATACCCCCCCCAATACCCCTTTCACTCAACCACTCTTGCTCATTTCGACTAGAAACGCCCACAAGCTAAAGAAAAACTCTCTCACTCCCCCTTTCTTCATTCTTGAGTGATTACCTTTGGGGATTCAAGTGAGATTATTGCAAGAGCAAAGATTTGTGCTAGTGAGCTTCCATTCCATCTCTTGAGCACATCATCCTTGTCTAGCCGGTGGATTCAAGTTTGTTACTCTTGGAGCTTCAAGATCCTAGACGGCTTGGCATCACTCGTGAGTGCTCAAACAAGTTGTGAGCATCATGGGAAGTTTGTAATCATCATTCCTCTCGGAGGAACTCATAGTAAGTGACCTTGGCTTTGAGCGTTGCTCTCACCCTTGGGAGAGGAGCATAGGGGTTCTTGAGCACCGTCTCTTGAATCCTTCCTCAATGGAGACGTAGCTCCTTTGGGAGTGAACTTCGGAAAACAAATTCTATCTCTCTCTTGTGCTCCTTACTTGTTTTATTGGTTATTTGCTTGTGAGACTAACTTTCTAGGGTTTGTCTCTAGAGCAAGACAACTAGTAAGAAACACTCCAAAGGTACCACTAGCTCTTCTAAATTTACTCGATCTAAATTACAGCATCAATATCTCCTTTTTGTGTACAATGTTTCATACACGGATAGTCTAGACATTATCTCCGGAAACTCCGGACACAAATCCCGGAGTATCCGGATATATATCCGGAGTATCCGAGCATCTGTGTTACTGACAATATTCAAATTCTTTTAAGTTTCAGATTAGCCTATTCACCCCCCTAGGCATCTTGAGGCCCTTTCAATAGACGTTTCATCACCATGAATGATATGTTCCACTTGGTGCCACTTGTGGATTTTTGTGTCACTTGGTGCCATAACGTGTGATATGTTCCATCACCATGAATGATCTCCAAGTATTAGAGTTTATGTAGTCCAATTGTTTCGAACAATATTTGACTATTCATTCTTTTTACTCTCAACTTGTAATGGTTAGTGACCAAAAATACCCGAAGGAAAGAATTTGTCCTGAAAATATATCCTTGCATTTACCTGCTAGCTCAATTTATTTTAGGAAATCAAAAGAAGAATTTTTTGTTTTATTTAATAAGGAAACTGTATTTAAAAAGAAATGGAACCTCGGGTTACCTCCCGAGAGTGCTTGTTTACGGTCAAAAGCTCGACCTTAGGAAACCTTCATGTTGCAGTTGTCCTTAGCGACGTAGCTTCCCACTCCATCAGCAATGCTTGATGGACATTCATAGTTCTAGTTGCAACACTTGTGCCAAAAACCACTACGAGATTTGCAATATTTATGATAAACAAAAGCATCTGGAACCATCCTTTTAAAGTCATTCTGATCAATGGGCATAGGACGGTTGTAGCTCTCGTATGTGCCCTTAGCAATGTGAATTGACTCTAGAGGCTTTTCTGGTGAGGATGGGTCTAGTGGTTCTTCTAGTATAAAACTATCATGCTCGTTGTCTAGACCTCCTTTCTCAGGCTCTAGAGTCGATGCTCCAAGAATTTCCATAGACCAAATATATTTATCCATCATATCTTGTCTATGACATTTTAAGGGTGCATCTCGAGCATCAAGATGATACAAGTGACTCTAATCTTGAGTACACACTATTGATGACCCTTTCAATGGGTCATCCAATGAGAATGAATGGTGGATCAGCTTGAGGTATATCAAAGATATGGAAATCTAAGAAGATCCCCCACTCTCCAATCTTTGTACTAATGACCCTAAGAACTCCCTTAGTCTCCAAAATTTTACCGGTGAACCACTTGAGACATTTCTAAGAGAATGAAAAGATTCTTTGAGGAGAGAATCTATTACCAAGGATTTAGAAATGATATTGATTCCGACCCTTGGGTCGAAGATCACATCTTGGTAAGAGATTCCTCCTACTTGGCATTGGAGAACTTTTAGCTCGAGATATAGCTGCACAACTTGATCATTGCTTTCAGCTTCTCTTAGCCATTCCAGGCTCATAATAGCAAAGAGACATGCTAAGTTCTATTTTTTAGTCGTACTTCTACTAGGTCACGCATATGGACCCCCTGATCCCTTTGTGCCATGTGTTCTTCCACTATCCGTTGCTCTGAAACATTATGCAAATCATGGAATAATTCATCGTAGAAGTTACAAGGGAAGTCTGGATAGAAATCATATGAGTCCATAAAGGGTTGAGGTTTAGGTTCTGAGAACGTGCTGGATGTCAGTACCGGAAGAAATTCAGTGGTTTTTGAAGTGGTTGCTTCTTCGGGTATCAATATTTCAAGTGCATGCTCTGTGAGCTCTTCTTCAAGAGGTTTGTCATGAATGCCGGTGTAGGGTGCCAGTGTAGGGGGTATTTTCTTGGATTTTATCAAGTACTTACCTCCCTTCAACCGGTGTCAAATGAGGAAACGATCCCCCGACGGTAGCTTCTAAAAATGTGGCCAATTCTAGGTTGAGACCTTGTTAGAAATGTTGTAAGACAACGAGTTCCGACAAATTGAGATCAGGTCCAGAAGTCAACAAGTGTTTGAATGGGCCCAGGCTGCTCCTAATGATTCCTTCTCTCGTTGCTTGAACGAAAGGACTTAAAGTCAGAGATTAACGACCTTAGGAAGGGGGGAAAAGTTAAGCAGAATTTGTCTCATAATGCTTCCCACCTTCCTTCAGCACTTTTTATGGAGAGAGAATACCATTGCTTCATTCTTCCCGTCAAGGAGAAAGGGAAGAGTTTCCATTTCAAGGTTTCTTGGTTCATACCTGCTATTGTGAGACATGAACAAAGTTGTTCAAATTCACGCAAATGGCTGTATGGATTTTTATCCTTCAAACTAGCAAAAGATTGTTCTCAAACCATGGCAATGAAGCCAGGATGTACATGATAGCCGGGTGTATGGATGGGGTGTGATAATGATGGAGGCTCCAAGTACTCGTCCCTTGGAGCCGAGAATTGATTTAAGGTAAGAGTGTAATCCATGTGGATGGGATGGTACATAGATGAACTAGTACATAGATGAACTAGTTTTGGATTAGAACAGCTACCGTTCCCTAGCAACGGTGTCAGAAAGCTTGTTGACGCTTCTTAAGCCTAACATATTTCCAAAAGCGTATGAATACCGATGTCACTTTCACCCGGGAGTATTCCAGAGTATCGATTTCCACGGGGAACGCGAAGTGTACTAATCCTAACTAATTCGTCTGGGGTAAGGTGGACGACGAAGGAAGAGAGTAAAGGATAGAGGGTAGAGAGGGTACTTGCTAGGTAAACTAAGTATGACTGATCAACTGAGGGGATTAGAGATTACTTCTACTATCTACTTCGGGTGCCCGGACTGGACAAGCTCTAGAAAGGGATGAGAAGGGGAACTTGTGCAGTCTTCTCCTGAGTCCTACAACACCAACCGCTCTCACGTGGTGGAATACGTAGGCCGAATAGGGCTATCACCACTTGCCGGCTACCACTACTATCTGTGAGGTTGGGTGTAAACCAAGGTAATCTAAGGTCTAGACACCACACCTACACCAGTCGATCACTACTTCACTCCATTTTAGAGCAAAGCACCAAAAGCTAGTAAGATAACTTATTAAATATGAACGAGGACCCGTAGACAATGAAAGTAATTAGAAAGACTAGAGTTACCATGCAAGACCCGGACGTTACTCGAAGCTGAGCTACAGGTGGAAGAGGTACCGACACTCCGGGCCTTCCCAGCACTCTAATTTCGCCTCTCTCCCTATTTTCTATTTATATTCTTGCAGGGCTTCGCCTTGGAGATTCTCTTCACGTGTGTCCCTATCTCTTGCGCCAACACACCTATTTATAGTGACTAGGGAGCTTGGGGGCACTTGTAGGAGAAAGCTGAGGTTGGTTCGCTGTGGGCCTGGTTCGGCCGAACATGTGTGCTTCAGCCGAACCACTTGTTCCGCCGACTTGAGTGTTGCACGGTGGGGATTGCCTCCTGAGGTTGGTAGCTTCCAGCCCGAGGTGGTTGAGCCTGCGTAGGGGCAAAGTTGGGTTCGGCCGAACCAATTGTGTTCAGCCGAACTCCACCCAGGGCTGTTGCGCTCTCCGTTCCACAGATGTATCCCTTGGATGGTTTGTGATGTATTCCATAGGTGGGCCCATGGATCAAATGCTTGTCCTGGGAGCTCTCGAATCAAACCGATGTCAAACCAACGCATACGATATGTTCCAAGTGTGTTTCCTTGCATGTTGCCAAAGATGGGCTGAAACGGGCTTAATCATAGTTCGGCCGGACACAATGACTTCGGCTGAACCAGCACTTTGTCCAATTCGGCCCAAATTTGTCTGGCTCGGTGGTGCATTCATGAAAACACCAAGACTTGTGGAACATGTGAGATTAAGCCCTATAGATATGGTGTTTCCATTAAAATAATCATTTCATTAACTTGTTGGAGTTTGGAAATTATGGGTTAAAGACCGCCAACAAGTACCTCGAATAGTGCAGTGCAGAATGGCAGCTCCAATCGTGTATGAACTATGTCTACGCACCATCTCAAAGGTTCTAAAAATAACGGCACCACAAGGCCTCCATACCACACACCACACATCGGAGCACCACCACACCAAAGCACCATTTCGTCCTCAGGATCAACCTACATTCCATGGAACAAGGTGAGAGCAACAATGCCTCAATGAATCCAGGTGCCGATGTGCTTTTGCGGTTCCTTATGCAAGCTCATGGAGTCTAAGGTTTTGGGCGACGACTTCGGCATGAGGTTTTTCATGTGTGAGAACTACGAGTACAACCCGCCAAAGCGACACAACAAGGATAGACCTAAGGTATTACATGAAACACTCTGGTTCCCACTTATGGATTTGACACTGACTTCTAACTTGGGGTGGGACAAAGACTCCATCGCCTCTATGTGATTTCGTGCAGTGGTTGGACACCGAGCAATCATCATTTGCATGAGAAATTACATGAAACACTCTAGTTCCCACTTATGGATTTGCACGAGGAACAGAAAGAGGAGAAGCGCAAGAAAGATCAAGAAGAGATCCATAAAAGAATGGAGGAGGTGGAGCGCCAGGAGGCGGAGGAACGGGAAGCTGATAGGGAGAGGAAGCGAGAGAGGGCACGCTATGTGAAGGAAGTAGGGCCCGATGCAATTAGGAAGGGGAAATATCCCCGGTGTACTCAGTAAACGTAACACCCTAATGTAAAATTTTGAGATTTATAAGGAATTTAAATGGGCCCCATTAATTTTCTAAGGATTTATCTTGCCTAGCTTGCATTTAATTTAATTAAATTACACAAGTAATTAAAAATTTAATTAGGATCAACGTGTTTGTGCATTCATGCTGGTGCATAAGTTTTATTTATGTGAGTGCATAGGAGTTTGAATCCAAATTTGATTTGGAATTCAAATAGATTGAGTTGGATTGAAAAAGAAAAAAGGAAAGGAGATAGAAAAGCAGTCCACCCTGCGGCCCACCTTTTCCCTCGCACGGCCCACTTCTTCCCCTCCCACGCTCGGCCGAGCTCCCTTACCCTGCACTCAGCCCAGCACAGCACAGCCCGTGCTCTCTCTTTCTTCCTCTGACAGCCCGGGCCCGTCTGTCGGCGCCTTCTCCTTCCTTTCCTTCTTCTACCCCGCGCCGGCTCTCTCTGTTCCGCCCCGTCGTGCCATTGCTGCACGTGGCCCCGCTCCATACCGCACCCAAGCACGAGCCCACCGGCCAGTATCCCGTGCGCGCCCTCCCTCCAGAAGCTTCCTTCCCCAAGCCAGGATCGCGCCGAGCGGTTGCACGATCCGCTTCCTCCGTTCGGATCACGGCCGCAATCCCCACCGGGGCACGCACGCCCAAATCACCGGCCTCTCCCTTATTTGGCCCCTTTAACCCTCCCCTTAAACCCTCTTTGTGCCCTACCGCCACACTGTAGCCGCCCCGAACCCCCAGCATCACCGGCCGCCTTGCTCCGCCGCACCGAGCCTCCTGCTCCGCCGTGGACCGGCCGCTCCGCCGCACCCTAGCCCCGGCCAAGCCCCGCATCAGATTCGCCTCACCGCCAGGAAGCTCCCCAAGCTCTTCCCTCACGACCACGACCCGTAGCGCCGGAATTCCACCTGAGGATCGCCGCCGGTGAGTTGCTCCTCGCCCTCGATTCCTCGTCGCTGGTGAGCTCTGCCGTGCAGAGCCACCGCTACCGTCGCAACCGCGTCCCCGAGCCTCGCCGAGCCCCGCTAAGGCCCTAGGTGGATTACACATGTCGCGGGCACCCTCCCTGACGCAAACCCGAGCCTTGTAGGCCACCGGAGCGCCGGAATCGGTGGAGTCCGGCGAGCCTGAGCCGCGCGCCGCCGCTGAAGCCGGTCTCCGGTGACCGGCGCCGCCACACCGCGCGTCCAGCTGACCCGAGCCATAGGATCCAAAGCCAACGCAGACGATTAGATCGCGGATCAGTTAAATCAGAGCCGTGAGATCAGGATCCAACGGATCGAATCCAAGCGTACCGGTTCGCCCCGGCGCTTTTGTTAAAGAGCCCCTGAGTTCCTTCGGAATCAACCCGCAGTCCACCCCCGTTCAAAAGGAATTCCAGATAGGTCCTGTTTTTATCGTTTAAGACACTGAGCTCTTCATAAATGGAACCCGCCGTCCAGCCCCTGTGCTTTTGCGCGTTAGACCCTAGATCTACCCATTAATTATGTTTAGGCCCTTGGTTTTTATGCAGAACCCCCTGGAACTTTAGTTTTCTCATAGTTAAGTCCCTGGATCTTGTCTTAGCCCTAGTTTACGCATCTTAGCTCTGTTTTGAGTGGTTTTTGCACCCACGCGGTCATTGTAACGCGTAGAATAGTTTTAGCTTAGTGTTATGTGCTGTTTTATTGTATTGTTGTACTATTTCTTATCTTTTTCCCTTGTTTGCATGTATGTGCCTGTGTGGACCATGCTTGGACGTTACGATCGTGAGTAGATGTTGAGCCACCGGAGGAGTACCAGGAGCCACCTTCTTTAGACGCGTTTGAGCAGCAGCCAGGAGAGTTTAAGGAAGGCAAGTATAACATGAACATCCTATCACTTTTGAATACAATTTCATACTGCATTTTAATACTATGTGCCTATAAGGATTTCCTAGCCACTTTTATCCTTTATATAAATACCTTGGGTTGCATTTTGGTTAAGTTGTGCTAGGTGCTGCGCTCTCACATATTATGGTCCTTTTTAATTAATTTGATTAATGGTATATGCAGCTTGATTCTGATAGTGGCCCTCTGTGTTGTGTGCTTGAGCGGCTCACATCTCGTTAAAATATGTTTTTATAGAAACATGGTTTAGGGGGCCAGCACGGTGCTTAGTGTTTGGTTGGCCACTCTCCATAAGGACCGGTTCATAGAGCGACAACCTGGGACAACCGCGCAACCACAAGACTGGAATGGGACGGTCTTGACTTACTAATTAGGTCATTTTGGTTTGGGAGTAACTTACCTGCGGGGCAAGAGGGGTGGTAATCTTCAATGGTCCCTGCTCCTCCGGCTTGGTCTGTGCTGTGTGCTTGTACCCCCGTGAGGTGGGCCCCATCATCGCTGATCCAGAAATCTTAGCGGTTACACCTTACTAACGTGGTCCTTTGTAACGGTCTCGTAGTGCGCTTGCTAGTCATCTCACCTAAGGAAGTGTGATGAACAACTAGCGTAGCTCACGACTTGTGGGTAAAGTTGTGCAACCTCTCGAGAGTGTAAAACTGGTATACTAGCCATGCTCACGGTCATGAGCGGCCCAGATCCTCCGTCTGATTAGCGGGGTTTATCTTTGGTGGTTTGGCTTGGATTTCAGTAGGCTCATAATTAATTTTGATTAATTATTATGTAACTTGGGTTATGGTAATTCATCCACTTGCAGTAAATAGCTTTAATAAAATTTGCCAAGATTAAAAGCTAATGCAGTTGAGTCAGCTAACCGTAGAGCCTCATAATTTGTGTTATACTTGTTGAGTACAAGTGGTGTACTCACACTTTCCTTCTCTACTCTTCTGTTCTCTTTGGCATATCTTCGATTGCTGCTCAGTACCAGGCGATGTGGAGGACTACATCAGCGGGCTTGACGATTTCTAGGCATTTGTCTCCCAGCCGACGTCCCTGTGGCGCCCTGTTCTTCATGTATTCATTTTACGCTTCCGCACTCCTTGAACCGATTCTTGATTCGGTTGTAATAAAGAATTCATTTACAATTTATACGATTTTATTTCGTGATATGTGTTGTGATATCTTGATAATTCTGTTGTATATATGCATGACTTGATCCTGGCGCATATATGATTGCTCGTTTTATGTCCTTATAAATCGGGTGTGACAGAATTGGTATCAGAGCCATGTCGACTGTAGGACGAAGCCTAGCTAGAAATGGTCGAGTCTAAGGACTTCTTTTCTCTTGCCTTGCTTCCGCAAAGCTCAAAAGTTCATTTCTGCTTCAATTCCTTGAGTCCTAAACTTTGATTTGCTAGCTCTCTCTCTTGTCCTTTCCGGGAATTAGTCGGATTCCTTCTGTAGACGTTGGCCTGCAATTGTGTCTGTCCTCATAAGTCTAGGATGCCTTTGCAAAAATACGCTAGAGCGCCTGTTTGTTTTAGTCGAGTGGTGTGATAAACTCGGCTAATGTTTGAATATTGGGTGTTTGTGATTGTGCAAAATGTTTGATTTGGATTTTCGGTTGATTGCATAGTTTAGGAGTTAAACTTGCTCATGCAAATCGAATTTAACGTGAACTTGAATTAAGTAATAAAACTGAGATAGATCGTTGGTGGTAAAACCGTACACTATTTTTCTCTCTACCCTATCCTGCCAAAGTTTTCTTTCCGGAGTTGTACAATATCGGTCACTTATAAATTTTGTTCTGCTGCAAACAGATGGTGAACACCAGGAGCACCGGCACCGGTTCTGGCCAATAGGGGCAGAACAACCAGAGTACCAGCCAGCCGACGCCGATGCCTCCACCCCTGACCCCGGAGCAGTACTTCCAGCTCCAGATGTAGATGATGGCTACCCTGAACAACACTATTCAGGCTCTGCAGCAGGCCCACGCTCAACCGCCACCTCCTCCACCACAGCAGCCCCGCGACAGGCGTGCGGACTTTCTGAGGGGTCACCAACCGACGTTCTCCCATGCAGCTGATCCACTCCAGGACGACGACTGGCTTCGTTCAGTGGAGCGTCAGTTGGATGTCGCTCAGTGCGACGACCGGGAGCGAGTTCTTTATGTGGCAGGGTAGCTGCGAGGCTCAGCTCTTGATTGGTGGGAGTCCTATCCAGCTCGGGACTGCGACGCCCTCACTTGGGTCCAGTTCCGGGAGCGTTTCAGGAGCCACCACATCCCTGCTGGAGTGATGAAGATGAAGCACAAGGAGTTTCTTGCGCTTAAGCAGGTAAATTAGAGTAAAATCTTTCCGCAATTCCTTTTGAGCTCAAGCCCACCCTTGTTTACCTCCATGAAATAGGAAATGTTGAGTAATTCCCATCTTCTTTTCTCGGTACTTATCATTTCAGGGAGCTATGACGGTGACAGAGTACCGTGATCGTTTCCTCCAGCTTGCTCGCTACGCCCCTGCTGAAGTTGCCAATGATGGCGATAAGCAGGAGCGTTTCAGGGAGGGGCTGGACGATCACATTGAGTACACGCTCCTGAACCTCCGCTTCAACAACTTCAACCATCTGGTTGACTCCGCCCTCAACACTGAGTGCAAGCGCCGGGAGATTGAGGACAAGAAGAGGAAGATGACTCCTACTGCGTCTGGCAGCAACACTCGGCCTCGGTACTAGCACCCTCAGCAGCAGCAGAGGCCACCTCAGCCGTACCAGCCGCGACAGCGGCCGTACCTGCCTCATCCCCAGCAGCAGCAGCAGCAGCAGGCGGGACAGGGCCAGGGGCTACCAGCACCTCCGGCACGCTCAGCTCCACCGGCTCCACCAGCTCCGCGGCAGGGAGTGCCTACTCCTCCTGCCGGACAGCAGGCTCCAGCATTCCCACGGGCATGCTATCACTGTGGCGAGCCGGGACACTACGCCAACGCTTGTCCCCAGAAGGCGCAGTCTGGACAGCAGGGGCGCCCAGCTCAGCCTAAGGCGCCATCACAGGGCAGGGTGAACCACGTGACGGCCGAGTCAGCGGCCGAGGCCCCCAACGTGGTTATTGGTATGTTCATAGTTAACACCCACCCTGCTATAGTGCTTTTTGATACTGGTGCTACGCATTCCTTCATTACTCAGTCTTTTGTTGAGCATCATGGTATTCGTACTAGCACATTAAAGAGGTGCATGTTAGTGTCTTCACCGGGAGGGTAGTTGAGGTCTCATATTGTGACACCCTAGGTGTCAAATTCTACCATAATAGGTTATGAAATGTAATGCATGTGTTGAAATGTATAAGGTTGAATGTATTTGTAGAAATAAGACCTTATGTGTAATTTTATAAAAATATGAGTCCTTTTGCGCAAGATGCATGAGTTGCAAAAGTAACCTTCAAGGTTTACTAGGGGTTTACATGTAAGAATGTTAGGTCATCATGACAGTTTTGAAAACTTGCATGTAAGTCCAAAAGTATGTGAAATTTTACTCTGGGAAGGATAAAACCCTTATAAAGTTCAAATTTAGTCCAAGTTATCAAAATAAATATGTATACTTTGAGTTTTTGAATTCAAACCCTAAAGCACTGTTATAGAGCTTGAAAAGTTACACATTTTCTATTTTGGTCATTTTTCCATTAGAATCCTGTAACAGTGGGAAATTTAACTTTACAGTCAGGCCCTTAAAGTTTTTGTAATTAGCAGACAAGTCCTTGGCGCCCCTTCCCACCCTTCTTCTTCCTCTGGCAGTTCCTCTGCTCCCCTATTCTCTACGCCGCCGCCGCCGTTTCTCGGATTCCGGCCGGCAAGTGCTGCCCCCCTGCTCCTTGGCTCATCCACGCGTCGCCTATCTCCTCCCCGGCCCTATCCCTCGGTTCTCCCGCCCGCTCCCGTGCTGCCACGCGCACAGCGCCGCCGCCAGTTCTGCCATGACCCCGCCGCCGTGGCGCCCGGCCGTGCGCCGTTCTTCCCCCTTCTCCTCTCTATAAGTAGCTGCCCCGGGACCTCCCGAAGCTAGTCCCCCACCCCCTTGCGTCTCTCCCTCACCGTAGCTCTGCTCCCCGCACCACCACACCGCCGCCGCTACTGTCACCGCCAGCGACCCCCTTCCCAACCTCCCCAAGCCCGATCAAGACTTCAAACGGGTGCACCTGGATGCCCTCTTCCTCCCCACCCCCTTCCTCTTGCTAATTGACCATCCCATCGCCGGATTTAGGGTTGGAACCGAGCTCCTCCGGCCATCTATGGCAGAGGGGTATAACTGCGAGGATTTGGATCCTTGCAGGGCCTATATGAAAGATTCTAGTTGTTTCTTCCCTTCAACATGCTGAAATTTGAAAATTCATAGGAAAGCATAGAAAATTCAGAAAAATGTAAAACTAGTTGGGTCTGCATCTTTATTTCAAACTCTATCACTTTTATTTTATGACCATGCTGTGAAAGTGTATAGTTTGTGCTGTGTTTTAAATAGAAGTAAAAGGGTGTTTTAATTAGATCTTTTGATCTATAAGAGAGTTGAAGCCCAAACTGGGAACATGTGATATATGTGTTATGGATAGCTTTGTGTAAATTTTTGAAGCCTAGCCAAGCCCTCTAGCTTTGGTATCTCGCTACCTTTGTTTTATGCTAATAAAAGATTTATGATTTGATTCTAGGATATCTTTGCACGTATGTAGTTGTAATCTTTACCATAGCCTTGTTTCCTTAGGTGCAATTCATGGTAAAATTTTGAGAAGAAGGAGTAGGGGTGTTAAAGACAGAGAAGTTCAGGGGGTTTTCTACAAGTTTTAGACTCATAGAAACAGTGTTGGTTGAGGACCTCTGTGTAAGAATGTTTGTTATTTCATGTGAGTGGTGTTGCTGACTTGTAAATTCACTAGAAAATTGTAGGAAATTCCAAAAATTGCAAAACCAAGTTTTGTTGGAAACTAGATTTTGAACTCTACAACTTCTATTAAGTAAGTTTGATATGAAACTAAATATTTTTGAATCTATGTTAAATCTAAGATAAGAGAGTGTAATATCCATAGTTCCTACATGTTAACTTTGTTGATCATGATTTTTGGTATGCAATATCTATAGATTAAGTATGAATTGATGTGGAATTTTCAAACCTAATCTTGTTTTGTAATTTAAATTCTTTTAAGTTGATCAATTTAATTGGTTTTATAGTAGAATTAGCTAGGTATACCCTTTACAGCTTATCTAATTAGATCTCCTGGTCAGAATCTTTAAATGTGCAATTGATCTGTGTTTAAATTTTCAAAACTTTATAACCTTAATTATCCAGGGTTCACATTCAATTTTGAATTTAATTTAAACCTGAAATATTTAATTTCTGTTTCCAATTAAATCAATGCTACAATCATAAGTTAAATGCAAATGATTCAAAGCTTAGGTTCCTTTTTGTACCATGAGTTCTTGAGTGTTAGCCTTTTGGATTGCAGCTTATCATGAAATAAAATAAAAAGACTATGCATCTCTTAATTTTATATTCTTGCATATCATGTAGACCCAACTATTCTCGCCGACGGTGATTACAAGCTGATCGTGGACCAAGCCGTGAAAATTCCTACAGATCCCGAAGACGCCGTCGAAAGTCTAACTGAAGCCCCGAACCGAAGTTCGGAAGATCTTAACTTTGCTAACTTCAGCCCCACCAGTAAAGGCAAGCCCCGGACATAACCCACTATTTTAATTACACTGCAATCTATATCTATTTACATATTCTATGCATTAAGTTCTTAAGTATTGCTTGAAACCCTAGTTGCATTCTCCTAGGAACCAATATGATGGATACTAGCACTTGAGTCCGACTAGCTGCTATGCTAATAGGACCCGTAGAAGTCGGGTGATTTCCTGTCATTCGCGCGATATAGGAGTTGTAATGTTTACAATCTTGTTACCACTATAAGGATGCCGGACGGGAGTTTTGTAAGGTATCATGGTTGAGGTGATACCCCGTCTGTGTTGTTGAAATTGATAAGGTCGCGGTGTGTGCCGATCGGGGTTAAGCGTTTGAAAGTACTAACCACATGCCGTGAGTTTTGGGTAAGCGGTAAGCCTAGTAGCCAATCGGCCCGAGGAGTGGACATACCTCCCACCACTCGTCTTGCTTCTTCTGGTTACTTATGTTTGACGTGCGGGAATACGTGTTGCAAGGGCAACCAAGAGTACAGGTTTTGTAGTCGCGCTACTGACGTACGTCCTGCACTTTGGAAGTGCGTATGGTCCTGCAGTCGCTTGTGGTGGACCTGCCCACGAGTCGGAATGAAAGGCAAACGGTTGCTTCGGAACGACCCTTTGGTGTTCCAAGCGTGTGAGTTAGGTTTACCTTGCAAGGTTAAATTCGATTCAGAATCGTCCGCTTCTCATGATGATTGAGACTGCTTGATCCCTTTATCACACAGAGTAACAAGAGCAACTATATGATGAGTAATACTGATGGTTGAGATAAAGAGCTCTACCTTGCTTGCTTAGTTATAAGTGCTTATCTAGAATGGATAATCATATAGAACTTGAAAGCTAAAAGTTGAAGATAAGGGTCTATTCTTAGTTGCTTTTCAGCTGAAGCTAAACCCAGAACCCTTATAAGCCTTCATAAGTCTAGTTATGGGCTAAAGTATACCCAATCCCGGGTAAGCCTTGCTGAGTATTAGTATACTCAGTCTTGCTAGCTATATGTTTTGCAGGTAATGTCTGGAAAACCCTACTCTTCCCTGCCTTGGCCTTGTGCTCTCCCAGAAGGTTGGTCCGTGGAATGGGGTCCGTCCCCGACCAACATTGATGATGCCGAGTGACGTCGTGCCCGGGCTTAGCGTGACATCCGTCTTGACGACGTGTTGTAATCATCGCGTATGTTTTCCGCTGCCAAATAACATAGCTTTAGCAGTTTGTAATGTACTGCTTTTGAAAGCTCTTATAATGTAATTCCTTGTGATGTAAAATATGATGGTGATTGTATCTCTAGACTCACCTTCGTGTGAGGTAACCTTATTTGATCCTGTGTATCGGTGGTTTATCGGGACGTTACCCGACAGGCCAAGGGATTATACCGTTTGAAGCACGTTGGAGCCCTCGGAAGTGGACTCGCGTACTTGAGCCGGTATAATTCAGGTTGGTTCTGCCACAGCTGGTATCAGAGCTATAAGGTTACCCTGGAGATACATTTTACCTTAAAAATGCTTTCAGTATAAAAGTTTGACCAACAAAATGTTTGGCAAAGCCGCGTTGGATTCGTTAAGGATTTTACTTAGTACGTTAAGCCCTAGGGTAATGCTTATGAGGGAAATAGAGGTGGCTATAGTATATATATATATATATAACCCTAACTACCAGCATTACTTTTCTGTCAAAACTTAAATTCATGCATAACCCAACCTTACTTTTTGTAACGACATCTTCGATGGTGAGGTAAGAAGGTAAGGATCCTCAGCCAACTGAGGGAGCTTGGCCTTCCTGTCGGTGATGTGAACCGAACGCTGTTTCTCAAGCAGTGGCCTACTTGAGATGCTGCCAATGTACCAACTTAAGTTGACTACATTGGGATTATATGGTTCGGCGCAGGGTATGGCGATCGCTATTCGTACCCCCGCATTTTGCGGTACCCCCGTGAATACGTTGTTTCGATAACGTATGCTAACGTTGTCTGTACGGCGGTAATTGTACAGATGCTGTTTCTATAGTGAGCAGTAATGAATGGGGACGCTTTCATAACATGCTGGCATGAAAGGTTCATTGGATATACGTATTGTGGTTTTCTGCAGGTATACTAACCACGATTACGAAACTAGGACGGCTAGGGTTTATCGACTAGTTAATAGTGAGAGACGTATGTATAATGCCATTGAAATTAACCACGTAAGTCCAAAGATATTTGGCAGTTATTTTGGATTTTGAGGACGAGTAGAACGTGCATGCATAACTCATCATCAAATACGATGTGTGTTTTGGTTCTTCTAAGGATGTGTGGTAGGTTGTTGATCTTTGGTGTGGTTAACGGGATTCTTGTGGTAGTGTTGGTCAAGTATCTTAAGTATCTTTCTGCTTTCCAGCCCTTGCTGTATCAGAATCAGTGTCTTGTCCTATTTACCTTGTAAGTTTTCAGCAGGGTAAATAAATTTTATCATCTGAATTTTTGTTTCAGATGGTTGGAGCCACATGTGAAACCCCGACAGGTTTCCGGGCAGATCAGTCCAGCAATTCCCAACAACCATCCCTACCACTTTCACATCTAGCCGAGGTTATGGCTCGGCAAACTGAACTTCTCAACCTATTGGTACAAGCACAGCAAATCAACAAAACCAGCAGTCACGAGGTCGTGAAGAACCTCTGGTAGCAACCTATCAAGATTTCCTCAGTACTCAGCCCCCACTGTTCAGCAAAGCGGAGGAGCCCTTGGATGCCGATGCTTGGTTCCGCACCATTGAATCTGAGTTTGCTCTTCTTACGATTCCATGTGCGGACTCCAACAAGGCTCATTTCGCTGCCCAACAATTACGCGGAGCTGCCCGTATCTGGTGGGATAATTATTGTGCTATGCAAACTGATGGCCATGTTACCTCCTGGGAAGAATTCCGTAATGCCTTCAGGGCACATCATATACCTGAAGGGCTGATGGAGCGGAAACTGAATGAGTTCTTGGTACTTACTCAAGGCACCCGCACCGTACTGCAGTATGCACAGCTTTTAATCACCTGTGTCAGTATGCGGGCTATCATGCTGATAATGATGCCAAGAAGCAAGATCGTTTTCGTCGAGGTTTGAATACTAAGCTAAAAAAATGTTTGAACCTTATAAAGGCAGGTACATTCAGCGAGCTGGTCAACATGGCACTGACTTAGGAGGATTGTATTACGGCACACCGTGCCGAAAAGAAGCAAAGGATCTCCACTGGACCCGCGGGCGTTCAATCCTCCAGTATCAGTTTATTCAGGATGCACTGCCTAGAGCACCCCAATGGAATGTTCCGTTTGGTGGACTGGTTTTCAAGCCGTTTCAACAACAAGAAGAGTATCAACCTCCTGTACCTCTGCAACAACCACAACAAATTGGCCCACGGCCAACTGTTCAACAAGTCCAGCAGAGAAGCAGCACCTATCACGGTTTCAATTGCGGAAGTGTGGATCATTTCATCAGAGATTGTCCGCAGCCCAAGAAACCTAATCAAGGGCAGAGTTCCAGTCAAAATGACCGGAACAAGGGCAAGAGGCCGATGATGCAAGTCCGGCAAGGACAAATCAACTTCACTACCCTTGCAGAACTTCCGGATGGAGCTCCTATCATGTCGGGTACATTTTCGGTACACCACAAACCAGTTGTTACATTATTCGATTCAGGAGCAACTCATAGTTTCATTAGTAAAACTGCAGTACCCGAATAGGACTTGATCTTTGCCCTACTAAGGGGTCATATGTGATCTCTACCCCTGGAGGAAAAATTACATCTGGCCAAATGATCAAAAAGGTGCCAATTCAATTGGGTAGCAAGGAAATCAGAACTGATTTGATTTTATTAAACCTAGAGGGTATTGATATTATACTTGGGACAAATTGGATGACAGAACATAGAGTACTGCTAGACATCTCTTCCCGAGTTATCGAGATTGACTCACCACATCAAGGAGCAACTACCCTCTATCTGCCCCAGCAGGAGTATCTGCACTCTTGCACTTATGCCATCACAGACATCAAGGTAAAAGATATTCCTGTAGTCTGTGAGTACCCCGATGTCTTTCCAGACGATTTGCCTAGAATGCCACCGGACAGAGACATTGAGTTCATTATTGAACTTCAACCTGGCACTGCTCCTATTTCCAAGAGGCCATATCGCATGCCACCAAATGAATTGGCCGAGTTAAAGATCCAACTCCAAGATCTTCTGGACAAAGGTTTCATACGCCCAAGTGCTTCACCTTGGGGTTGTTCTGCTCTCTTTGTAAAGAAGAAAGATAATAGCCTAAGGCTATGTGTCGATTATCGTCCACTCAATGCGGTTACCATCAAAAATAAGTACCCTCTTCCCTGCATTGACATCTTGTTCGATCAGTTAGCTGGAGCTAAGGTCTTTTCCAAGATTGACTTACGCTCTGGTTATCATCAGATCAAGATTAGGCCTTGTGACATTCCAAAAACGGCCTTCTCAACCAGATATGAACTTTATGAATATCTGGTTATGTCATTTGGGCTTACCAATGCACCGGCATATTTCATGTATCTCATGAATTCAGTCTTTATGCCGGAACTTGACAAATTCGTCGTGGTCTTCATCGATGATATTCTGATATATTCCAAGACTAATGAAGACCATGCTGATCACATACACCTCGTTCTTCAACGACTACGTGATCATCGTCTCTATGCCAAATTCTCAAAATGTGAATTTTGGCTAGATAGTGTGAAATTTTTGGGACACACTATCTCCAGTGAAGGCATATTAGTTGACCCAACCAAAGTCCAGGAAGTTATGGATTGGAAGCCTCCAACTTCAGTCCATCAAATACGAAGTTTCCTTGGATTGGCGGGATACTATCGCCGATTCATTCCAGATTTTTCCAAGATAGCTAAACCCATGACTGAGTTATTAAAAAAGGAAGTTAAGTTCCGCTGGGATGATAAGTGTGATAAAGCATTCTACACTTTGAGAAGACTTCTAACAACTGCCCCAGTGCTAGCTCAGCCAGATAATACTCAGTCTTTTGATGTCTACTGTGATGCTTCTAGAACTGGCCTTGGTTGTGTTCTTATGCAAAACAACCGGATCATCGCGTATGCATCTCGAGCACTTCGGAACCATGAACAAAATTATCCAACTCATGATCTTGAATTGGCAGCTGTTATTCATGCTCTCAAGATCTGGAGACATCATCTTATGGGTGCTAAGTGTAACATCTACACTGACCATAAGAGCCTCAAGTATATTTTTACCCAAGCTAACCTAAATATGAGGCAAAGACATTGGTTAGAACTAATTAAAGACTACGATCTTGAGGTACACTACCATCCTGGCAAGGCCAATGTGGTTGCGGATACCCTTAGCCGCAAGGCACATTGTCACTGTTTATCCATAGCAACCTTCGGTGACACTCTCTGCAATCAGATGAGGAAACTCAATCTAGAGATCATTCCTCAAGGTAGTCTGAATTTGCTATCCATTGAGTCTACTCTGCAAGATAGAATCATCATGTCGCAACTACATGATGAGGGTATCAAAATCATCAAATCAAAGCTATCTCTGGGAGAAGCCAAATATAAGTGTTTCCACATCGATCATCAAGGAGTCCTATGGTTCAACAATCGCATTGTTGTACCTAAAGATCATCCACTGTGTAGACAAATCCTTGATGAAGCCCATCTATCCAAATTCTCTATTCATCCTGGTAGCACCAAAATGTATCAAGATCTTCGACAGAATTTTTGGTGGACCAGAATGAAAAGAGAAATTGCCAAATATGTATCTGAGTGTGATACTTGCCAGAGAGTCAAAGCCAGCCACTTAAAAGCTTCTGGTACACTTCAACCACTACCCATTCCGTCATGGAAATGGGAAGACATTAGTATGGATTTCATTGTTGGTCTTCCTAACACCTCCCAGAAACATGACTCCATATGGGTAATTATCGATAGACTTACTAAAATAGCTCATTTTCTTCCTATGCATACCACTTACTCAGCTAAGAAGTATGCCGAAGTCTATCTGGATCAAATTGTTCGGTTGCATGGTGTCCCTAAGACTATTATTTCTAATCGGGGGGCACAATTCATTGCACGTTTCTGGGAACAACTACAGTCTGCTCTTGGATCCAAACTGATTCGAAGCTCTGCATATCATCCCCAGACTGATGGACAGACTGAGCGAGTCAACCAAATTCTTGAAGACATGCTCCGAGCTTGTATTATTCATTATGGTACAAGCTGGGACAAATGTCTTGATTTGGCTGAATTCTCTTACACAACAGTTATCAATCTAGCCTTCAGATGGCTCCTTTTGAAGCATTATACAGTCGCAGATGTCGAACTCTTTTGAGTTGGTCCGAGACCGGTGAACGCAAAATCTTTGGACCAGACCTAGTTGTCGAAGCCGAAGATAAGGTCAAGCTTATTCAAGCCAACCTTAAAATAGCTCAGTCCAGACAGAAAAGCTATGCAGATAAAAGAAGGAAACCTCTACAATTCCAAGCAGGAGATTTTGTCTATCTCCGAGTATCACCTACCAAGGGTGTTCAGCGTTTTGGCATAAAAGGGAAGTTAGCACCACGGTATGTTGGACCCTTTGAGATTCTTAAGGTCTGTGGCCCCGTGGCTTACAAAATTCGCCTTCCATCTCAATTGGCTGCCATTCACGATGTCTTCCATATCTCTCAACTCAAGAAATGTATTAAAGTACCTACGGAGATCATTGAAACCACCGCCATTGAGATTGAACCTAATCTATCTTACACCGAGCAACCGAATCAAATCTTGGATACCAAGGAAAGAGTCACCAGGAGAAAGACGATTAAGATGTACAAGATTTTGTGGGATCACCACACCGAAGAAGAAGCAACTTGGGAAACAGAATCTTATCTTCAACAGAATTTCCCAAACTTCCTTCAAGCCAATCCCCAAACCTAATCGTCTGATTCTTTCTGCCTTCGAATCTCGGGATGAGATTCCTTTTAGAGGGGGAGGCTGTGACACCCTAGGTATCAAATTGTACCATAATAGGTTATGAAATGTAATGCTTGTGTTGAAATGTATAAGGTTGGATGTATTTGTAGAAATAAGACCTTATGTGTAATTTTATAAAAATATGAGTCCTTTTGCACAAGATGCATGAGTTGCAAAAGTAACCTTCAAGGTTTACTACGGGTTTACATGTAAGAATGTTAGGTCATCATGACAGTTTTGAAAACTTGCATGTAAGTCCAAAAGTATGTGAAATTTTACTCTGGGAAGGACAAAACCCTTATAAAGTTCAAATTTAGTCCAAGTTATCAAAATAAATATGTATACTTTGAGTTTTTGAATTCAAACCCTAAAGCACTGTTATAGAGCTTGAAAAGTTACACATTTTCTATTTTGGTCATTTTTCCATTAGAATCCTGTAACAGTGGAAAATTTAACTTTACAGTCAGGCCCTTAAAGTTTTTGTAATTAGCAGACAAGTCCTTGGCGCCCCTTCCCACCCTTCTTCTTCCTCTGGCAGTTCCTCTGCTCCCCTGTTCTCTGCGCCGCCGCCGCCGTTTCTCGGATTCCGGCCGGCAAGTGCTGCCCCCCTGCTCCTTGGCTCATCCACGCGCCGCCTTATCCCCTCCCCGGCCCTATCCCTGGTTCTCCCGCCCGCTCCCATGCTGCCACGCGCACAGCGCCGCCGCCAGTTCTGCCATGACCCCGCCGCCGTGGCTCCCGGTCGTGCGCCGTTCTTCCCCCTTCTCCTCTCTATAAGTAGCTGCCCCGGGACCTCCTGAAGCTAGTCCCCCACCCCCTTGCGTCTCTCCCTCGCCGTAGCTTGCTCCCCGCACCACCACACCGCCGCCGCTACTTCACCGCCGGCGACCCCCTTCCCAACCTCCCCAAGCCCGACCAAGACTTCAAACGGGTGCACCTGGATGCCCTCTTCCTCCCCACCCCCTTCCTCTTGCTAATCGACCATCCCATCGCCGGATTTAGGGTTGGAACGAGCTCCTCCGGCCATCTATGCAGAGGGGTATAACTACGAGGATTTGGATCCTTGCAGGGGCCTATATGAAAGATTCTAGTTGTTTCTTCCCTTCAACATGCTGAAATTTGAAAATTCATAGGAAAGCATAGAAAATTCAGAAAAATGTAAAACTAGTTGGGTCTGCATCTTTATTTCAAACTCTATCACTTTTATTTTATGACCATGCTGTGAAAGTGTATAGTTTGTGCTGTGTTTTAAATAGAAGTAAAAGGGTGTTTTAATTAGATCTTTTGATCTATAAGAGAGTCGAAGCCCAAACTTGGAACATGTGATATATGTGTTATGGATAGCTTTGTGTAAATTTTTGAAGCCTAGCCAAGCCCTCTAGCTTTGGTATCTCGCTACCTTTGTTTTATGCTAATAAAAGATTTATGATTTGATTCTAGGATATCTTTGCACGTATGTAGTTGTAATCTTTACCATAGCCTTGTTTCCTTAGGTGCAATTCATGGTAAAATTTTGAGAAGAAGGAGTAGGGGTGTTAAAGACAGAGAAGTTCAGGGGGTTTTCTACAAGTTTTAGACTCATAGAAACAGTGTTGGTTGAGGACCTCTATGTAAGAATGTTTGTTATTTCATGTGAGTGGTGTTGCTGACTTGTAAATTCACTAGAAAATTGTAGGAAATTCCAAAAATTGCAAAACCAAGTTTTGTTGGAAACTAGATTTTGAACTCTACAACTTCTATTAAGTAAGTTTGATATGAAACTAAATATTTTTGAATCTATGTTAAATCTAAGATAAGAGAGTGTAATATCCATAGTTCCTACATGTTAACTTTGTTGATCATGATTTTTGGTATGCAATCTCTATAGATTAAGTATGAATTGATGTGGAATTTTCAAACCTAATCTTGTTTTGTAATTTAAATTCTTTTAAGTTGATCAATTTAATTGGTTTTATAGTAGAATTAGCTAGGTATCCCTTTACAGCTTATCTAATTAGATCTCCTGGTCAGAATCTTTAAATGTGCAATTGATCTGTGTTTAAATTTTCAAAACTTTATAACCTTAATTATCCAGGGTTCACATTCAATTTTGAATTTAATTTAAACCTGAAATATTTAATTTCTGTTTCCAATTAAATCAATGCTACAATCATAAGTTAAATGTAAATGATTCAAAGCTTAGGTTCCTTTTTGTACCATGAGTTCTTGAGTGTTAGCCTTTTGGATTGCAGCTTATCGTGAAATAAAATAAAAAGACTATGCATCTCTTAATTTTATATTCTTGCATATCATGTAGACCCGACTATTCTCGCCGACGGTGATTACAAGCTGATCGTGGATCAAGCCGTGAAAATTCCTACAGATCCCGAAGACGCCGTCGAAAGTCTAACTGAAGCCCCGAACCGAAGTTCGGAAGATCTTAACTTTGCTAACTTCAGCCCCACCAGTATAGGCAAGCCCCGGACATAACCCACTATTTTAATTACACTGCAATCTATATCTATTTACGAATTCTATGCATTAAGTTCTTAAGTATTGCTTGAAACCCTAGTTGCATTCTCCTAGGAACCAATATGATGGATACTAGCACTTGAGTCCGACTAGCTGCTATGCTAATAGGACCGGTAGAAGTCGGGTGATTTCCTGTCACTCGCGCGATATAGGAGTTGTAATGTTTACAATCTTGCTACCACTATAAGGATGCTGGACGGGAGTTTTGTAAGGTATCATGGTTGAGGTGATACCCCGTCTGTGTTGTTGAAATTGATAAGGTCACGGTGTGTGCCGATCGGGGTTAAGCGTTTGAAAGTACTAACCACATGCCGTGAGTTTTGGGTAAGCGGTAAGCCTAGTAGCCAATCGGCCCGAGGAGTGGACATACCTCCCACCACTCGTCTTGCTTCTTCTGGTTACTTATGTTCGATGTGTGGGAATACGTGTTGCAAGGGCAACCAAGAGTACAGGTTTTGTAGTCGCGCTACTGACGTACGTCCTGCACTTTGGAAGTGCGTATGGTCCTGCAGTCGCTTGTGGTGGACCTGCCCACGAGTCGGAATGAAAGGCAAACGGTTTCTTCGGAACGACCCTTTGGTGTTCCAAGCGTGTGAGTTAGGTTTACCTTGCAAGGTTAAATTCGATTCAGAATCGTCCGCTTCTCACGATGATTGAGACTGCTTGATCCCTTTATCACAGAGTAACAAGAGCAACTATATGATGAGTAATACTGATGGTTGAGATAAAGAGCTCTACCTTGCTTGCTTAGTTATAAGTGCTTATCTAGAATGGATAATCACATAGAACTTGAAAGCTAAAAGTTGAAGATAAGGGTCTATTCTTAGTTGCTTTTCAGCTGAAGCTAAACCCAGAACCTTATAAGCCTTCATAAGTCTAGTTATGGGCTAAAGTATACCCAATCCCGGGTAAGCCTTGCTGAGTATTAGTATACTCAGTCTTGCTAGCTATATGTTTTGCAGGTAATGTCTGGAAAACCCTACTCTTCCCTGCCTTGGCCTTGTGCTCTCCCAGAAGGTTGGTCCGTGGAATGGGGTCCGTCCCGACCAACATTGATGATGCCGAGTGATGTCATGCCCGGGCTTAGCGTGACATCCGTCTTGACGACGTGTTGTAATCATCGGTATGTTTTCCGCTGCCAAATAACATAGCTTTAGCAGTTTGTAATGTACTGCTTTTGAAAGTCTTATAATGTAATTCCTTGTGATGTAAAATATGATGGTGATTGTATCTCTGGGCTCACCTTCGTGTGAGGTAACCTTATTTGATCCTGTGTATCGGTGGTTTATCGGGACGTTACCCGACAGGCCAAGGGATTATACCGTTTGAAGCACGTTGGAGCCCTCGGAAGTGGACTCGCGTACTTGAGCCGGTATAATTCAGGTTGGTTCTGCCACACATATCTTCTGCCCAGAGTCAGTGTTGCCATAAGGGGGGTAGAGTTCAGCGAAAATTTGATGGTGCTAGACACCAAGGGTATCGATGTGATCTTGGGAATGGAGACCCTTGCTAGATGGGGTGTCAGGATTGATTATGCTCAAAGGACTGTCCACTTGTCAGCATCGGATGGACAAGAAGTCACAGTCAATGCTTCGGAGCCTTCTGGATTTCTTTGTCAGATGGAGGCTAGACCCACGGATGGTATTCGCGTGGTGTCTAAATTCCCGGATGTTTTTCCGGATGATCTGCCACGTATGCCGCCTGACCGCGACATTGAGTTTTCTATTGATCTCTTGCCTGGCACAGCTCCTATTGCTAAGCGGCCCTATCGTATGGCACCCGTTGAGCATGAGGAAGTTAAGCAGACCATCGACGAGTTGCTAGCCAAGGACTATATCCATCGCAGCTTCTCTCCTTGGGCTTTTCCTGTATTGCTCGTACAGAAGAAGGATGGTGCGAAGAGAATGTGTGTCGATTATCGGGATCTAAATGCAGTCACCATCAAGAATAAGCATCCATTGCCCCGTATTGAGGATCTCTTTGATCAGCTTCAGGGTGCTTGTGTATTCTCGAAGATCGATCTGCGTTCGGGTTATCACCAGCTGAAGATTCGTTCCGAGGATATCCCGAAGATGGCATTCACCTACAAGTATGGGCTATACGAGTATACGGTCATGTCTTTCGGCATGACCAATGCTCCAGCTTTCTTCATGCATCTGATGAACAAGTTTTCATGGATTATCTGGACACCTTTGTGATGATATTCATTGATGATATCCTGGTATATTCCAAGTCAGAGGCAGAGCATGAGAAGCATCTGAAGCTTGTGTTGCAGAGGCTGAGAGAGCACAAGCTATATGCCAAGCTCAGCAAGTGCGAATTCTGGATTGACGAGGTTCCATTCCTCGGTCATGTCATCTCCAAGGGAGGTATTGCGGTGGATCCCGGCAAGGTGAAGGATGTGCTTGACTGGGTGGTGCCGCAGACAGTGAAGGAAGTTCGCTCCTTTCTGGGCTTAGCAGGATATTATCGGAGGTTCATTAAGAATTTCTCCAAGATTGCAAAGCCTTTGACTTCCTTGCTAGAGAAGGGTGTGGATTTCTCCTGGACTGATGAGCGTCAGATGGCCTTCGATGAGCTGAAGAAGAGGTTAACTACGGCGCTAGTCCTTACTCTGCCAGACCAGAGCAAGAGGTTCACAGTGTATTGTGATGCTTCGAGGGATGGTCTTGGTTGCGTTCTGATGCAGGAAGGCAGAGTTATAGCTTATGCTTCACGGTAGTTGCGCCGGCACGAGCTGAATTATCCCACTCATGATCTGGAGTTAGCCGCAGTTGTGCATGCTCCGAAAATATGGAGGCATTACTTGTTTGGGCAGAGGTGTGATATTTACACCGATCACGAGAGCCTCAAATACATTTTCACTCAGAGTGAGCTGAACATGTGGCAGAGAAGATGGCTAGTGTTGGTCAAGGATTATGACCTGGAGAATCACTATCATCCGTGCAAGGCCAATGTTGTAGCGGATGCTCTGAGCAGGAAGAGTTATGTCAACATGGCCGTGGCCTTTCAGATGCCTCAGGAGTTATGCGAGAGTTTGAGCAGTTGAGTCTGGGTTTCTTGCATCATGCTTTGAGTGCATCATTCGAGGCAGAACCCACTCTAGAGGTAGAGATCAGGCAGCATCAGAAAGAAGATAAGAAGCTACAGGAGATTCGTGAATTGCTCAAGATTGGCAAAGCACCTCATTTTAGAGAGGATGATCAGGGTACCTTGTGGTACAAGGGCCGGATATGTGTGCCAGATGTAAAGGATCTCAGGAAGCTGATTTTGAGTGAGGCTCATGATACAGCGTATTCCATTCATCCAGGTAGCACGAAGATGTATTATGACCTCAAGGAATGATTCTGGTGGTATGGGATGAAGCGTTCCGTTGCAGAGTACATAGCTGTTTATGACACTTGTCAGCGTGTCAAGGCAGAGCATCAGAGGCCAGCAGGTTTATTGCAGCCATTGAAGATTCCAGAGTGGAAGTGGGAGGAGATCACTATGGACTTCATTGTTGGATTGCCTCGTACTCAGAAAGGGTACAACTCTATATGGGTAGTAGTGGATCGGTTGACGAAGGCTGCCCACTTCATTCCGGTGAACACTACTTACTCCGGTGCTAGACTCGTAGAGTTGTACATCTCCAGAATCGTCTATCTGCATGGTGTTCCGAAGAAGACCATATCTGATCGAGGGTCTCAGTTCACTTCACGGTTCTGGGAGCAGTTGCATGATTCGTTGGATACGAAGCTACGCTTCAATACCGCCTATCATCCTCAGACAGATGGGCAGACAGAGAGAACCAACCAAGTGTTGGAGGATATGCTTCGCGCCTGCGCTATTCAGTATGGTACCAGCTGGGATAAATGCCTACCGTTTGCAGAGTTTTCATACAACAACAGCTATCAGGCCAGTCTGAAGAAGTCCCCCTTCGAGGCCTTGTACGGGCGGAAGTGCAGAACTCCGCTGTATTGGGATCAGGTTGGCGAGAGGCAGGTGTTCAGTCCGGATATTATTGAGGATGCAGAACAGCTGGTACAGCAGGTACGAGAGAATCTGAGGGTTGCACAGACTCGTCAGAAGAGCTATGTGGATGTGCGTCGTCGGGATCTGACCTTTGCGGTGGATGATCATGTGTATCTGAAGGTCTCGCAGATGAGAGGAATCCGCAGGTTTAATGTGAAGGGGAAGTTAGCCCCTAGATACATTGGTCCATTCAAGGTGTTGGAACGGAAGGGTAGGGTAGCATACCGTTTGGAGTTACCTCCGAATCTCTCAGGAGTGCATGATGTCTTCCATGTGTCTCAGCTGAAGAAGTGCTTGAGAGTGCCGGAAGAGGAAGCACCACTAGAAGGGTTAGATGTATAGGAGGATCTGACCTACATCGAGCATCCGATGAAGATTCTGGGGATGTCTGAGAGAGTTATCAGGAACAAGAAGATCAAGATGTGCCGTGTTCAGTGGAGTCATCACACAGAGGATGAGGCTACCTGGGAGCGAGAAGATGAGCTGAGGAAGACCTATCCAGATCTCTTTGCTAGCTAGCTTATCTGAATCTCGGGATGAGATTCCTGTAAGGTGGGTAGGTTTGTAACACCCTAATGTAAAATTTTGAGATTTATAAGGAATTTAAATGGGCCCCATTAATGTTCGAAGGATTTATCTTGCCTAGCTTGCATTTAATTTAATTAAATTACACAAGTAATTAAAATTTTAATTAGGATCAACATGTTTGTGCATTCATGCTGGTGCATAAGTTTTATTTAAGTGAGTGCATAGGAGTTTGAATCCAAATTCGATTTGGAATTCAAATAGATTGAGTTGGACTGAAAAAGAAAAAAGGAAAGAAGATAGAAAAGCAGTCCACCCCGCGGCCCACCTTTTCCCTCGCGCGGCCCACTTCTTCCCCTCCCACGCTCAGCCCAGCTCCCTCACCCCGCACTCAGCCCAGCACAGCACAGCCCGCGCTCTCTCTTTCTTCCTCTGACAGCCCGGGCCTGTCTGTCGGCGCCTTCTCCTTCCTTTGCTTCTTCTACCCCGCGCCGCTCTCTCTGTTCCGCCCCGTCGTGCCGTCGCTGCACGTGGCCCCGCTCCATCCCGCACCCAAGCATGAGCCCACCGGACAGTCTCCCGTGCGCGCCCTCCCTTCAGAAGCTTCCTTCCCCGAGCCAGGATTGCACCGAGCAGTCGCACGATCCGCTTCCCCTGCGCGGATCACGGCCGCAATCCCCACCGGGGCACGCACGCCCAAATCACAGGCCTCTCCCTTATTTGGCCCCTTTAACCCTCCCCTTAAACCCTCCGTGTGCCCTACCGCCGCACTATAGCCGCCCCGAACCCCCAGCATCACCGGCCGCCTTGCTCCGCCACACCGAGCCTCCTGCTCCGCCGTGGACCAGCCGCTCCGCTGCACCCCAGCCCTGGCCAAGCCCCGCATCAGCTTCGTCTCACCGCCAGGAAGCTCCCTAAGCTCTTCCCTCACGACCCCGACCCATGTAGCGCTGGAATTCCACCTGAGGACCGCCGCCGGTGAGTTGCTCCTCGCCCTCGATTCCTCATCGCCGGTGAGCTCCGCCGTGCAGAGCCACCGCTACCGTCGCAACCGCGTCCCCGAGCCTCGCCAAGCCCCGCTAAGGCCCTAGGTGGATTACACATGTCGCGCACACCCTCCGTGACGCAAACCCGAGCCTTGTAGGCCACCGGAGCGCCGGAATCAGTGAAGTCCGGCGAGCCTGAGCCGCGTGCCACCGCGGAAGCTGGTCTCCGGTGACCGGCGCCGCCACCCCGCACGTCCAGCTGACCCGAGCCGTAGGATCCAGAGCCAACGCACACGATTAGTTCGCGGATCATTTAGATCGGAGCCGTGAGATCGGGATCCAACGGATCGGATCCAAGCATACCGGTTCGCCCCGGCGCTTTTGTTAAAAGAGCCCCTAAGTTCCTTCGGAATCAACCTGCAGTCCACCCCCGTTCAAAAGTAATTCCAGATAGGTCCTGTTTTTATCGTTTAAGACACTGAGCTCTTCAGAAATGGAACCCGCCGTCCAGCCCCTTTGCTTTTGCGTGTTAGACCCTAGATCTACCCATTAATTATGTTTAGGCCCCTAGTTTTTATGCAGAACCCCCTGGAACTTTAGTTTTCTCACAGTTAAGTCCCTGGATCTTGTCTTAGCCCTAGTTTACGCGTCTTAGCTCCGTTTTGAGTGGTTTTTGCGCCCACGCGATCATTGTAACGCGTAGAATAGTTTTAGCTTAGTGTTATGTGCTGTTTTATTGTATTGTTTTACTGTTTCTTATCTTTTGCCCTTGTTTGCATGTATGTGCCTGTGTGGACCATGCTTGGACGTTACGATCGTGAGTAGACGTTGAGCCACCGGAGGAGTACCAGGAGCCACCTTCTTTAGACGCGTTTGAGCAGCAGCCAGGAGAGTTTGAGGAAGGCAAGTATAACATGAACATCCTATCACTTTTGAATACAATATCATACTGCATTTTAGTACTGTGTGCCTATAAGGATTTCCTAGCCACTTTTATCCTTTATATAAATACCTTGGGTTGCATTTTGGTTAAGTTGTGCTAGGTGCTGCGCTCTCACATATTATGGTCCTTTTTAATTAATTTGATTAATGGTATATGCAGCTTGATTCTGAGAGTGGCCCTCTGTGTTGTGTGCTTGAGCGGCTCACGTCTCGTTAAAATATGTTTTTATAGAAACATGGTTTAGGGGGCCAGCACGGTGCTTAGTGTTTGGTTGGCCACTCTCCATAAGGACCGGTTCATAGAGCGACAACCTGGGACAACCGCGCAACCACAAGACTGGAATGGGACGGTCTTGACTTACTAATTAGATCATTTTGGTTTGGGAGTAACTTACCTGCGGGGCAAGAGGGGTGGTAATCTTCAATGGTCCCTGCTCCTCCGGCTTGGTCTGTGCTATGTGCTTGTACCCCCGTGAGGTGGGCCCCATCATCGCTGATCCAGAAATCTTAGCGGTTACACCTTACTAACGTGGTCCTTTGTAACGGTCTCGTAGTGCGCTTGCTAGTCATCTCACCTAAGGAAGTGTGATGAACAACTAGCATAGCTCACGACTTGTGGGTAAAGTTGTGCAACCTCTCGAGAGTGTAAAACTGGTATACTAGCCGTGCTCACGGTCATGAGCAGCCCAGATCCTCCGTCTGATTAGCGGGGTTTATCTTTGGTGGTTTGGCTTGGATTTTAGTAGACTCATAATTAATTTTGATTAATTATTATGTAACTTGGGTTATGGTAATTCATCCACTTGTAGTAAATAGCTTTAATAAAATTTGCCAAGATTAAAAGCTAATGCAGTTGAGTCAGCTAACCGTAGAGCCTCATAATTCGTGTTATACTTGTTGAGTACAAGTGGTGTACTCACACTTTCCTTCTCTACTCTTCTGTTCTCTTTGGGATATCTTCGACTGCTGCTCAGTACCAGGTGATGTGGAGGACTACATCAGCGGACTTGATGATTTCTAGGCATTTGTCTCCCAGCCGACGTCCCTGTGGCGTCCTGTTCTTCATGTATTCATTTTACACTTCCGCACTCCTTGAACCGATTCTTGATTCGGTTGTAATAAAGAATTCATTTACAATTTATAAGATTTTATTTCATGATATGTGTTGTGATATCTTGATAATTCTGTTGTATATATGCATGACTTGATCCTGGCGCATATATGATTGCTCGGTTTATGTCCTTGTAAATTGGGTGTGACAGTAAAGCACCACCTTGTAATCCTGGCATTTTAGATTCCCTAAGGCATGTTAGGTGTAGTTCCAACACGAGGCTACCGTGTTGTACATGCCACTGCACTTCGTTGTTTAAGTTTACCACTTCAGGCAATATGCATCATGTACCCTAGTAATAGAGACGCAATGGGCCGCTGCTACTTATCATTACCTAATTAGCATTTGTAATTTGTAAAGGAGGCTGGGAATTTATGGATCGTACCTACTTTATTATAGACTTTTCAGAATGACGACACATCACAATACACCTACCTAGCGTCCATAGCCTTTTCAGATGGTTATGAGCTACTTATAGACTTTTCAGGAAGACGTGATAGATTGGTACTTCAACCTCTAAGAACATAGGTTTTTCAGAGAATAGCCTTTTCAAATCTATGTGGCTTCTCCATGACACAGCACCCACTTTTGCAGACACACGTGACTACTCAATGACTCACAGGCCGGGCACACCAAGGTCATCATTGCACGACTCGAATATTTGTCTCTTCTTTGCATATTTTACCATGACAACTTTGTGTATATATTGGCCTCTAGTGCCAACATACAACACCACCAGCAGACTTGAAACACACCAAACCTGAAGCAATGGCCCCACCAGAAGGGAGAGGGCGTGGGAGGAGGGATGGAGGAGTGCCGCGTCCAGAACCTACCATCATATGGCCGGGGACATTTGGACCTGATGAGTATGATCCACCTATGCCGGAGTTTCCTCTTGAGGCACGCCATGAGTTCATTGATGGTGCTGAGCTAAGGCCCTACGATAACCGTAGGGATGTGTAGCCCAGTGCCACCACAACAAGTTTTGCATCGTGCAAGTGTATGACGGGTATGGTGATAGAGGGCGACGCTTTTGCAGGTATCCGATTGGAGAAGTGAGTATTCTTCCTCCTTCATATTGTCATCACTCTATATCTACATATGCTAACTAATGGACCATGTTTAGTCATACTACAATGAAGGGAACTGCCACTATGTAAGATGGGTGGATCCAAACAATTTCGAGCATACACAAGAGTACATCAACATCTTGAAAAATAGGATCTTCGATATGGAGAGGAAGGTGAAGGACCTGGAACAAGATCTAAAAGAAGCCACTCCATACCCACGGATTGCTAGCCTCTCATCGGACCGGCTTTGCCCTAATTTTTGGTGCAAGTGCCCGTACCACATGAAGAAGAAACAACCACCTCCGTCTCCACCTTCCTCTAGTGGAGGTGCTGGACCATCCCAATACTCCGGTGCAAGTGGAGGCTATGACGGGGTAGGACCCTATTATCGCCATAATTTAGTCGGGCCAGAAAGTGGGCCGTGGAGCAGGATGGGATTGAAGGATAGTTATAATGGGCTTGCGAATCGGACACTATGCAGGTGTTTTGGGCCAAGGTTGGCTGTGTATCTAGATAGGTATGCATGTTTAAACAGTTTAGATAGAGATAGTTAAGATTTGTGTCGTGTTTAGTTAGGATTGGTTAGAAAAGGCAAGTCTACGGACTATAAATATGTATCCTACGTAAACAATTGGAATCAATCAATCATTCATCAACAGCTCTCGGCGCATCGCCACCCCTGTTTTAGGGTTTCTTGGGTAAGTGTTATGCGGCCCCGATCACGCCTCGCGTGATCGGGGCAGCAATGTCCTTGCTTGTTTACCTTTCCTATTTCTCGTTCTGAAGCGTTATTGACGATGAGTAGCACTAGTTATCTTGATATTTATAGAGTAGCATCAGCTCCTTCATGCTTTAATCGTGCTTTGCTTGTTATCTATGAATGTCCAGCCGCCCTTGTATTCAATCTCAAGTATAGGGATGGCGCTTTGCTCTGTTCTCGTTTAGTAGATCTAATCTGTGATGGTTAATCTTTGTCAACCGAAGATTCAGTTTAACATCTGTTTGATTAGGCCCTTCAAACGGGTTGAATGTTCCGACAGTATGTTTGGTACTTTATAACAGCTTAAGAAGGGATTGTTCCGGAAATCGGCTTTTGGTTGGTTTTTAGGCCTCTGTTTAAGTTGTTGTTTCATTACCTTCCGTATTTATTAGGCTCAATTACGTGCAGGATGTTTCGATCATGCAGTGAAAGCTTTAATTGTTGTAGATTGGATTAGCTTAATATTTATAGAGCAAGATTTACATTACCATTGGGTATATTTGCTTTATTTATAGATCCGATCGGGTATTGAACACAATCGGCTCGTTACAGCCGATACCGGGAAACATCCGATGAGCCGATCACGGCTCGGACTAATGTTTATACATATTTGTGCATGCAGGAAACTAACACATAACACCTTCCTGATCAGGTACAAGGTCAAGTGGCACGCCTAGCAGTCCAGAAGCCAGGACGTGTGTCGGATCTCGGGCCGTTGATCGAGGGACCGGGGCCCACCAACAGTCCCGGGAGCCTCCCGGCTCCTCGTGTTGCCTATCGCTGCTCGCCGGTGAGTTTTGACGGACAACACATTCTGGCACGCCCAGTGGGACCATCTTCGCTATCTTCATCATCTTCATCGACTTCATCATCTTCTTTGACTCCATCGACTGCTGTTGACAGGATGGCGAGGGATGAACCGCTCACCTACGAGGAGCTGCCTGCTGAACATAAGCAGAGATATGACGAAATTAAGGCTCAATTCGAAGCCGATCTCATTGGCTCTTTGAGAGGACCCGCCACCACGGCGTCAGGTGGAAGGGGTTTTCACCCGAAGGCGCCCTTGATGGAGTGGATCTATCCACCCCGTCGGAGGACCGTACCAGAGCTCTACGGTAGGAAGTAAACTACGTGGTGGCTCACTCGCTACACCGACATTCCGAGAGCTTGGTTAATGCTTTCGAGCGTGTTGCGCTGCGCGTGGTCCAGGAGATTATGAAGCATCAATACTCTCCAACGGGACCTACCTTGGGGAGTTACAAGGGAGAATTGTCGTTTTAGGCTAGGCCACCACTGCCTTATGCGCTTGCAGCTGCAGAATCACATGGCTCTCCGGCTTATGTTATTTACAAAGTGGGAGGTGATCCTGGAGATCACCAATTCTTCAGCGAGCCGCCCAAGGAGATCCCGCATGGATATATGTGTGCTTATATACCGGATAGTAATAATCCGGTACATTCAGCATAGAGGGCGGCTGGAGGAGTTTCTGGAGCAGATGCAGACAAACAAGCATGGCTAGCTACCTATTCTGCCGGGCCGAGTCACGATAGCGCACACTCGGGCCCAGGAGCGCAAACAGTAGATCAGATCAGTGCCATCTTAAGAGATCAATTTGGCATTTTACCAAAGAGGAGGGCGATTGGCTATACCAAGCCATATCCTAGTGATTACGATTTAATTCCTTTACCATCTAAATATCGGCTTCCTGAGTTTACCAAGTTCAGCGGAGTAGAAGGATCTAGCTCTATCGAGCACGTGAGCCGATACTTAGCGCAATTAGGGATGATCTCGGTATCGGATCCCTTGGAGTAAGGTTTTTCTCGCAATCTCTCACAGGGCCGGCCTTTGGGTGGTATACATCATTAGGCCCGGATTCGATCTGCACCTGGAAGCAGCTGGAGGAGCAATTTCATATTCAGTATCACTCGGAAGCTGAAGAAGCAGGAATTGCCGACTTGCGCAAGTACGGCAGAAGCGTGGGGAGACTGTGGCAGAATACATCCAACGCTTCAGGGAGGTGAAAAACCGGTGTTACTCAACCCGGATTTCAGAAAAGGAAGTGGTCGAGCTAGCATCTTTGGGACTACTAAAGCCGATCAGGGATCTGGCTTTTCAATTGGAGTTTAATTCTTTGACGCATTTGATATAGAAAATAACAACGTATGAGCAGTGCCACCTAGAGCTATACCAGGATAAGTTCAAGTGTCAAGTGACGATGATCGACATAGAGGAAGATGAAGACTCTGGGGATAATCAGGAGGTGGTAGTTGCAGAATGGACTCGGGGGGCAAACCCCATGTCCTGTAAATGGGTGAAACAAACAGGGCTTGCGAAAGGGTTCGACTTCGACGTGAGCAAAGTTGAGCAGATATTCGATCTGTTATTAAAAGAAAAATAGTTGAAGTTTCCTGAAGGTTATAAGCCTCCTACAACGCAGGAACTGAAGGGGAGATTATATTGTAAGTGGCATGACTCTTTCACCCATAGCACAAGCGACTGCAAGGAACTCCGTCGGCAGATCCAATCGGCTATCGAGCAGGGCCGATTGATCTTGGGCCAAACCACTATGAAGATCAATACCCAACCTTTTCCGAGTGTGAACATGGTAGAGGGTTGTAACCGGTCTGCGAGGCGGCAATTGGATTTCGCGCTTGGCATCAATATGGCAAGGTTGGCACCACACCGCCAAACCAAGAATAAAGAGGCTGATCCTAGCGATCGGCCCCAAAAAGAAGAAAAAGGATATGTCATAGAGGAACAGGTGAGGCATGTCAGGAATTAGCGGCCAACTTCTTCTAATCTCCTCAGAAAGTATGAGTACCAGTATCAACAGCGTCTCCGGCGTGAGACAGAAGAAGAGGAGAATGAGCGCCGTACTAGAAAGCGTTTGAAGAAACAAGAAGATGTGCGTGATCATTGGCATTGCCCGTTCTTTAGGTACAGTTGGGATTCCGGCATGAGTCGATTACCTACTATCAAGGACTACCCAGAGTGCGGACCTGAGAGGCAAGATGCAAAGGGGGCTCGGTCTTCCGGCGTTTGGGATCAGTGCCATCTCAGCAAGAGCAGATTCAACCACCACAAAGGAGGGTGGATTTTGGAGAAGAAGAAGATAAGTATCATCATCCGCGATGGTGCCCTGACGGACTCAATCGTTCTCAGAAATGTAGGGTTCACCGGTTGCGTAGCCTGGAAGAAGCTGAGGCTAGATATCTTGAGTCACTAAGGAAAGCGCGCCCGGATCTGGCGGATAAGGTTCACCATGTGCACAAAAGGGAGTCGCGTCCTCCCAGGAAGGAGTGGCGACCGAAGTCGACAAGAGCCGACGTGAGGACATCGGTTGATACACATATGGTATTTGTGCTCCCTGCAGAATTCCATGCTCGAGCCCATGAGTCATCAATAGCCCAGCTTGACTTGGGGCCCCAGCCGGTAATATTTGAGAAGCCACAAGCCAAGAATTACAAGCATTTGAAGGCTTTATATCTCAAGGGTTACATAAACGGACAGCCCGTTAATAAGATGTTGGTGGACATAGGAGCGGCAGTTAACATAATGCCGTACTCAGTTCTGCGCTGCTTGGGGCAGTCCACCGGAGATCTGGTCAAGACTAACGTCACGCTAAGTGACTTCAATGGGTAGACTTCAGAAGCTCAAGGCCTCCTCAGTGTGGATCTGACCATCGGAAACAAGACTGTCCCAACCTCTTTCTTCATCATCCACAGCAAGAGCACATACAACATCCTACTTGGCAGGGATTGGATTCATACCAACTGCCGCATCCCTTCCACAATGCATCAATGTCTAATCCAGTGGGATGGAGATGAGGTAGAGGTGGTTCATGCGGATGACTCGATCGAGATCTCACATGCTGCTATGAGCATTTGGGACGCGGAGGACCAAGAGCCGATCTCAGGGATGAGTTTGGAAGGCTGCGATCGCATTGAAGCCACAAAAAATGGGGTGAGGCTGATCTTATCCACTAGCCTTACAGAGTAGAGGAGTCGCGAAGAACAAGCCGCTCCGGCGCATTGGTTGAGGCCGATCCCCGGATCGGCCCCAAAAGATAAAGTACAAACCTTTGATATCAACTGTTTTACATAATCATAGTTGTTACAGAAAGGCCCACTTTGACAGCCGCTTAACCTTTTTTGTAAAGTTTCGAAAAGCAATGAAAGACATGGAGTGGCCGATCTCGACGATCGGCCAAAATTCTTTTTGTTATCTTCTTTGTCCATCTGCAGTGTTGACTTAACAGATGATGGGAAACTAGGGTATGGGTTCACATCGGCTGACGAGCTCGAAGAAGTAGATATTGGTCCTGGGGATAAGCCACGACCAACATTTGTCAGCAAAAAGTTACGCCCATGTTTACAAAAGCCGATGATAGCTTTGCTAAAACAATATGCAGACTGCTTCACCTGGGATTACACGGAGATGCCCGGGTTGGACAGACGCATAGTCGAGCATCGGCTCCCTCTCAAGAATGGATTTCGGCCGTTCCAGCAGCGAGCACGATAGATGAAGGCTGAGGTTTTGGTTGAAGTCAAAAAGGAAGTGGAAAAATGCTAGAAGCACGGTTTATCAGGCCTTGCAGGTATGCCGAGTGGATTTCAAGTATTGTGCCTGCGCAGAAGAAGGACGGCCGATGGCGAGTCTGCGTGGACTTTAGAGACCTCAATAGGGCTACTCCAAAGGATGAGTACCCGATGCCTATTGCAGAG
Organism: Panicum hallii; assembly: GCF_002211085.1. Classification (NCBI taxonomy): domain Eukaryota; kingdom Viridiplantae; phylum Streptophyta; class Magnoliopsida; order Poales; family Poaceae; genus Panicum; species Panicum hallii. The sequence goes on along the minus strand of NC_038048.1, from coordinate 25,862,655 downwards.
ACGTTGATCAACGCGGTTGCTGGTCATAAGATCTTGAGCTTCATGGACGGCAACACTGGTTATAACCAGATCTTTATGGCTCCTGAGGATATACACAAGACAGCATTCAAAGTACCTGGGCAGTGGGTCTATTCGAGTATGTGGTTATGACCTTTGGTTTGAAGAATGTTGGCATTACATATCAGGTGCCATGAACTACATTTTCCATGACTTAATCGGCAAGCTAGTGGAAATTTATATTGATGATGTCATAGTGAAGTCTGCGTTGGTTGAAGGGCACCTGGAGGACTTACAACGAGTTTTGGAACGAACCAAAGGTTTAGGCTTAGAATGAATCCAAAGAAGTGCGCTTTTGGCGTCTCGGCCGGTCAGTGGGTTTTTTGGTTCATGAAAGGGGAATTGAGATCGGTCTAAAAAGTCAAGAAGCTGTGCGCACCATGGTGCCACCTACTACGAAGAGGGAGCTCCAGTAGCTCATTGGCAAGATCAACTTTGTCAGAAGGTTTATTTCCAATCTCTCTAGACGGATTGTTCCTTTTATGGAGTTGGTGAAAATTAAAGCCAATGAAGAGTTTCGCTGGGGGTAGAGCAGCAATAGGCATTTGAGGAGAATAAGGAGTATCTATCAAAACCACCTGTGCTTGTTCGCCCCAACAAGATAGACCATTTTACATGTACGTATCAGTTGGTGACACCTCCATCGCGTCGGTAGTGATACAAGTGCATGACAGCAAAGAGGGGTTGTATTCTACCTCAGCAGAAGGATGCTGGACGCAGAAATAAGGTATCCTGATATTGAAAAGTTATGCCTTTGTCTACTCTTTACATGCACCAAGCTTCGTCATATCCTACTATCAGCCGAGATAATTGTCATCTGCAAATCGGATGTCATAAAACACATGCTATCGGCTCCTGTGCTAAAAGGCCGATTGGGAAAATGGATGTTTGCATTGTCAGAGTTCGACATCCGATATCAACCCGCGAAGGTGGTCAAACGGCAAGTGTTAGCAGATCTTATTGTAGAAAGGGTCAGTACTAACATAGTAGCACTTTCCATACGTGCATGGGCCATGTATTTTGATGGGTCAGTTTGCGGAGATGGATGTGGCATAGGTATTCTGCTGGTATCGCCTCGGGGGGCAACGTATTCTTTTTCAATTAGATTGCCTACCATTTGCACCAATAATCTTGCAGAATATGAGGCGGTGCATAAAGGTATGGAGTTGCTTCTTGAGGCTGGAGCTGAAGCAGTAGAGATTTTTGGGGATTCGAAATTGGTGATCTCTCAGCTCACAGAAGAATACAGGTGTGAGAGCGAATCACTCTTCCCATTGTGGCTATCAAGAGCTGATGGCCCAATTCAGTTACATAAATTTCTATTGGATACCTAGGGCTCGGAATTCGGAGGCCAATGATTTGGCACAGACAGCTTCAGGGTACAAGGTTGTAGCAGACAGAACCGATCATCAGGTGCACCTATTGGACCAGGGAGATTGGAGAGCCAATATCTTCAACTACTTGAAGGATTCGGCTAGGGGGTACCCAAGAGGATACGCTATAAAGCCATGAGATATGTCCTGATAGGAGATAACATGTTCTGCAGGACTTTGGAAGGACTACTACTCAAGTGCCTAGGGCCGATTGAGTCCAATTGGCTCTTACATGAAGTCCACAAAGGAATTGCAGGACTCACCAATCGGCTCACAAGATGAAGTGCCTGATTACGCGATCAGGGTATTACTGGCCCTCCATGCTTGAAGACTGTTTCAAATATTATAAAGGATGTCAAGCGTGTCAGAGGTTCAGAAAGATTCAGATGGTACCAGCGTCAGTAATGAATCCCATTATCAAACCGTAGCCGTTCAGAGGCTGGGGGATGGACATGATCGCAAAATTAATCCTCCATCCAGCAAAGGCCACCAATTTGTTTTGACCATCATGGACTACTTTACCAAGTGGGTAGAAGCGGTTCCCATGAAGTCAGTGGCATCCAAAGATGTTATTAATTTTGTCAAGGAGCATGTCATTCATAGGTTCGGGATCCCTCAGACCATTACAATAGATGGAGGCTCGGTCTTTATTTTAGAAGAATTCAAGAAATTTACCGCCGACATGGGCATCAAGTTGATCAGGTCATCTCCATATTATGCCTAAGCAAATGGACAAGCTGAAGCATCCAATCAGAGCCTCATCAAGTTGATCAAAAGAAAGATTGATGAGTATCCTAGGCATTGGCACGAGTCTTACCAGAGGCATTGTGGGCATACCGTATATCTTGCCATGGAGCAACAAAAACTTCTCCTTTATCACCTATTGTATGGACAGGAGGCTGTTTTACTGTGGCAAATTACGGCGGCTCAAGGTGTGTAGAGTTCCAGAATGACTTAACAGATGAAGAGTATGCTACTCTGATGAATGATAATGTGGAAGACCTCACGGAACTCAGGCTTTGGTCACTTGAAAAGATCAAGGAAAATAAGGCAAAGTAGCCCGCGCATACAACAAGAAAGTCAAGCCGAAGGAATTCCAAGTTGGAGATCTGGTTTGGGAAGCGGTGCTACCATTAGGGACTAAAGATGCTGTTAGACCCAGGGCCACGGGACTATGTACATAACGTAGTTTAAGAGGTTTAAGAGATTAAGTCCGTCTTATCTCTTATTTATCTTGTTTATCTCTTATTTATCCCGTTTAAATAGGAGATAAAGCTAACCGATACAGAAGGAATCTACTCGAGATATGTTCTGGTACGATTCCTTAGCTAGTGTTGGTTAGTATCCTTGTAACCCTTACCTCCCGAATATATAAGGGGGAACAGGGACCCTCTCAAAACAGAAGATCTCCATATCATTCTATACCAAAGGCAATACAAACCACCACACAGGACATAGGGTATTACGCGCCTCGCTGCCCGAACCTTCTAAGTTTTATGTTCCTTGCACCTTCAAGCTCCTGATCTCGGCGTCCCCTCACCTAAACTTACCACCTTGGGTATACCCCTCGGTGGGCAGCCGGTAAAACACCGACAGCTGACGCGCCAGGTAGAGGAGCGCATCGAAGATCCACTGGCGAACTCGATGGCAGTAATCTTTAACCGGATCAATATAACATGGATCCCCTCTGATCAAGCGGTGGCTATGCATTCTATCTGTTACGATCGGCCGGCTTATACCGGCGTGGGCGCAAGGAGAGCAGAGGCAAAGGAGGAGCCGAACTCACACCTGCACATTCATCTACCGATCTGCACCGTCCAAGTCTGCACCACGCCGGCGGCGGCCTTTGTCAACATCGTCTTCGAGTTCACCATCAACAAGGAGCCGGGAGCATCGTCTTCGAGTTCACCATCAACAAGGAGCCGGGAGGCGGCTATCGCATCGGCACCGGGCAAGGACCAAATAACGCGCCGTCGCGCCGACGACCCGACAAGCCGCACGGAGCCAGGGAGTCGATCTGCAACCAGGCGCCTGAGCATGCGCTCGCATGCGCTGCCAGAGGCGCGAGTGCACACATGCTAATGAGATGCTAGCAAGCTGCTGAGGCATGATGCACGAATAAGATGTACGTGGCCACCCCATGAAGCAAGTTACTGGAGTACTGCAACTACATGCGGGTGCCCAGCCATTATAAGATTATGAAGCCTTCTGCGGATGGGATTTTCCAGCAGAATCTTTTCGCTCATCTACAAGCATGCATCGACTACTTGGCTTGACTTCAGCTCGCGCTGCAATGTCAACAGTTGCCGCCGACCTCAACTACTCGGCTCGACTCCAGCTCACGCCGCAACGGTGAAGCATTGTCATGGTGACCTCGACTACTCAGCTCGACTTCACCTCGCGCTGCAACGTTGATGCACCGCGACCGCCAACCTCGACGACCCGGTTCAACTTGGCTTGTGCCACAATATACGCGTGTAGCAGCAACGAGTTCGACTGCTTCGACTTCGCGAGGACGATCGGCGGCTCGCCGACGACTACATCAACTACTCATCTCGACTTGAAAACTAGTCGGAATCGATTCCGACTAGTCGAGCTTCATCAACAAACCGTCGCAGCTCCATCAACAAGTCCACGGCTTCGTCGACATTCGTCCACAAATCAAGCTAAGTGACTTATACCTTTTCTGACTTGTTCTTCACAGGATCGGCTACCTTTTTTGGGTACGCCTCTCGACGGGCATGAAACCCTCGGTGGCTACTCCATATCGACTACTTATCCGTGTACGACTCTCGATGGGCATGAAACCCTCTAGAGCTACACTTTGCCACTACTTATCCGTGTACGACTCTCGATGGCCATGAAACCCTCCAGAGCTACACTTCGCCGACTACCTTTGTGCACTGCGCATCCTCTTTGTCGCATGACGACTACTTTCTGTGCGTGTCTCCTCTTAACGGTCGCTAATCTACTCGGGTAGCACATGCCTTAATCTGTGAAACCTCGGCTCTTTTGTCACGCCTAACGTCTCTACGCGTACATGAGACAAAGATCTCATACAAGCTATGAGCAACGGCTAAAACAGGACCAGGTGCTTAAACGTAACAGGTGGACCGCTCGGGAGATTTAAATGTCCTAAAAAAGAGCTTGACACAGCAATTTTTACACCGAATAAATTTTGGTGTCTTCACATTATTACTGAGTACTACTCGGTATCTTTGCATTATGCTACATAATGTATGCATTGTCTTTTTTCAGACCAAGCTTCGGCAACAACCCTCCAGGCAGCACGGTGTGACATCACAGTTCCGCTAGTTCCCAGGCTCGGGGGCTGGGCGATGCACACTACTCGACATGGCTCTTTGGGCTCTCCTGGCTCGTAAGCTCGGGGGCTGGACGCTGCAAAACTACTTGAAGACGATTCATATGAAGACTGAGAGTGCAGAAGAAACCCTAAGTCACTGCGCGGTTAAATAAACTAGCGGGAGGCTTAATTTCACTATGCAGAAGGCGAAGAGTTTTTCTTGGGATTTCAGAGTAACACCAATGCCATGATTTTTGGATCCTTATTTCCAAACCTGAGAGATTTGGATTCAAGGCTCGGGGGCTACGGGATACATGGCATCGACTACTTATTTTTTTGAATTTATTCGAAAAAGTAAGTATGGAAGATTCAAGACTAATGCGACCCTCAGCCTGATTCTTCGATTCAACCTAAGGCTCGGGGGCTACTCCATATGGAGTGCGATTTTTGAATCGCACACCATATCAAAAATATAATTCGGGGCATGAGCACCTCATAGCTTCGATGCAGCCAAGTGAGTACTCAAAGAAGAACTTCAAGACGAAGCTTCAAAAGAAGTTGAAGACTACTTCGAAAGTACTCGATAAGCCTGCAGTACTCAGCTACGAAGAGCTCGGGGCTTGTCAGACCCGGGGCCACGGGACTATGTACATAACGTAGTTTAAAGAGGTTTAAGAGATTAAGTCCATCTTATCTCTTATTTATCTTGTTTATCTCTTATTTATCCCGTTTAAATAGGAGATAAAGCTAACCGATACAGAAGGAATCTACTCGAGATATGTTCCGATACGATTCCTTAGCTAGTGTTGATTAGTATCCTTGTAACCCTGACCTCCCGGATATATAAGGGGGGACAGGGACCCTCTCAAAATAGAAGATCTCCAGACTACACCAAAGGCAATACAAACCACCACACAGGATGTAGGGTATTACGTGCCTCGCGGCCCGAACCTATCTAAGTTTTGTGTTCCTTGCACCTTCGAGCTCCTGATCTCGGTGTCTTTCGAAACATATATAGGTATTCTGGTGCTTGTCTTGGTCTGCTTAGGCCACTTGCCAGCTGCTGGCACCTGTATTTTTTTGCATTTTAGCCCTTTTACTAAATTTTTTACATTTGAACCTCCGATGGAAAGAATTGCAGAAATGGACTCTCAGCATGGTGCCAAAGGTCACGGCGCCGTTGTATAACAGCACGGAGCCATGACCTTCGGCACTGTGGTTTTGGCCCTCGCCAATGTGTTTTTCCACGTGGATCGCAACGTGGGTAGGGCGAATAGCATGGCGCCATTGCCTTTGGAGTTGTGCTATTGACACAGGGCGCCAAATGCCATGGCGTCGTGCAAGAGTTAACTCCTGCTCAGCGGCACCATGCTGTGCTAGTAGGACACCGAGTCATTTGGCGCCGTGCTGCAAATCTTTAGAAAATTCAGAAGTCATGACCAGAAACAACACATCACCATATCCAGAACATGATCACAACTAAGTACTAAGTTCACATTACGAACTAAGGTTCAGGAATAAGCATTTACAAGCACACATAAGTTCAGAAACACATAAGTGGATGATCAGCTATTGAAAAGCACGTATCAGTTCCTCTTAGACCATCTCTTACCCCTGCCAAGTGCGTCAGTGCCTGGCATGTGATGAGCAGGGGGCGGCGATGACGAGGCGTAGGCTGAGTAGCGCAAGGAGCATCTTGTAGCTGTGAAGTTCCAATCTCATCGTATTCCTACGGCTGGTTGGCATTATCATCCTCGGCCTCCTCGTCATCTTGGTGGTTGTTGAAAGTGGCTGTACGTGAGGAGTTGGCCATGACCAACTGATGTGCGCTTCTGTGGGATGACGATGCTACTGCAGTTGAGGCTGCGAAGGCTCTAGATAGGTGAGACAAGGAAGGCAATGCCACGTTGGTGGGGACTACGCAATGGCATCCGCAAGGAGCAGCAGCTCTACGAAGGCGCCTTTGCAACTTCTGCAAGAAAGACCACAATGAATATGAAATTTAGCAAGTGTTTGTAATTACAACAAAAAGAATCATAAATGAAATTACATTTTCAAACCTCCAACATCTCCCTCATGCGCCCCTCATTGCCCGGATTGCCAATTGGGTAGTGTAGAATGTTGTCAATATCATGCACAGACTGCATAACCGAAGGACCCTGCATAGTACAAAAGAGTGAGCTCATGTAACAAGGGGACATGTTAAGTCAAAGTATGGAATTGAAGTTAGTGCTTACCACTCTATCGAGGTTAGGTGCGATCTCCACTACAGTGCCCTCTCTAGCTTGCACGTTGTAACTGGTGTCCTCATCCTTGGAGGAAGCAATGTCTGCGTAGTCGTCTCTGGTCCTCTTCTAGCGCAGCTTGTATCGTGTGGCGCTGTGGTACCATCCCAAGTACTGGCAGAAGATAGCTCTAGTGTGTTGGGGTCCACCAAGTCTAGGACTGTCGTACAATCAGTAATCTGCCATCCTGCATTTGAAAAAACAAGCATGTCAACAAGATTAAAGAGGTATTATATGTCATCAAACATTACTAACTCATATATCCTTAACTAAACTGGTGAATTAACATCTGAATGGAATCAATTAGATATCTTACATAAAGATGCAAGTAAAGTGAAAGCAATTCCACAATTTCACGAAATGTTCTGAAACAAGACCATAAAGGAATAAAATGATATATTATTTTCAAGAGACCACTCAAGTTAAATGATAATATAATTTCCAATAGCAAACGAAAGGCATCCATCAATCACCATTATAAAGATTGCTCAATAGCAAACAAAAGGCAAACCACTATAAAGATTGCTCCTGAACAAACACTCATACAAGAAAATCACAATGTCCAACATTATGAACTGCCAGTGTCATCACCTTTTCATTAGCACTCCTTGCTGCTTCATTTGAGGAATAACATAATGTATGTGTACAAGATGTATGTTTCCAATTAGGTTCCAAATCTCTAACCACCATACCTACGCATCAATGCTTAGTTCCCCCTATGCACTAAACATTACAACAAAACCTAACCCACTACATCAACAATAACCATCACAACCTTCTACAACAACTAAAATTCATCCATATACGAGACAAATCCAAATTTCTAACCATCACGGTTCCGATTAGCTTCTATCAAAATATGCTCAAATGAATGCATTCTATCGGATAAAATTAAGAGGGGAGGGAGCTCACCTTGCTTAACCCCAATCCGGTGCTCACCCCTGCAGATTTGGCTCGAGATGGCCGGATTTGGGAGAGGGGCAGTGAGAGGGAGAGAGAGGAGGCCGCCGGCCTCTATTCTGTTCGGGCGAACGGAGAAAGGGAGGGGAGGGGTGGGGAGGGAAGAGCGGACGCGGCTAAAAGTTCCAGGCAACGGCACCGTGCTAGTTAGCGCCGTTGTAAACTAGCATGGTGCTATGGGCCCTGACGCCGTGCTCTTAAATCACGGAGAGCACGTCACCATGTCCATTGGCATCGTGCTGCAGGCCCTCGCCATGTAAGAATCCATGTGGAAAAGTTTGGCACCAAATGTCATGGCTCCGTACTGTTATACAATGGTGTCACAATCTTTGACGCCGTGTTGAGGGTTCATTTTTAAGAATCTTTTCGCTAGAGTCTAAATATACAAAAACTTTAGATGAAAGGGCTAAAATGAAAAATATACGATGCTGGCACCGCCTGGCCTGCTTGGCTGCCTTGCTTTTTTGAAATAAAGCACTGGCTGCCTTGCTCCGGCCCGTATGCAGGTGTGCTCCTGCAGCAGGCCGTGTGAGGACCTTGGGCTGCTGGCACGTGGCCGAGCTGGGTCGGCTGCCCCAGCGCTGCTGCGTGGGCCGTCTGCCTGCACGCGCACGTGGGCCGCCTGCCCACATCGCCCGCTCGCCCAGCCGCGAGCTGGCTGCTCCTCCGTGCGCTGGAGCGCCCACTCCGCCGCCGCTGTCTGCTGCAAACGCCGCCTCGCGCCGCGCGACCTGCAGGCCACCGCCGCTGGCAGCTGCGCCGGCCACCGCGCAAGCACAGCAAGCTATGCGCCGTGCGCGCCGCGGTTCCCCAAAATTCCCTGCGCAGACAAAGAAGAAAGAAGGGAAAGGCAAGAAGCAAAAACCGAAACTTCAAACGAAAATTACTCCCTCAAAATGCAACGGATCAAGATCCGTGACTACTAGACCCAACTAGGCCTGGCAATGGGTACGAACCCACCGGATTTACCCATCCCAAACCCACACCCACGAAGGCAAATCCATACCCACGGGTAAATCCATACCCGTCCATGGATATAGGTTCTTCCCCGTACCTATCCCCACGTGGGTGATGGGTACCCATCGGGTACCCATACCCGAATCAACATTGAACACAACAGACCATGAGCGAGCCGCAAGCGTGAGGCTGTGGGAGGCATCGGGGTGCCTGTCGGTGTTTAACCGGCTGCCCACCGAGGGATATACCCAAGGTGGTAAGTTTTGGGTGAGGGGACGCCGAGATCAGGAACTCGAAGGTGCAAGGAACACAAAACTTAGACAGGTTCGGGCCGCACGGAGCGTAACACCCTACGTCCTGTATGGTTTGTATTGCCTTCTGTGTAGAATGACCTAATGATCTTCTGTTTTGAGGGGGTCCCTGACCTCCCTTATATATCCGAGAGGCCAGGGTTACAAAGATGCTAACCAACCTTCGCTGAGGGATCATACCAGAACATATCTCGAGTAGATCCTCTCCGTGTTGGTTAGCTCCATCTCCAATTTAAACGGGATAAATAAGAGATAAACAAAATGAATAAGAGATAAGACGAACTTAATCTCTTAAACCTCTTTAGACTACGCTACATGCCCAGCCCGGTAGCCCCGGGTCTGACAAGCCCCCGAGCTCTTCGTAGCTGAGTACTGCAGGCTTATCGAGTACTTTCGAAGCAGTCTTCGACTTCTTCTGAAGCTTCGTCTTGAAGTCCTTCTTCGAGTACTACCTTGGCTGCATCGAAGCTATGAGGTGCTCATGCCCCGAATTTCATTTCTGCTATGGTGTGCGATTGAAAAATCGCACTCCATATGGAGTAGCCCCCGAGCCTTAGGTTGAATCGGAGAATCAGGCTGAGGGTCCCATTAATCTGTAATCCCACCTATCCTTCAAAGAAATTTAAAAAATAAGTAGTCGATGCCACGTACCCCGCAGCCCCCGAGCCTTGAATCCAAATCCCACAAAATTGGAGATAAGGGTCCAAAAATCGTGGTATACAGGCTAGACGATGACACTTTAAGGGGAGACCAAAGTGATGATACAAATGATGTAATTAGACCAAAGATTCGAAAAACCCCTTTTTTCGGGCTAATTAGCCCTGAAAAAATGATTAATCAAATGTTTAATCCGATCAGACCACCAAATGACCTCTCACCTTCGGAATATTCCACAAAACGACTCTTGAACTTCAGAACAGTAACTTTTCCCCATCCCGCTGGTTACTTAACCCCGCGGCAATAGGAGGGAAAATTGTGCTTTCAGTCCGCATTCCACCAAAAGCCGCCAAAATCCCCAATCTGAGCCAAACGCCGCCGCCAAACCCTCCAAAGGGATCTCCCTGCTCCAACCTCCCCGCCCCTCCCCCCGCAGCCCCCGAGCATCTCGTGGCTAGCGCATTGGAGATGGCGCCTAAGAAGTCGGAGATCGAGGGGAAGAAGAAAGCAGCGGAGCCATCAACCGAGGAATGGACACACAGTAAGTGCTCCCTTAACCATCTAAACAAACTGGTTTCCGAGGGGTTGCTGCAAGAGAAAAACCTTGTTAACTGGCGCCCCTCTTTCCGTGAACCTTTCCCCATGGAGAATGTCGATGAAATCGTCACATTCTTCCATTTTGCCGAACGGGGATTGGCCCTCCCCACTTGTTCCTTCTTCCGTGGCCTGCTTTATTATTACGGGCTTGAGCTCCATCACCTCAACCCTAGTTCCATTTGCCATATTTCCATATTCATCCATTTCTGTGAAGCATTCCTCGGAATTGAACCCCACTGGGATCTATTCCGCTATCTCTTCCGCGTCAAGCCCCAGCCAACCACGAACAAACTTGCCGTAATAGGGGGCGCCGGCATCCAACTGCGTCAGCAGACCGGCGAGAAATACCTTTCGTACAAATTCCCCTCAAACCTTCCTGGGTGGAAAAACCAGTGGTTTTATATCGAGAACCATGCTCCACAACTTCCGATGAAGTCGAGCAAACCACCAGTGGTGAGGGGGGAATGCATCCTTGAACCCCGTGGCATGGAAATGATTCAAGTCAGAGAACTGCTGGAGGCCATCGAGGCGCAGAAGAAGGAGGGAGTGACCGGCGCCTCCGTCATGTTCTCGTTTTACAAGCGCCGCGTCCAACCCATCCAGCAGCGATGTAATCTGGGCTTCGAGTACACCGGCCCCGCTGACCCTTCTCGCATGTGCACAGAAGAGGTGCCAGACGAAGTCGCGCTCCAGCGAGTTCAGCGGGTGCTGCTAGACGTGAACGCCGTGCCGTACGTGCCCACCTTGTTCTCCGCGCAAAATCCACCCCCGCCGGTGAGTATTCGACTTCTTTCACTGAAGAATTCTGCTACTGCACCGGTACTAAACTGTAAAACTTTCTGCAGGGGCACTCGGAGCTGTACTGCAGCTACCCGCCGCAGCCGGACCTCCCCCGGGCGTATCACCTCCTCCCTTCTGCGGTCACGGCCGCCAAAAAGGCTCGCCTTGCTGCGGCGCAAAGCCGCAACGAGTCCGCTAAATGTGTGAGCCCGCAGGCGGGGGAAGAAGCCGAAGAAGGACCGCACCCGGCTGCCACCGTTGCCGCCAAGACAACTCGCCCTGCTGCGGTTCAAGGCAGCGGCGAGTCCTCCGAGTGCGTGGACTCGCCGGCGAGTGAAGGAACCGAAGGGGAAGCGCGCCGGGAGAACTCCTCCGAGTAGAGCTTGGGGTTAGCCGACGCTCTGCCACCGGTGCCGAAGGGCCAGCGACAGACGCGCAAACGCAAGGCCGAAGAAGTCGAGTCTTCCAGGTACGGAGTTGCTGCGTTGGTCAGTTACGAAGTTCCAATGATGCCGAATACTAACAGCACCCCCTTGCAGTCTTCCTGCTCTGCCATCCGGATCTGAACCCGAAAGGGTGGAGACAGGCTCCTCTGACGCCGCGGCAGTGACAATTGCCGTGGCGGGAACCCCTCCATCAGCCGGCCAGGCCTCGCCATCAACGACGAGCGTTCCTCGGCGGGCCTGGCGGGTGAAGAAGGTTGCCAAGAAGAAGTCGACACTGTAAGTTTTACTTCAATCGCGTGAAGATCTTGACCGTGCCCACGTGGATAACCATGTTGTCGATGTCAGCAGGGCTGCAAGTGCCGTGCAACTCCAGCTGGAGCCGAGCAGGGCTGCGGCGCCTGCCTCAGCTGCAGCAGCCCCCGAGCCCTCGGCGCCTAGGGGGCCCGTACCCGCAGAGGTGGCCCCTGAAGCAGATGCGGGGCTCCCCGACTTGCCGCCTCCCGAGTCCCGACGAGAGGGAGCCGGACCCGGTGGCGATGAACAAGTCGTGGCCCCGGAAGCAGATGCGGGGCTCCCCGACTTGCCGCCTCCCGAGTCCCGACAAGAGGGAGCCGGGCCCAGTGGCGAGGAACAAGTCGTGGCCCCTGGTGCCGCTCCTACCGGTGGCACAGGTACGTGCTTACCCGCCCGCGGCTTGATGCCAGGGTCCGGGTATAATGTGGTGACCACTTCGTATGCTCGCAGGTGTCCAGCCGCCGCCGTCCGGAGAAGCTGCCGGGCCCTCGTGGAGTCCCCGTGAGGTGCTGAGGGCCGGGCCAGGGCACCAGGACATCATCACCACCGACCTGGTGGATGATCTTCTGCTGACGGCCGAAAATGTGAAGACTTTCAAGAGCACCTTCAAGGAGTTATACGACTTCTCCATGGTAATACTCGGGTAATGTTCCGGGTGTGCGCGTTGATGAGTTGTTTAGGACTCATTCTCCTCCTTTGGCGCAGCATGTGATCACCAAATCCCAGAAGAAGTCGGATAAACTCCGCGCGGTTGTGAGTGACGCGCGGGAGTTAGGTGCCCTGCACAAGCGCATCTCCGAGGAGAAGACGAAGAATTGCTATATGCAGCGCGAGCTTGATATACTGAAGAAAGAAAGGACTCGAGAGACCTGGCTGCTCAAGAATGACCTGAAAAACATGGAGAAGGCCAACTCCGAGCTCCAGCAACAGCTCAAGGAGCAACAAGCGGACTACCAGGAGCAGCTCAAGGCAGAGAAAAAGGTGCACCAAGGTAAGCTCTCGCTTTCCTCGAGTACTTTTTCCTTAGTGAGTCTCCTTAGATGCTGAAGTACCCTTGCCGCAGAGCTTAGGAAAATAATGAAATACAAAGAGGAGCTGCTTACTGACGTGAAGAATATGCTGTATCATCGTACAGATGAAGTCAAAAAGCTGCAGAAGGTGATCGGCGACACTGAGCGTCAGTTCGTCGACTGCCTTCAGCAAGTCAAGGCGCTGGGCGAGAAGGACGAGCAGATGCGCAAGGAGCTGGAGGATCTCCGGGGGGCCGCCCAGGAGCTGGTGGACATGGTGGATCCCCCAGAAGAAGGCGAGGCAGGCCCGCGGCCCCTGCTGGAGCGACTCTGTGAAGCCCCGAAGAAAATGCTCAAGTTCCTATCCGAAGCTCCAGTCGCTTGTGTGAGCAACGCCCTCGCATATGTAAAGTCCTTCGTGCCGAATGCGCAGCTAGGCATTTTTGTGCAGGGGATGGCGGCGGACTGCTCGGACGAGCATTTTGAAGAGTACCTGCGAGAAGCCCAACCTGTAGCAGAACAAATTGTACACAGTGTGCTGCAGGATTAGGGTATGAGAAACAAGTAATCATTCTCTTGTATATATGGTTATTTTGATGTCTCTACTTGTGTGTGTGTGTGCCTATGCTGAGCGGATGTCCAGGCTTACAAGGCGCAAGTAGTAGACACTACCCCGGGGTGCAACGACCCTGAAGGTAGCCATAGCTCCGTGTAGGAACTCGTCTAACAAGTTATCCACAACCCGATCTTGTAGGTCTAGACTCGTTAGGAAAGAACGCGAGGATCGTCGCGGGGCTGCCGTGCGTAGGGCAAAAAGTTAGGACTAGCTCGAGTGCGGCGACTCTGAGTGTAGTCGAAAATCGCTCCTGCTTGTGAGCGTGCTCCGTAAGCTGAGTGAGACCCGGGCGGACGGATCGAGCTTGTTAGGAGTAGGTGCGGTCGTTGCCGCGTTTTGGCCATTCTTTTGGCAAAAACATGACTGTTCTGAGTGCAGCCACTCAGGATGTAGTCGAGGTGGCTCTTTATGCGAGCCTTTCCAACATGCTGTTTTTTAGCCAGTCGAGCGGATCAACTGAGTTGGACAAAGTGCGACTTCGGTCGCGTGCGACCACCTAAGGTTGCGGCGGAACTCGATATATCGAGGAGTTTTAGCCGGAGCGGATGGTTCGACAAAAAATAAAGTCGATAAGTTGTGAATGTAGTCATAACTTTATTCACGACGAGTAGCCAGCTTACACGAGAGTTTCGCCCGTGGCCGTGGCTGTCGTGCACCGGAGAGGGAATGTGCAACCCGAATATTGTGGCTCGTAGCCTCCAATATGAATCGGGGAAAGGAGATCTTCCAAGACCCCGGGGAATTCGGATATCACCGGGCATTTGCTTATGGGTAGAACTTGCACAGGTGTTGGACGTTCCAGGAATTTGGGATGTCCTGGCCTTCGGGGCACTGTAGTCGATACGACCCTGGCCGTGTGACCTGCTTGACGACGAACGGGCCCTCCCACCTTGAGTTGAGCTTGTGTAGGCCAGATTCGTCCTGGATACGACGCAAGACCAATTCGCCAACACTGAATGACCGCTCCTTGACGTTGCGATCATGGTATCGGCGGATCCCCTGCAGGTATCGGGCTGACTGGACAAGAGCGGTGCAACGAGCTTCTTCCACAGAATCGAGCTCTAACTGCCGCGCCTCGTCCGCCTCGCCTTCATTGTACATTTCGACCCTTGGGGACTTCCACATGATATCGGCTGGTAAAATGGCTTCGGATCCATATACAAGGAAGAAGGGTGTTTGGCCTGTGGCTTTGGATGGCTGAGTCCGAAGCCCCCAGACTACATGCGGCAGCTCGTGTACCCATTTGCCTCCCTTCTTGCTGTTTTCATCATATAGTCGCTTTTTGAGACCGTCGATTATCAAGCCGTTCGCCCGCTCGACTTGTCCATTGGCTCGTGGGTGTGCGACTGAGACATATTTAACTTCAATGCAAGCATTCTCGCAAAATTCCCAGAACTGGTTGGCCATGAAATTTGACCCCAAGTCCGTGATGATGGTGTTGGGGAAGCCGAAACGGTGCAAAATATCCGAGATGAAGTCAACAACCCGATCTGGCGTGAGCTTGGCGATTGGCTTGTACTCGATCCACTTCGTAAACTTGTCGATAGCCACCAACACATGGGTAAAACTGCCTGGCGCTGTCGTGAAGGGCCCGATCATGTCGAGACTCCAACCAGCAAACGGCCAAGATGGCGGTATAGTGATGAGGCTATGGGCCGGAACATGCGTCTGTTTGCCGAAGAATTGACAATTTTGGCACCTGCGCACGAGATCCTCCGCGTTGGTGACTGCGGTGGGCCACCAGAAACCAGCCCTGTACGCTTTCCCAACCAGCATTCTTGAAGCCGCATGGTTGCCGCAGACGCCTTCGTGAATCTCCCGCAGTATGTCGTAACCGTCCTCCTTCGTGACGCACTTCATGAGAACTCCTGACCGAGCGCCACGCCTGTAGAGCTTGCCTTTGACCAGGATGAAGCCCTTGCTCCTTCGCAAGATGCGTGCCGCTTCTGCGCTCTTGGCGTCAACTCCCGCTGGTAGCCGTTGGTCTTGAATGAAGTCGATAAAAGCCGCTTGCCAATCCTCCCCCAGCATCAGAACCTCTCGATCGGGTTGTTGGGAACCCGAGTCGATGGTTGCCTGCGGAGAAGGCTTGATGGATGGCTGAGCGAGCTCCTGGACAAAGACTCCCGGCGGGACTCGAGCGCGTGTTGACCCCAGTTTGGACAGGATATCTGCACCAACGTTGTGCTCTCGTAGCACATGGTGGACCTCCAAGCCGGAGAACTTGCTTTCCAGCTTGGGCACTTCCTGAACGTATGCCTCCATTGTCTCCTTGTTGCAGTCCCATTCCTTATTGACCTGTTGGACAACAAGAAGAGAATCGCCATACACAAGTAATCGCTTGATCCCTAGCGATATCGCCAAACGAAGCCCGTGAAGCAAGGCTTCATACTCGGCTTCATTATTGGATACCTTCCATAGGATCTGAAGGACGTACTTCAATTGTTCACCTCGTGGGGAGATAAGCAAGACACCAGCACCCCCACCGTCGAGCTTGAGGGACCCATCAAAATACATGGTCCAGTGCTCTGGCTTGTCCACTGGGGTTGGGACTTGATTCTCCCTCCATTCAGCCATGAAGTCGACTAGAGCCTGTGACTTGATTGCAGTGCGTGGCTTGAAGTCGATTGACAAAGCCCCCAGTTCCACTGCCCACTTAGATATGCGTCCCGTGGCATCTTGATTATGAAGAATATCTGCCAGCGGGAAATCCGTAACCACAGTGATCTTGTACTCATCGAAGTAATGGCGCAACTTCCTTGATGTGATTAAGATTGCATATAAGAGCTTTTGAACAGCTGGGTACCATACCTTTGACTCGGAGAGGACCTCACTGATGAAGTAGACGGGCCTCTGCACTCCAAACGCATGGCCTTCTTCGCCTCGCTCGACTACAATAGCGCTGCTGACAACATGGGTTGTTGCCGCAATGTAGAGTAGTAGGTCCTCTTCCGGTAGCGGAGCGGTGAGGATCGGAGGCGACTGGAGGTGAATTTTCAGGTCTTGTAGGGCCTGCTCGGCCTCCTCCGTCCATTGGAATTTGTCTTGGCGTTTTAGGAGCTTGAAGAAAGGTAGTCCTCTCTCCCCGAGTCGGGAGATGAACCTGTTCAAGGCCGCCATACAACCTGTCAGCTTCTGCACATCCTTGACTGTGGCCGGAGCCTCCATATCAGTGATGGCCGTGATCTTTACAGGGTTGGCTTCGATGCCCCGGTTGCTGACGATGAACCCGAGCAATTTCCCTGAAGGTACTCCAAAAACGTATTTGGTGGGATTGAGTTTCCACCGATATCTGCGTAGACTGCTAAAAGTTTCTTCCAGATCTGTGATCAAGTTATCGGACTCCCTGGTCTTGATGACCACGTCATCCACGTAGGCCTCAACGTTCCGGTGTAGCTGATCCGTGAAACACATCTGGATCGCACGTTGGTATGTTGCTCCTGCATTCTTCAACCCGAAGGACATTGTTTTGTAAGCGTAAGTTCCGTACGGGGTGATGAAGGCAGTCTTGATTTGGTCCTCCTCCTTGAGCGCGATCTGGTGATAGCCTGAGTAATAATCAAGAAAACAAAGAAGGACACAGCCGGCCGTTGAGTCGACAACTTGGTCAATGCACGGCAGCCCAAAATGATCTTTTGGGCAATGCTTGTTGAGATCAGTGTAGTCGACACACATTCTCCATTCATTATTCTTTTTCTTTACAAGAACGGGATTCGCTACCCACTCTGGATGGATTACTTCTTTAATGAATCCAGCCGCGAGAAGTTTAGCGATCTCCCGTTTAATGGCCTCACGCTTGTCGTGGGCAAACCTCCGCAGCCGTTGCTTCTTGGGCGTAGCCGTCGGGTGTACATTCAAGGCGTGCTCGATCAACTCCCTGGGCACCCCTGGCATATCCGCTGGTTTCCATGCGAATATGTCTCGGTTAGCCCGAAGGAAGTTGACGAGCGCGAGTTACTATTTATCACCCAAGCCCGCGCCGATGACAGCGGTCTTAGATGAATCTCCCTCCTGGAGCTGGATCGTCTTGAGGGCCACGTCGTCAGTCGACTGGATGCTCGACTTGCTGGCCTTCTTGGAGGGGATCTCCAGCCCGGACTGGGAAAGCTGCTGCACGGCCGCGAGTACTTCTCCCGAAGCATCTGGCACACGAGTAGTCGAAGCGTACTGGATCGCCTCCTGATTGCAATCGTACGACTTCTTCAGGTCACCACGGAGGGTGAGTACTTCACCGAGTCCTGGCATCTTAAGAAGCAGATAGACATAATGCGGCACTGCCATGAACTTGGCAAGTGCCGGACGACCCAGTATTGCATGGTAAGAGGAGTCGAAGGTAGCCACCTCGAACTTGATAAACTCGGTACGATAGTTCTCCCTCGTGCCAAAGGTAACTGGGAGGACCACCGTACCAAGCGGATGCGCCGCGTTACCTAGGACAATGCCGTAGAAGGGGGACTTGCTGGGAACCAGCATGTCCTTAAAATCCAGGCCCATTTTCTTCAGAGTGCTGACAAAGATGAGATTGAGCCCGCTTCCGCCATCGATGAGGACCTTGGTAAGCTTGACCTCCACCACCACAGGGTCCAGGACCAAGGGGAACTTACCGGGCTCCGAGAAGCTCGTCCACTGATCGTCGCGAGAGAACGAGATGGGGACCTCCGACCAACGGAGTGGCCGTGGTACCGCCGGCTCGATGGACAAGATCTCCCGGAGAAGCAGCTTCTGGTCCCTCCTGGAACCGAAATCCTCATCTCCTCCGAAGATAACATTGACGACCTTCGAGGCATCCTGAAACTTCGGATTGCGCCCCTGGTCATCGTGGTCGTCATCCTCGGGTTCTTTGTCGGCAGGCTTCTTATTCTTCTTTCCACCACCGGTGTTACTGAACGTCCTCCGAAGGTGGTAGCAGTCAATGGCGGCATGGCTAGCGCCCGGATGCCATGGGCACTTCTTCTGCAGGAGTTTCTCGAACTCCTCCTGCGTCGTCGACTTCTTGCCCCGCGAAGGACGATCGATAGCCGCGATAACATTATCTGGCTTTTGTTTTCGGAGTGAACCCGAAAAGTCCCGCTGGCTTGTGTCGTTGCGGTTGTCATTTGGGTGCCGCAGATTGTTATCTTGACGCCGCGGGAACCGCTCCCGCATCTTCTCCTCTTGTTCGGACCAATCGTGCATCATGTCACGAAGACCCGCAATAGTCTTTGGCCTGTTCTGCCCGAAATCCCTGTAGATGCCGGGGTCGGTGATGCCGTTGTAGAAACAGTCGATGATGTCTTCTTCCGAGATGTTCGTGATGGTGGCGCGAACGTCGAAGAAGCGACGCGTGTAGGATCGCAGGAGCTCGTTGCGTTCTTGCTTGCACTGGGCAAGATCATGCCGAGTACCTGCACGAGCGATCGCTCCCTGGAAATTGTCGATGAAGACCTTCTTAAGCCGTTCCCAGGAGTCAATGGAGTTGCTGCCGAGGCTCTCCAGCCAAGTGAGCGGCGCAGGATCCAAAGCCATCGGGAAATAGACAACTTTGGTAACGTTTGAGCCCCCTGCGACCTCGATAGCCGTGGAGTAACAACGGAGCCATTGCTGAGGAGCCTGCTTGCCGTCGTACTTGGTGATGCCGACGGGTTTGAAACCCTCCGGGTACTTGTAGCTGCTGAAACGTGCAGAGAAAGCAGAAAATCGATCGCTGCAGTCAGTACCTTCATTTTCGACTTCTTCACGGGTCTTGCGCCTAGAAGAAATCACGGTGCGCGCATCGCGGCCTTCATTGATGTGCTGGCGCAGGTCCTCCGGAGGAAGTTGATGACGGGCTTGTCGTGGCTGACCCCCGTGCGGTGGCTGCTGCCTCCCGCCAGGGGTCTGGCTCCTGCAAGCGTTGTCGTTGCTGGGTTGGCGTCGAGGACGGCCGCCTGCCGTTCGGCTGTGAGCCTGACTTCGACTTTCGCCCACGCGCTCCTCCCTGATGGTAGGCGCCGGGTTGTGTTGATCCAACTGGATCCAAGCCCTCTGCGTGTAGAGGAGTGCTTGACGTACCTCCGGATCATGGCTGCGCTCGAGGATGGCCGTTACCCTGGCGATGTTGGCCACCGGAGTCCGAAAACCCCGTTCGCTGACGGCGGCGAACTCAGGATCAAGCTCGCGTTGCATAGATCGCCTACGCTCGTTGGCCCTCCTCCGCCGGATTGTGCGGGCCCTGTTTCTGGCCCTCCGCGCTTCACGATCGGCGTCATTTTCGTCACCGACGTTGGCTGTGATCTCATCCTCGGAGATCGCTTCAAAGTTGTCGATGGGAAAATCCCCATCGTCCTCGCCTTCTTCGGCCATCAGCACCTGGCGGGAGGAAAGCTCATGAGAACTTTCGTCGACTAGTTCAGTCGACCCCTTAGCCTCGGTGGCCAACGGCCTGCCTTCTTGAAAAGGCAAAGGCTCGAGGTGAGCCACGAGTCGACCCTCTGCCTCGAGTAGCTTGGGGAGCGTCACGCCCCTCCAATGCACCACGTGCCCCTCCGGCAGGGAAGTGACCACCAGATCACCGGTACCGGAACAACCCGAAGCCCCCCGACACGCGGTGGCTTCAAGCTTTCCGATCTGGAGTAACAAGTCCAGGTCCTTCTCAAACATGGAGAGGGACCCAGAGTCGTGGGCCTCCTGAAGATTAGTGGCCAAATCGCACAAACCGAGTTGAGATCGGTTGTGCAGGTCCCTAGATTGGAACGAATCCAAACCAGGGGGAGTTGCCACAACACCAGAAGAAGTCGAGGCTGGAGCGGACTCCAACTCGATCTGTGCTGCGGAAGCGTGGAGCGACATGTTGTCGAGCCCGTCGACGAACTTGTCAAGGTCGCTGCGGAGATCCGCAGCGGAGGTTTTTGGCTTCATGTCAACGAGGAATCGCCGGAAACTGCCCGCACCATCTGCGATGCAGACCCATGAACCAAAAACGAACGTCATGCCCTGAGAGGGAACTGACCTGATGAATCTGAACGATGCCATCGAGCTCGCCGGTGGATCTTCGACGCGCACCCCTACCTGGCGTGCCAGCTGTCGGTGTTTAACCGGTTGCCCACCGAGGGATATACCCAAGGTGGTAAGTTTTGGGTGAGGGGACGCCGAGATCAGGAACTCGAAGGTGCAAGGAACACAAGACTTAGACAGGTTCGGGCCGCACGGAGCGTAACACCCTACGTCCTGTATGGTTTGTATTGCCTTCTGTGTAGAATGACCTAATGATCTTCTGTTTTGAGGGGGTCCCTGACCTCCCTTATATATCCGAGAGGCCAGGGTTACAAAGATGCTAACCAACCTTCGCTGAGGGATCATACCAGAACATATCTCGAGTAGATCCTCTCCGTGTTGGTTAGCTCCATCTCCTATTTAAACGGGATAAATAAGAGATAAACAAAATGAATAAGAGATAAGACGAACTTAATCTCTTAAACCTCTTTAGACTACGCTACATGCCCAGCCCGGTAGCCCCGGGTCTGACAGTGGCGGCATGGCGAGCCGCGAGCGTGAGGCCGTGAGAGGCGGCGGCCGGCGGCGTGGCTGCACTGTCATGAGAGACGGCGGCCGGCGGCGTGAGAGCAGAGAGTCTGAGAGAGAGGCGGCGGCGGCCTGGCCGCGTGGGGATGGGGTGGGTGACAGGGTGACTGGGTGAGAGAAGAGTAGAAGATTAGGGTTAGGAGTAGTTGGACTGTTGGGCTTGGGCTACAATTTTTTAAATGGGCTGGGCTAATTTAATTGGATTTTTTTACCCATGGGTAAACGGGTATGGGTTCATGGAGAACGAACCCATACCCACTATACCCGTTGGGTCCTCTTGTTTCCCATTAACAGACCCGTGGGTCAAACAATTTGCCCAAATCCGGACCCTAATAGAGTTTTTACCCATCGGGTCTTGGGTTTCGGGTACCCGTTGCCAGGCCTAGACCCAACAAATCCAACAAGAAATTTGTGAAAAGGTTGAGTAAATCTCGCGAATTGAAAATCACTCGAAAAACACCCGAAAAATGGAAAAAGAGAACACTCCCAAAAAATGGGAAAAGGAAAAACGCTCGGAGCACAAGATTGTACACGACATTGATATTGGATTACTTTACGAGGTCTTGTTGCAATCCACTCCGATTCACAATAAATTTGGATGGCAAAAAGCTCAAACGTGCCTCTCTCAAACCGTAACAAATCTCTCTTACAAACAAAATGAGAGGACCTCCACCAAGAAGATGAAGATGGCTGCCCCAACATCCCATTCACACACATCTATATATACAGACGTCTATCAAATAACCAAAACGACTTTACATGAAGCAGACAACACAAATACTCGCAGATGTAAAATTATCAAACTTTTTCTCTAGACGACAGATGGACACGCCGTCTTCACAACTTTGCTTCACCTCGATACAAGCTTCATGATGGCGCCATATGCACTCCATCACCAGCATCTGGCGTCGGACGCATCCCTGGTTTTGAGGTCCAAACCAGGAAACTTGCTCGCATGGTGGTTTTGAGGCCCAAACTAGTCAAACCGTTCATCTCCATTTGGTTGCCACACAACCACGATGTTGACGTGTGTCCAGCCTCCACCAAGTGCCACGACACCTTCAAGTCTTTCGCACTGCCGCTCACGGACAGCCTACTCAAACTTGCCATCACCTTCTTCCTTGACTTGACCGACGTAATCTTCATCCGTCCATGTACTCTTTCTCTTCCGTGCACCAGGTGGATCGCCCATGACTCGATCAAGACACCTCGGATCCCTCAGTCCAAGCCTATTCGCATCCATCCTTCACCATACTTGATCCATAGGCATGAACCTTTCACTTGACCTAACCGTATGCTGTCTACCGTCACATCGAATCCTACACGTGCACATCACGAGCTAAAAGATACATCAATCCAACACAACATTATCAATCACTCATTATCTAAGCGTGACCACCATTGGATCCTCGCTAACGACACGTACGCTGAAGTCTATGATTGATTTCACCACTCTGTCGTCCGAATTCTTTACACGTGTATCCTAGCTCCCATTGAATAAAATCCCCTGTCCTAACCAGTCATTTGTTTTATTCGTTCAAGAGAAAATGGCAGCTGCATTCTGATTGAGAACGCATTCTTTATGCTTATCTGTTATATTCACTCTTCTTATCTTCTTCTGTCACATGCGGTAAACTTGAGTGCCAAGCTTGCTCCTTTTATCTCCAGTATGTTTCCTAAACATCAAACTAAATATTCTTTAGAGGCATTCTTAATCTTTACTGTCTCAATCAATCTGACAGATAAGGTCAAGCGTCTATTCTGTTATGCTCGTTTGCAACTGTCAAACTTGGCTGCCAAGAAACTGCCTTTGTTTCCTTCCGATTTCCTCAGGGCCTTTAACCTCCCAAGTTCCCAGCCTTTATAAGGTAGATCAGATTGACTGATACATTGTTGGATCTACCACTTTCAGACTCAGGGTGTAAAGTCTCGTGTATGATGCCAAGCATGGATGAGCCCCTTCTTGCCAATGGTGTTGGGAAGAACAGAGGGGTGAGAGAGCTGGTTCTGGCTGAGGTGAGAAAGCAGCTGTACCTTGCGGGGCCACTGATCGCGGCATGGCTACTGCAGAACCTCATCTCCATGATATCTGTCATGTTCGTCGGCCACCTCGGTGAGCTTGCCCTCTCCAGTGCCTCCATCGCCACCTCCTTTGCAAGCGTTACTGGCTTCAGCTTCTTGGTATATCATTGTTGTTGGAACACAGTTTCCTCCATATACTTGACCTCCTGACGATTACTTGGAGTTCATTATAGCAAACCGAGTGGTTTTGTTCATTCCTTTCAGGCTGGCATGGCGAGCAGCTTGGACACACTGTGTGGGCAAGCCTTTGGAGCAAAGCAGTACTCTCTTCTTGGAATCTTCAAGCAGAGGGCCGTACTTGTGCTCACTCTGATGAGCGTGGCTGTCGCGGTGATCTGGTCGTACACAGGCCGGATCCTTCTATTCTTCGGCCAGGACCCAGAGATAGCAGCCGGGGCAGAGAGTTACATCCAGTGGATGATTCCGGCGCTGTTCGCATATGGGCCACTGCAGTGCCATGTCCGGTTCCTGCAGACACAGAACATTGTCCTCCCGGTGATGGTGAGCTCAGGCGTCACGGCGCTGAACCATCTGCTAGTGTGCTGGTTGCTAGTGTACAAGATTGGTCTGGGCTACAAGGGTGCTGCCCTGGCCAATGCCATCTCGTACCTGACCAACGTCTCCATCCTGGCGATCTATGTGAGGCTCTCACCTCACTGTAAGAATACATGGAGAGGGTTCACAAAGGAGGCCTTTCATGACATCCCCAACTTCTTAAGGCTTGGTGTTCCTTCTGCACTGATGGTTTGGTAAGTTTGAATTTGAACCCATCTAATAATAGATGTAATTTGTCATGCACCTTCTGCGATTAAACTTGATCCTTCATGCGCACAGCTTGGAGTGGTGGTCATTTGAGCTTCTGGTTCTTCTTTCTGGACTTCTCCCGAATCCTAAGCTCGAAACATCAGTACTGTCCATTTGGTGAGTTAAGTTTCCATGGCGTACTCCAAATTCTTTCTGCCCTTTCATGAATGTAACTCTTCAGTTTGCTGCAGCTTAAACTCATGTTCTTTAGCGTTCATGATCCCGTTTGGGCTTAGTGCCGCCATAAGGTAAGATTTAATAAATTTCCCCATACCATATTGATAAATCTATACGTTTTGCAATTATATGATTTTGTTCTTCTCCCGTGTCAGCACCCGTGTTTCAAATGAGCTTGGTGCTGGACGACCAGAGGATGCCCGTCTGGCAACCCGTGTGGTCATGGTTCTGGCTCTGTTGGTGGGCATATTGGTTGGACTTGTTATGGTGCTAGCACGCAATTTATGGGGTTATGCGTACAGCAGTGAGGAGGAAGTGGTGGAATACATCGCCAGAATGATGCCAATTCTTGCTGTAGCATTCGTATTCGATGACTTGCAGGGTGTCCTTTCAGGTAAATATACATGATTCTTCAAACAGAGGAAATTTGGCAAATACAGTGAACACTGTGGGCTGTATATGTTGCTTTCTGAACATTATCACCTACATAATGACTGACATTAGAGGATGCTTAATATGTTCCAAGGTGTTGTTAGGGGTTGTGGGTGGCAAAAGATTGGTGCTTGTGTTAACCTTGGTGCATACTACCTTATCGGGGTTCCAGCCGCCTTCTGTTTTGCTTTCGTTTATCATTTGGGTGGAAAGGTAGTAATCTACTTCCTGAACTCGCAACATAAGTTCTATTCAACTTTTATTACTCGAATAAGTTGAAGAACCCTTTCTGAATTATGGATCTGAGCATGTAGGGACTTTGGTTCGGAATGATCTGCGCACTTGTAGTGCAGATGCTATTGCTTCTTTCCGTTACCTTGTGCAGCAACTGGGAGAAAGAAGTAAGCGAATCAACCAAACCATTCTCTAGGCTCCCATACTGTTCCTCCTCAATGTGGTTAATATATATGATAGCATCTCCATTTTGTTGATTATGTAGGCTTTGAAGGCGAAGGACAGAATTTTCAATTCATCTCTACCAATAGACATGGCGACATGATACACACAGGCACGATACATGATTTTGTTTGACGAAACAGTGCAACACCTCTTTTTACGCTTCCCCTTCTCTAAAACATCCTTTAATCTTCAAATAGATGACATGCTATCTGGATATGAGATCTTGCAATCCCTCGAAAACCAACAAGCTCAACCTTTCTTCATGGAAGTTCTGATTCTAATGGCTTGGAGTTGTGGACAATGAAGAATGGATTCATATTTGAGAATCAAGTGGTCACTCTACATTGGAGACATCGGCTCTTCATTTGTCATGGATGGTCATTTAGTTTACGGATTGGCTTTTGAGACTTTCGATTTTATTGTTAAACCACTCTTGTGGTACGTGTAGTGCTCGCCTACTACTGTAATAATGTGTGGACTGATTCTCCCTCTATGAGGTGGTTGAAGTCAGATATTCTTTCCATTATCTAAAAGAGAGTGGTCATTCTACAAAAGGTGCAAACTATTTTCAAGGAGTTCATGGTTATCCATCGATCTAAGAAAAAATATCATCCAGGACAAAATCATAATCTTTTCTTTATTTTTACTCTTGCAAATAATTCTTTTATTTCTTTTACTATATAACCAGTCGGGATACTCAACCCTCCTGTTTCATAAGAAATAAATATTGACATGCATGGAGAATTTTCGGCTCAAAACAGTATATTGTCGCCACATGACCAGCATGTACTTTCTTCTGGAAAACGTTAGCAGGCAATCGAGTTTGGTGGATTGTTGGACTCTGATGTCGAGTTGGGGCGGGCGGGTAAGCAAGGTAATGAAATGCCCTTTTTTTACTAGACTCGGTAGGGCAGCGAGTTTTCAGTCTTTTTTCGTTCTTTGTTTTACTTCTCTTCTCTTTTTTCCCCCTCTGATGGCTACATGCATCAAGTGGTTACACAGGCTGGAACTTTATAATAAATCGTCCTTCACCTGAAAGGAATAAGTAGTGGCATCGTCTCCTGAAATTCGATTATATCTTAGTTGTTGTTGTGACTTAAATGAGATAAGAGAATAAGATAAGCCGTTTTATTATGTTACGGAGCCAAAGACGTATGTGCCTTTTGTCTTTGAAATAATGTGAAAGATTGAAAATTCCTTCATGACAAAGCATTTGCATCATGCAAAATAATATTGAAATGAACAACATAAACCATAACTAAATGATTAGAGTGCTATACCCTTGAGGCGGGTCAAATGTCGGGGGCACTGGCTGTACAAGTCCATATTCTGGTGTAGAGCTAGTCAACTATTCAAGAAACCAGCACCACGTCTCATCGGCCGCATGACATGATGCGGCCCGGCCTCAGGAAGGCGGGCATACACGCGCGTGTGTGGCACTGTTTTAGCCCTTTTCAACTCCACAATTAGTATATCCAAGCATTAACATGTGCCTTGTAATTTATTGATATAATTAGAAATAAAATGAGTGAGGTCTGTTGGTTTCGAAAATGGCCGGTAGCTAAACATACTCGAAGTGTGTATCATGCATCGTGATCGGAGGTGGCCTAACACATAATGATTCAAGATTTATACTGGTTCAGGAAAATGTGCTCTACGTCCAGTCGGGGGTCAGTCGGATGTATTGCTTGAGCCCACGTGCTCATGAGAGTTGGGGAGTTACAAACTTTTGAGTGGAAGATGAATCTCTTGAATTTCGATCTTGTCCCGGTCCCTTTTCCTAGGCGGTTGACCCTCCCATTTATAATCCAAGGGGGTCTCCTTTACAGGGAATTAAGGGTAGAAAAAGAGAGGTAGAGAGAGAGAGAGAGTTGCTAGCCCCAGCGGTCGGGGTCGTCAACTCTGTCAGTCGGAGTCCTCGAGCGGCCACCATCCAAGTCTTGTCTCGCGGAGTGGCCGTCGCGTTCTGTCCCTGTACGTCGTGTTCCGTTGGTTGGGGACGGGCATGCGCCGATAAGTACGGTATGGCAGTCACGCCCCGTTCCTAGTGCCACACCCTGTCACTTCATCGTGACAGAGGCGCGTTCATCGTATCATGATGACGTTCTTCCCGTCCCTTCGTTAGGACGGGTAGATGGAATAGCATCCCTCTGCTGTGATAGCAAGGGGGAATGTAGCCCCTGTGGAGGGGGTACTTGGCCTTGTACAACAAGTTGACTCTAGCGTCCTCCCTTGTCCTCAGCACCTACTCCCGAGGACTATCAATGTGCAAGGCCTGGTCGGCCCCGACCTCTTCAGTCGGGGGCAGCTACACGTGTATGGCGGAGTCCGGTCGGCCTCTTAGTTCAGGACCATGGTACGGACCCAGCCCTCGGTCGTCCCTTAGTCGGGGACGCGCGTCGAGGCTCCTGCCGACCGGCCGGCTGGTCAGGACCGTGGGCTTGGCCGGCCTAGAGAAAGTCACGGCCCTGGAGGGCGGTCATTTGATCCATGCGCGATCTTAGGCTATCCAGAGCGCCAGCGGGAAGTGGGCCCACTGGGACCCCGGGTCCCTGGACCCGTTAGAGGCCCCCGAGCGGCATTGCGATTTGTTTAATTGCGAAGGCGCTATTCTCATGTTGTTGTGCTTTTGCTCAGAGTGAGAGGTCGCATCGCTCTGCCTCAGCCGCAGAGAGACACAACACAGGAGAGGTTCCCCCTTGTGACCGCGCTCGATCTTGACCGTGTAATGAATGTGTCGCAATGGTACCAGCCGCCTGCTTTCGGTGCGGAATCGTGAGGCCTGCCCGAGGCGGCATGGGTATTCAGTCGACGGCAGATGGACTGCTCGCCGCCGTCCCCTATCAAGGTATCCTTAAGGGACGGGGTGCAAGAAGATGACTTGCGAGGAAGATGTTCCTCCCAGTCTTTCCGTACTTGGAGCAGCCCTCCCAAGGTTATCAGCATTACCACCTTGGTGGTGGTAATGGGTTTTTGGTACTTTGCAACGGTCGTGGGTCGACTGTACTTTGTAATACTTATTCGCTAGGAATAAAGCACATTTATCTCGGGGTATATTGTATTTGCCACGCCCATCCGTGAGTCCGGACGGGGGCTAGAATTTTGTCATCTTTTTCGAGTGGAAATGCAGTGCCCCGACTCGCCGCACCTTTGCTACGAAGGAGGGCGGTAGGGTCGACGGCATCATGGGCGCATATGCGTCAAGGTGGCCCCGTCTGCAGTCTCCATGATCGGAGAGGTTGAACCGGCATCACTTGCCTTGATGGCTCGAGTGACGGGCTCGGTGAGCTCCTAACGGGTGTGCCCGAGCATAATTTCAGGCGTTCCA
This sequence comes from Panicum hallii, assembly GCF_002211085.1. Taxonomy (NCBI): domain Eukaryota; kingdom Viridiplantae; phylum Streptophyta; class Magnoliopsida; order Poales; family Poaceae; genus Panicum; species Panicum hallii. Next base: position 25,834,187 of record NC_038048.1, on the reverse strand, counting down.
GTGGAATCCAGGTTGGTCATTCGTGACGGGGTCGGCATTGCCCGCAGGTAGCATTCCACTGCATTCTGGTAGATGCCCGAGTCGTCCGACCAACTCAAATGGCCCGCTGGCCTCTCCTTGTGGAGATTCTATGGAAATGGCTCGAGGTACAGATGGGATGAGAAGGTTGAGATGACCCGAATCGATGCCTGAGCAGGTCGGGCGAGGGCCGCTGGGCTCATCTGCGTTTTCTCCCCTAGCACCGTTTGACACGAGGCCGCCTCGAGTCCTGCGTGGACCTATCTTTGAACCTCGGTCGGTCAGGTTTCCGAATCGGGATCCATTAGCACACTTTTATCGGCTGCGCTATTTTTGTTTTGGCAGTTTTAATATTTTCATGAATCGAATGATTAAATGCGATTATTGACAAGGGATGTGGCGTGTTGAGGCTTACCTGGGAGGTCGGTGCGTTGCCCCATTTTTTGTGCTCACGTCATGGTCGTGGTGGGCCACCGACCAGCTCCAAGAACTCGGAGAGGGCTTGGTGCCGGTCACGACAGCGATTGCGGAGGCAACCACCGCGCAGTGGGTGAAGGCAACTCGCCACGCGGAGAGGGAAATAACCCTAGGCAGCAGCGGCGTCCAAGCAACAGAAGCCAGGTCAAGCGCCACCCCGACTGCGCTAGCCCCTAGCAAGGGGGCTCCTCCGGTTGACCCTGCAGCGCGGCCCCTCCCGTCCACATCGTCAGCCAACACGGACGGGGTACCGCAATAATACACATTTGTCGTGTAGTTAGCTTTCATTTCTAGAGCCCCCGAGTGAACGATCTATATGCTTGTAATTGCTTTCATTTTATGATTTTTGGGAAGCTGGTCCTGCCCGTATCCCTTTGTTTCCTGGAGTGATTTCTGCCTTCGCACTTTTCCTTTCGAACCTGCTCGTTAACTGTAGGCTACAACATGTAGAAGGGGGCTGGCCCGAGTGTTGTCAGTTGCTACTTCACTGTAGGTTGTGATGAGGTTTTGGTAGGTCCGGTGGCCCAACAAACATCGCTTAGGTCACGTCAAGAGAACAGGTCACCTTTTTGCTTGGGTGAAAAAAGTTGCGTTTTTGTCCATGATTTACAAAAAAGGAAAGAGGAGGTAACAGTGCGCATGGCGGTGTACCCCCATGGGGCCTCCGAGCGACCCGGGATGAGAGTGCTCGGGCTAGGTTGCTGCAGGAGCCAGCATTTGAATGAAAGCATGTGAAGGGACTGAATTTAGGAGAAGGAGCGATGTTACTGTTCGATGTTCCGAGTGGTGGTGTGGATGTTTCCATCGCTATCCTTCAGTTAGTAGGTTCCTGGTCGGACCACCTCCACAATCGTGTACGGTCCTTCCCAGGACGGATTGAGCTTGTTCCTTTCCTTGGTCGACTGCGTCCTATGCAGCACCAAATCGCCAACTTCGAGGGCTCTTCCCCGGATCTTCCTCTCATGGTACCTACGAAGGGTTTGCTGGTAGCAGGCAGAGCGAACCAAGGCCGTCTGTCGTGCCTCCTCCAATCAGGTCGACCGCATCCTGCTGAGCTTCCGCAGCTTGGTCGGGGTCAAAGGCTTTGACCCTTGGGCGCCATAGTCTAAATTGGAGGGTAGCACAACCTCTGATCCATATGTTAGGAAGAACAGGGTGAACCCTATGGATCGATCGGAGTTGTCCTCAAGCTCAAGAGAACACCTGGGAGTTCCTCAACCCAGCGCCTAGCAAACTTTTTGAGCTGGTCGAAGACGCGAGACTTGAGTCCCTGATGACCATGTCGTTCGCTCTTTCAACCTATCCGTTGGTGCGTTGAGGTGACATCGATCGTCCTTCTTCCTTTTCTCCTACCTTGAGGAGGGGCCCTCATCCTGGTCCTCTTACTTGGCCTTGCCCTTCGCCCGACCGTTAGTGAAGACCGCCCTGACCACCTCCTCACCGGAGGCATGGTTCGTGGCGATGTCCAGAAGCTCGAGGGTAGTGCGCGGCTTCCGGCAGCCGAGCTTATGAACGAGGGACTTGTAGGTGGTCCCAGAGAGGAACGTGCTGATGACGTCTATGTTGATAACGTCAGGAAGAGAATTGCATTTCTTGGAGAATCGGTGGATGTAGTCCCGCAGGGACTCGCTAGGCTTCTGTTTGCAGCTCTTGAGGTCCCAGGTGTTTCCAGGATGCACGTATGTCCCCTGGAAATTCCCAATGAAGGCCTGTTTGAGCTTTGCCCAGCTACGGATGCTGTTGGGTGGTAAGAATTCGAGCCACGCTCGAACATACTCCCCTGACACAGATGGGGAGGTATTGGATGATGAAGTAATCATCATCCGCTCCTCCGGCGGGACAGGCGAGCCGGAAGTCTTCCAACCATACAGCAGGGTTCGTCTCCCCGGTGTACTTGGCGATGTTAGTGGGTGGTCGGAAGTGCGGTGGGAGGCACTTTCTAGATGCAACAACCGAAGGCCCACGGGCTCGGGCCATCCCGATTGGGGCTCCGATTGCCGTCCTGATCGCACGGTCGGTCGCCACGCCTGTGGGGCGCCTCCTCATGCTCCCCCTTGGGCTGGTAGGTATCAGCCACATCCACGGTGGCCCAGTCAACATCAGCGTCATGGCAAGCCAGTTGCCGTGAGTGGATGATGCTGCGCGCGTCGTAGTTGGGCCCGAGCCGGCCACGCACCAGGGGGCGCTGCGAGGCAGGCGTCGGGTCAGGGTGTGGCGCAACCGAGGTGTCGCGACCCGCCTGGGGTGGATGCCCTTGCTGCTGGTGGACTGAGGGCTTTGGCTGCTGTGAGCTTCTCCCCCCCCCCCCCGGCTGGACAGGAGGCCACGTGCAGGTGGCATGATGGGGAGCTTTCTGCCTGCACGGCGGCACGCTCCACCAACATTCGGATGTTGCAGTGGAGCTCCTGCTGTTGAGGATCTGTAGGCTCGAGCAGGTTGCGCAGGAGCATTGTTGCGGCAGTGATGTTCTGCCTGACCCACGCAAACTGCGGGGTGTTGTTGGCATCTGCGACGATGGCCTACTGGACATGTCAGGCGCCTGGCTACGCGCCGCCCGCACGTTACGAGCATTCGGCTTGGAGTTGCGCGGGCGCTGGCTTAAGTCCTCGCCATGCGCTTGAGCGTTAGCCAGGGCCTGCGTGCACGGGTCTGGTGGGGTGTGTGTATCCTCGATCTCCATCGGGACCAGCTGTCGCCCTTGCACGTCCGCCATGGTGCATTCTTGCAGCCCGGGACAGCCAACGGGCGACAGGTTGCCAACGCTTGACCCTTCGCTCAGGAGGTCGTCGTCGGAGAAGAGATCATGGAATGAGACGGGACCGTGCCCTATTATGCTCACGAACTCGGTCATGGGCGGGTGCTGCGGTAGGACCCTCCGGAACTCCCTCTTGTAAACGCTCGTGGTGTTTGTGAGGCCAAATGGGGACCGACCACGAGATGAGCGCGGTCGGACAATGGGGTCCCTCCGGAGAGCTGGTGGAAGACGTCGCGTAGTGAGAACAGGAGCAAGTCCACATCACTCGCTGGGGGGTTGGCACCGAGCATGAGATCGATGTGACACGTGAGTGGCTTAGTGTCGAGGTCAGCCAGCGGCCCGTTTGAGGGAGTGTCTCCCTCGAGCGTTGTCAGAGGGGTGGCCTCCTCGCGGAGGCGAAGCATGCCAAGACGATCGGCAACAAAGTCCAAGCTTCTGAAGAAGAGGGCTTGGAAGGGCGTGAAGACGGGAGATACTCACAGCCTAGCGCGTGGGGCCATGGGAAACTCCAATGAGCCGAAGCAAATCATATCGCACAGCCTCGTGAGGCTGGAGTTGTCGGAGATGAGGGCCATCCGATCACCGGGACAGTGGACGCACGATGTCCACCCCACAGACAGCGGCAAACTGTTGATTCTGAAATGGCCGGCAGCTAAACTTACTCAAAGTGTGTATCGTGCGTCGTGATCGAAGGTGGCCTAGCACACGATGACTCAGGATTTATACTAGTTCAGTCAAATGTGCCCTACGTCCAATCAGGTGTCGGTCGGATGTATTGCTTGAGACTAGGTGCTCGTGAGAGTTGAGGAGTTACAAGGTTTGGAGTGGAGGATGAATCTCTTGGATTTCGATCTCGTCCCAGTCCCTTTTCCTAGGCGGCTGACCCTCCCTTTTATAGTCCAAGGGTGGTCTCCTTTACAGGGGAACTAAGGGTAGGAAAAGAGAGGTAGAGAGAGAGAGTTCCTAGCCCCACCGGGGTCATCAACTTTGTTAGTCGGAGTCCTCGGGTGTAACACTCAGGTATTTAGCTTGGTCACACATTAGAGTTTTGGTATGCTTGTATGTTCAAAGTATGGTAAATGTGTATTTTATGTATGCAACATTATGGAAGAAAGGATGTTTATGTAATTAACATTAACTAAAGGTCCTTTTATGCAAAATGGATGGAGATGAGGGAAAAGTTTAAAAGCATAAGGGTTATTTTGCAAAAAGTAGTATCTGTGGTTAAATTGCAAAAATATATGTGAAATTACCATAGGGTGTATGTGCAAAAGTAATTTTACTTAGGGATTTACATAAAATATGAAATTATTACTAAGTCTAGTTTATTTCCAAAACTATTGCTCAAATGTAGATGAACCTTAAAGAGAAGTTGTAGAGTTTGAAAAACCATGCACTTTTGCTTTTTGGACCATCTTCATTTGAGCATTGGTTTAAAAGTTGCAAGCCCTTTACAGTAAGGTCCCTGCCTTTCTCTGATTTTGTAGATCAGTCCATAAATCAGTTCATCCCCTTTCTTCCTCAGGCGCCTCTGCTCCCCCTGCTCTGCCTCCCCTGCTCTTCTGCCGCCGGCGTAATGCGCCGCCCTTGCTCACCGCCGGCCACCTTCTGCTCTCCCCGCCCACGCGTCGCCTTCCTGCTCCTCACCGCCCTAGCCTCCTGCTGCTGGCACCCCACCCGAGCGCCACGATTCTTCCCCGGCTGCCAGCACTGCACGCCGGAGTGCTGGCCGCCGCCGCAATTTCTCCACCCGCTTGCCTTATCCTTCCCTCTCTTCTACTCAGTGAGATCCGCAACTCTACACTGCTCGTTTTCCCTCGCTCAATTGCTCACCAAACCCCGGCCCACGGCTGTCCCTTCCCTTTTCTTCTTCCCTGTGTCACCGGAGCCGCCCGCTTCTCTCACCGGCATACGCCGCAACCACTCCACCTCGCTCAAATCCCGCTGACCCAGAGTCTCCCCACCTCCTCCCCTTGCTCTACATCCTGATCCCGTCCAGTCCCGACCTCTTCTCCCGCCGGAATTGCTCCACCCCGAGCCGCCCCTCCATTGGCGCCGCCGAGCTCAGCTCTACCGTCGGCAGCTCGTCTCGCCGCCTCTCCGACCAAGCCAAGTATGGAAATAGTTCCCCCGTGCTCCAGTGTTGCTCGTGCGTGCTTTAGGTCTCCATGTTCGCCGGTCGTTCGCCGGGAACGGCGTTGCGCCGCCGCCCCTTCTCGTCGTCGGCCGGATTTCTCCTCTGTCCATTGGACCCCGCCTTGTCCTATGTGTTTACCTCTTTCCCCTGATCGTGCTTGACCGGTCCCTCACCGCCGGCGACCTCGCCGCCGGTAAGAACGCGCCGGAGGCCGAGCCTCCAGCCGTGTCGAGGCCGGGCAAGGGCCTATTTGTGAGAAGAGCATATCTTGCAGGGACCCCAGTGCAAATATTCGAGACCCCCCCCCCCTTAGGCTTCTATTATTTTATGTGAATGTGATTCCCTGTCTTGTAAAATTCATAACAAATCGCAGAAAAATCCAAAAATAGCAAAACTAGTTTTGTTAGAAACTAGATTTCAAACTCTATGACTTTTGTTAATAGAGTTTAGTTTGAAGTAAAATATTTCTACCTGTATTTTAAATCTAAAGTTAAAGGGTAAAATACACCCAACCTTGTTATTTCATGTTCTTTTGTTTTTCTAAAATATAGCATGAATGTTTTATGAACTCTAGTTAACTTGTGTAAAGTTGCAAACTTAAACTTGATTTAAATTTAACTTCTCTTATTTGAACCTTCAAATTTGAAATATTAAATAAACCTATTATATAACCTCTTCTAAATTAACACCATTATTAGTCTCTAATGTGATATTTTATAATCAAATTTCTATAATCTTTTCTTTAAAAATTTTTAATTCAAATATTGGTTCATTTCAAATTTAATTTAAATATTTTAGTTCTTATTACAATAAATTCTACCATAAATAATATTTCAAATCTAAACCCTCTTTATTTATGCATGTTTGGGTATTAATTGAATGAGTTATAATAATTGAAATGTGGATTTCTAAATTTAAATTTCACCTTATTAACTTATTGCATTTCATATAGAATCAACGACACTCGACGACGGAGATTACGAACTGGTCTTAGGACAAGACTAAGGCTTTCCAGAAGATCCAGCGCAAGTCGTCGAAGGACCAACTGAAGCCCCGAACCCGAGTTCGGAAACCTCTGACACTCCTACCCTCACCCCCACTCCGGAAGGCAAGCCCCGGACATATCCCATTATTTTATTTACACTGCAATCTATGCTTATCTATATTATATCCTGCATTAAGTCTAGGAGTTGAAGTGAAACCCTAGATGCATGAGTCCTAGGAATCCAATGTAATGCTCCCGAGTCCTTACCGGTTAGATGCTTTGCTAATAGGACCGGTAGAAGTCGGGTGATGTCCTGTCACTCGCGCGATATAGGAGTTGCATGTTTACATTTCTGCAACCACTATAAGGATGACGGACAGGGTCATGTGTTGTATCATGACCTGAGGTTTTACCCTGTCTATTTCGATAAAAGTTTTAAGGCTGAAATGTATGGTAGTGGTGGCTAAGTTTTTGAAAGTACTAGCCACATGCCGTGAAATATGGTAAGCGGTAAGCCTAGTACCCGATTGGCCCGGCAAGTGGACGCGCTTCCACCACTCGACTTTTATTTTATGTTTACACGCACCGACGTGTGGGAGTACGTTCTGCATGGCAGACAGGAATACGGGTTTTGTAGTCGCGCTACAGACGTATATCCTGCACATATAGGGTGTGCGTACGGTCCTGCAGTCGCTTGTGGTGGCTCTGATCCACAACCCGGAATATGAGGGAAACGGTTGCTTGGAACGCCCTGTTGGTACTCCAAGCGTGTGTGTTAGGTTTACCTTGCAAGGTTAAATTCGATTCGAATCGTCCGCCTCTCACGATGCTTGAGACTGCTTATCCCTTCTGCCACATTGAGTAAAAAGTGTAACTGTTAATAAGACAATCTTGATGAATGATAATATCAATCATGCTTGTTTAGTATAGGTGCTAACCTAGAATGGCTAATCAAGCTAGAATCTGAAAGCTAAAACTTGAAAATGGTTCATACTCTCTGTTGCTTTTCAGCTGAAAATAAACCCAGAGCCTTTACAAAGCCTCCATGAGTCTAGTTACGGGCTAAGTATACCCAATCCCGGGTAAGCCTTGCTGAGTATTAGAATACTCAGCCTTGCCATTGTCTATTTCAGGTATATCCTACGAGAACCCCACGGACAACCTTGGGTGGCCAACGTCCGTTCCGTTTGGCTGGTCCGTGGAGTGGGACCCGTCCCCGGCCGGCACTGACCTTCAGGAGTGACACCAGGCCCTGGGCTAGGCTTGGTGTTTGCCTTCGCGACGTCTGTAGTCGCGTAAAACTTTTTCTTCCGCTGTGTGTTGGACAAGCTGTTATGCTTGTCAGTTGAACATAGTTATGTATAAGTTTACTTATCTTTGAAACTCGGTTGTAATAATGTTGTATGGTTGTAAATTAAAAGTTGATGAGCTATTCTGTGATGTGAACTCGCCTTCGTGCGAGATAAACCTGCTTCGATCCTGCTGAACCGTGGTTGTATCGGGCGGAGACCCGACAGACCAAAGGATTGTTCCGTTTGAAGTGCGTTAAGCTGTTTGCAGTTTGTACGGCGGTCAATAGCGCACTTGAGCCGGAATAATTCAAGCGGTTCTGCCACAGCTGGTATCAGAGCTGTAGGTTTATCCTTACATCTGGAAAAGCTCTTAAAAAGTATTTTCTGGATAAAAGTTGCCAACAAATGAGTTTATAAAGTACGTTGGATCCGTTAAGGTTGGTAATTAGAACGTAAAGCCCTAGGGGTTTATATGGAAAGTATCAGGTGGCAATAAGAGTATATATATATGTAAATCTGACTTGCAGCACTACTTTCTGTCAAAACTTAAATTCTTGTACAACTCAATTTTACTTCCTGTAACGACATCTACGTACGGAGGTAAGAAGGTAAGGATCCTCAGCCAACTGAGGGAGCTTGGCCTTCCCGTCGGTGATGCGAGCCGAACGCTGTTTCTCAAGCAGTGGCCTACTTGAGATGCTGCCAATATACCAACTTAGGTTGATTATATTGGGAGTATATGGTTCGGCGCAGGGTATGGCGATCGCTGTTCATACCCCCGCATTTTGCGGTACCCCCGTGAATACGTTGTTTCGATAACGTATGTTAACGTTGTCTGTACGGCGGTAATTGTACAGATGCTGTTTCTATAGTGAGCAGTAATGTTTGGGGACGCTTTCATGTCGTGCTGCCATGAAAGGTTCATGAGATATATATATGTGTATTTTTCTGCAGGTACACTAACTACGTATACACTATTAGGATGCGTAGGGTTTACCGACTAGTTATATATAGTGAGAGACGTATGGTTATGCCACCGGAATTAACTACGTAAGTCCGAAATATTCGGCAGTTGTTTTGGTTGTGAGGACGAGTAGCGCGTGCATGCATCTTTTGTCAATAAAAGAATTTCATCTATGTTGGACATATTGTTGTATTTGGAGTGGGGTAATGGAGAGTTAAAGATAGCTTTAAGTTGGGTATTTTATATGGGATCTTAGTTTTCCATCTGATTTCCAGCCTTTGCTGTTAACAGAATTGGTTATCTTGATTTGTTTATCTTGTACTCTTCTAACAAGATAACAAGTTTTACCATTTGCATCCTGGTCGCAGATGGCAGCACCTTCCAATGTTTTCTGGGATCCGGAAGGGCATCTTCACACTAATGCCCTTCACTGGGAGGGTTTTCCCCGCTTGCTATGGGAATCTTTGCAGGCTTTCCATTATACAGAACCCCCTCAGTACGACGCTGTTGAACATGTGGAAGACGGAATCCATAGGGCCTATGTCAGGATGAGTATACCTCAGCATCCTTTCCGTTCACAATGGCAGCCTATTGAGATCAGCACGACGGGCTACAGAATTATGGACACCATTGAAGCAGCGGCCCTAGAAGCCATTTATGCTTTTTGCAGTCAACACCCCGAGGAAGTTGTAGGACAGCCTATAGGTTTGTTTGCCACAATAGATCCTGGTGAAGCGGAGCAAAACCTCGGAACAATTCCTGAAAGCCGTAGACTGGAAGGTTCACCAGAAAAAGTAATGCAAGGAATGAGGCGTTATACAAGCGTGCAATACCACTATCACATGCTGCTACGCCGTGAGATAGGCCATCTGATCACTGCTGCGTGAAGTTTCCACGGGGACGCTGCCAGATACTTTACCCAGGCTGATCAACTTCAAGCAGTGGTACTTGAGAAGAATGGAATAATCGCTACTCAAAACGAGACCATCCACCATAGGGAGGATCAGATTAATGAAAGCGATCATATAATCACCCAGCGGAATACGGTTATCGAATTCCTGCAGACACAAGTCCAAGACCTAATTCTTGCGGTGGATGACACCCAAGCCCAGATCGAGGAATTGCAGCAGCTTCCGAATCCTCCAGATGCACCGGCAGCACCTGAAGCTGAAGAGGAAGAGGAAGATCCCGAGGAGATTGAAGGGGTCTCCGAACTTGATTCTGAGCATGGGGATCCTGTTGTCAGTCCCCACCACTCCTCTTCTGGAAGCCAGTCATCAGTGGGCAATTTTGATGACTTTTAGTTTTGTTTGACAGGGTGATGGTTTAGATGTAATGAATGTATAAGATGTAATATAAGTAGTGTGTAGAATATCTAGATATAAAGCCACTTGTTGTATATGTGGCATGTACTTTTGGGTAAAAGTTTATAATCATTTGAGTGTGCTGATGTAAGATAGTAGTATCTTTATAGTAATCTAAATCCTGAGTTTGGGTTATCTTGTTCAACACCTGTGTACCTGTTATGAGTAGATTGAATGGAGCATGTGCATTACATTTCAGCTGGATAAATTGTATCTTATCTGAAATTGGAGCAAGACTATGGTTGATAATGGATATCTTCTTTATTTCAGATGGTTGGAGCTACCCGAGGAACCCCGGAAGGATTCCGGGCAGGACAACCTGGTAGTTCTCAGCAACCACCACCGCCACCTCCAAATTTGGCCGAGGTTATGGCCTGGCAAACTGAGCTTCTAAATCAACTTGTACAAGCTCAGATGGGCCATTTCCAGCAGCAACCTCGAGGCCGAGGTGAACCTCTATCGGCCAACTATCAGGATTTCCTCAGCACCCAACCTCCTTTATTCCACAAGGCCGAGGAACCTTTAGATGCGGATGCCTGGTTGCGGACTATTGAGTCCAAATTCGCTTTACTGTCAGCTCCATGTTCAGAGGAGAACAAAGTGCTCTTTGCCGCCCAACAACTCCGAGGCCATGCACATCTTTGGTGGGATCAGTTTCATGCAATGCAACCCGTCGAACACGTGGTCCTATGGGATGAATTTCGGACTACTTTCCGGGCACATCATATACCAGCAGGACTCATTGAGCGAAAGCTCAATGAATTTTTAAGCCTGACCCAAGGTACCCGCACGGTTACTCAATATGCACAGGTTTTTAATCACCTGTGCCAGTATGCAGGATCACATGCGGACACGGATGCCCGCAAATGTGATCGTTTCCGTCGAGGCTTAAACACCAAGCTCAAGGAATGGCTGAATTTAGTGAAGGCCAATGATTTCAATGAGTTGGTCAATATGGCCATAACTCAAGAAGACTGCATTACCGCCCATAGAGCTGAAAAGAAACGGAAGGTACCTACAGGGCCTGCAACTTCACAGCCACCGCGGTATCGGTTGATTCCGAGCAACGCCCCTCGAGCTGTGCCTCGTAATACTTTGCTTGGCAGATGGGTAGCCCGACCTCCTCAACAAGCACAGTTCAATCGACCACCCTTGCCACAAAATCAGCAACAACCCCAACAAGGTCCACGACCGAGCTTTCCGCCAGCTACTCCAGGAAACAGCAATTATCGTTGTTTCAATTGCGGAAGCCCGTCCCACTTCATTAAGGATTGCCCTCAACCTAGGAAATCATTCCAAGGGCAAACATCTAATCCAAACTACAAAGGCAAGGGTAAGAGACAAGTGGTGCAGGTCTGACAAGGGAGGGTGAATCTCACCACACTCTCCGAACTTCCTGAAGGGGCACCGATAATGACGGGTACATTTTCTATTAATCACCATCCCGTTATTGTTCTTTTTGATACGGGTGCTACCCATAGTTTTATCAATACAAAACTAGGGACTAAGATAGGCTTGGAAATCTGTCCTGTTAATGGGATATATGTGATAACAACTCCTGGGGGTAGCATCTCTTCAAATCATGTCTGTAGGGGTGTGCCAATTCAAATGGGCAATATCCTGATAAAGTCAGATTTATTATTGCTGGACTTAAAAGGAATAGATGTTCTTTTAGGAATGAATTGGATGACCCAGTACCATATATCCATAGATATCCCTTCCCGCATGGTGGAAATAGGTTCATTGGAGCACAAACCTACTCTTCTTTATCTCCCACCATCAAAGTCGATCCACTCTTACACCTATGCCGTATCTGGGGTCAAGCTAGAAGATATTCCAGTCGTCTGTGAATATCCAGATGTTTTCCCGGATGACTTACCTGGAATGCCCCCAGACAGAGATATTGAGTTCATTATAGAACTCCAACCTGGTACAGCCCCTATCTCTAAGAGACCTTACCGAATGCCTCCTAATGAGTTGGCCGAATTAAAAATCCAACTCCAAGATCTCTTAGACAAAGGCTTTATCCGTCCAAGTGCATCACCATGGGGTTGTCCGGCCTTATTTGTGAAAAAGAAAGATAATAGTTTAAGGCTGTGTGTTGATTATTGTCCTCTCAATGCGGTGACTATCAAAAATAAGTACCCTCTACCCCGCATTGATATCCTCTTTGATCAGTTAGCCGGAGCTAAGGTGTTTTCTAAAATAGATCTTCGTTCCGGCTACCACCAAATTAAGATTCGGCCCAGTGATGTTCCAAAAACAGCCTTCTCCACTCGGTATGGTCTATACGAGTATCTTGTCATGTCGTTTGGTCTCACTAATGCCCCAGCCTATTTCATGTACCTCATGAATTCTGTTTTCATGCAAGAGCTCGACAAGTTTGTCGTGGTCTTCATTGATGACATCTTGATCTACTCTAAAACTCCAGAAGATCATGCTAAGCATCTCCATGTCATCCTTCAGCGATTAAGAGACCACCACTTATATGTCAAATTCTCTAAATGTGAGTTTTGGCTAGATACAGTCAAATTTCTGGGCCATACCATCTCTGGTGACGGGATATCTGTCGATCCCAGTAAAGTACAAGAAGTGATGGATTGGAAACCCCCAACCTCCGTCCATCAAATTCGTAGTTTTCTCGGTCTAGCTGGCTATTATCGCCGTTTCATTCCTGACTTTTCCAGAATAGCCAAACCTATGACCGAACTACTAAAGAAAGGTGTGAAATTCTCCTAGGATCAAAAATGCGAAGATGCATTTCATATCCTTAGAAATCATCTTACGACTGCACCAGTCTTAGCTCAACCAGATGTCTCAAAACCTTTTGACATCTATTGTGATGCATCAGGGACTGGACTTGGTTGTGTACTTATGCAAGACAACCGAGTCATTGCATATGCATCACGAGCACTTAGGGTTCATGAACAAAACTACCCTACTCATGACCTTGAACTTGCAGCCGTTGTCCATGCCTTGAAAATCTGGAGACACCATCTGATGGGTACGAAATGTTATATTTATACCGATCATAAAAGCCTCAAGTACATCTTTACCCAGGCAGATTTGAATATGAGGCAAAGACGCTGGCTAGAACTAATCAAAGATTATGATTTGGAAGTACACTATCATCCCGGCAAGGCTAACGTTGTTGCCGACGCCCTCAGTCGCAAGGCACATTGTTCCTGCTTGTCCGTTGAAGCGTTCAACGAGACTCTCTGTTGGGAAATGAGAAAGCTCAATCTAGAGATCGTTTCCCAAGGTGACTTAAACCATATTTCAGTTGAAGCTACACTCAGAGATAATATTGTTCTAGCACAACAGCGTAATGAAGGGGTCAGAATCATTAAACAAAAGATAGCCCAAGGTGAAGGGAAGTATAAATGCTTCCGAGTAGATCCTGAAGGAATTTTATGGTTCAACGAACGTATTGTTGTACCGAAGAACCATAAACTCCGAAAGCAAATAATGGATGAGGCCCATCTATCTAAATTCTCTATCCACCCTTGCAGTACGAAGATGTATCAGGATCTGAAACATAATTTTTGGTGGACTCGTATGAGACGAGAGATAGCCAAATATGTATCGGAATGTGATATCTGCCAAAGAGTCAAAGCCAGTCATTTGAAGACTGCTGGTATCCTTCAACCTCTACCCATTCCTTTATGGAAGTGGGAGGATATCAGTATGGACTTTATTGTTGGTTTACCCAACACTTCTCGGAGGCATGACTCTATTTGGGTAATCGTTGATCGATTAACCAAGACTGCACATTTTCTTCCCGTGCATACCACATACAATGCCAAAAGGTATGCTGAGATCTATCTAGATCAAATTGTTCGACTTCATGGAGTACCTAAAACGATCATTTCTGATCGTGGAGCACAATTTGTTGCCCGGTTCTGGGAACAGCTTCATGATGCTCTTGGGACTAAATTAATTCGAAGCTCTGCCTACCATCCTCAGACAGATGGGCAAACTGAACGAATAAACCAGATTCTGGAAGATATGCTCAGAGCTTGTGTACTCCAATTTGATAAAAATTGGGATAAATACTTGTCACTAGCAGAATTTTCTTATAATAATAGCTATCAGACAAGTATTAAGATGGCCCCATTTGAAGCATTATACGGTCGCCAATGCCGAACTCCTTTGAGTTGGTCACAAACCGGCGAGCGTAAAATTTTTGGACCCGATCTAGTTGTAGAAGCAGAGGATAAAGTCAAGCTTATCCAGGACAATCTAAAGGCCGCCCAATCTCGACAGAGAAGCTACGCGGATATACGAAGAAGACCGTTACAGTTTCACGTCGGAGACTTCGTATATCTTCGAGTATCTCCTATTCGAGGTGTTCAAAGATTCGGTGTAAAAGGGAAACTTGCTCCTCGATACATCGGACCCTTTGAAATCCTTGAAATCTGTGGACATGTAGCTTACCGTCTCCAACTTCCACCTCAATTAGCGGCCATCCATAACATCTTTCATGTATCCCAACTCAGAAAGTGTATTAAGATCCCCACCGAGATCATCGATTCCCAAGCTATCGAAATCGAACCAGATCTGACCTATACAGAACATCCAATCAGAATCCTCGACACGAAAGAGAGAAGTACTAGAAGAGAGACCACCAAAATGTACAAGATTCAATGGAACCATCACACAGAAGAAGAGGCAACATGGGAAACCGAATCTTATCTTCAACACAACTTTCCCGATTTCTTCCAAACCAATCTTCGAGCTTGATCTTTCTGTTCCATTCTGCTTCGGAATCTCGGGACGAGATTCTTTTTAGGGGGGAAGGCTGTAACACTCAGGTATTTAGCTTGGTCACACATTAGAGTTTTGGTATGCTTGTATGTTCAAAGTATGGTAAATGTGTATTTTATGTATGCAACATTATGGAAGAAAGGATGTTTATGTAATTAACATTAACTAAAGGTCCTTTTATGCAAAATGGATGGAGATGAGGGAAAAGTTTAAAAGCATAAGGGTTATTTTGCAAAAAGTAGTATCTGTGGTTAAATTGCAAAAATATATGTGAAATTACCATAGGGTGTATGTGCAAAAGTAATTTTACTTAGGGATTTACATAAAATATGAAATTATTACTAAGTCTAGTTTATTTCCAAAACTATTGCTCAAATGTAGATGAACCTTAAAGAGAAGTTGTAGAGTTTGAAAAACCATGCACTTTTGCTTTTTGGACCATCTTCATTTGAGCATTGGTTTAAAAGTTGCAAGCCCTTTACAGTAAGGTCCCTGCCTTTCTCTGATTTTGTAGATCAGTCCATAAATCAGTTCATCCCCTTTCTTCCTCAGGCGCCTCTGCTCCCCCTGCTCTGCCTCCCCTGCTCTTCTGCCGCCGGCGTAATGCGCTGCCCTTGCTCACCGCCGGCCACCTTCTGCTCTCCCCGCCCACGCGTCGCCTTCCTGCTCCTCACCGCCCTAGCCTCCTGCTGCTGGCACCCCACCCGAGCGCCACGATTCTTCCTCGGCTGCCAGCACTGCACGCCGGAGTGCCGGCCGCCGCCGCAATTTCTCCACCCGCTTGCCTTATCCTTCCCTCTCTTCTACTCAGTGAGATCCGCAACTCTACACTGCTCGTTTTCCCTCGCTCAATTGCTCACCAAACCCCGGCCCACGGCTGTCCCTTCCCTTTTCTTCTTCCCTGTGTCACCGGAGCCGCCCGCTTCTCTCACCGGCATACGCCGCAACCACTCCACCTCGCTCAAATCCCGCTGACCCAGAGTCTCCCCACCTCCTCCCCTTGCTCTACATCCTGATCCCGTCCAGTCCCGACCTCTTCTCCCGCCGGAATTGCTCCACCCCGAGCCGCCCCTCCATTGGCGCCGCCGAGCTCAGCTCTACCGTCGGCAGCTCGTCTCGCCGCCTCTCCGACCAAGCCAAGTATGGAAATAGTTCCCCCGTGCTCCAGTGTTGCTCGTGCGTGCTTTAGGTCTCCATGTTCGCCGGTCGTTCGCCGGGAACGGTGTTGCGCCGCCGCGGCCGCCGCCCCTTCTCGTCGTCGGCCGGATTTCTCCTCTGTCCGTTGGACCCCGCCTTGTCCTATGTGTTTACCTCTTTCCCCTGATCGTGCTTGACCGGTCCCTCACCGCCGGCGACCTCGCCGCCGGTAAGAACGTGCCGGAGGCCGAGCCTCCAGCCGTGTCGAGGCCGGGCAAGGGCCTATTTGTGAGAAGAGCATATCTTGCAGGGACCCCAGTGCAAATATTCGAGACCCCCCCCTTAGGCTTCTATTATTTTATGTGAATGTGATTCCCTGTCTTGTAAAATTCATAACAAATCGCAGAAAAATCCAAAAATAGCAAAACTAGTTTTGTTAGAAACTTGATTTCAAGCTCTATGACTTTTGTTAATAGAGTTTAGTTTGAAGTAAAATATTTCTACCTGTATTTTAAATCTAAAGTTAAAGGGTAAAATACACCCAACCTTGTTATTTCATGTTCTTTTGTTTTTCTAAAATATAGCATGAATGTTTTATGAACTCTAGTTAACTTGTGTAAAGTTGCAAACTTAAACTTGATTTAAATTTAACTTCTCTTATTTGAACCTTCAAATTTGAAATATTAAATAAACCTATTATATAACCTCTTCTAAATTAACACCATTATTAGTCTCTAATGTGATATTTTATAATCAAATTTCTATAATCTTTTATTTAAAAATTTTTAATTCAAATATTGGTTCATTTCAAATTTAATTTAAATATTTTAGTTCTTATTACAATAAATTCTACCATAAATAATATTTCAAATCTAAACCCTCTTTATTTATGCATGTTTGGGTATTAATTGAATGAGTTATAATAATTGAAATGTGGATTTCTAAATTTAAATTTCACCTTATTAACTTATTGCATTTCATATAGAATCAACGACACTCGACGACGGAGATTACGAACTGGTCTTAGGACAAGACCAAGGCTTTCCAGAAGATCCAGCGCAAGTCGTCGAAGGACCAACTGAAGCCCCGAACCCGAGTTCGGAAACCTCTGACACTCCTACCCTCACCCCCACTCCGGAAGGCAAGCCCCGGACATATCCCATTATTCTATTTACACTGCAATCTATGCTTATCTATATTATATCCTGCATTAAGTCTAGGAGTTGAAGTGAAACCCTAGATGCATGAGTCCTAGGAATCCAATGTAATGCTCCCGAGTCCTTACCGGTTAGATGCTTTGCTAATAGGACCGGTAGAAGTCGGGTGATGTCCTGTCACTCGCGCGATATAGGAGTTGCATATTTACATTTCTGCAACCACTATAAGGATGACGGACAGGGTCATGTGTTGTATCATGATCTGAGGTTTTACCCTGTCTGTTTCGATAAAAGTTTTAAGGCCGAAATGTATGGTAGTGGTGGCTAAGTTTTTGAAAGTACTAGCCACATGCCGCGAAATATGGTAAGCGGTAAACCTAGTACCCGATTGGCCCGGCAAGTGGACGCGCTTCCACCACTCGACTTTTATTTTATGTTTACACGCACCGACGTGTGGGAGTACGTTCTGCATGGCAGACAGGAATACGGGTTTTGTAGTCGCGCTACAGACATATATCCTGCACATATAGGGTGTGCGTACGGTCCTGCAGTCGCTTGTGGTGGCCCTGATCCACAACCCGGAATATGAGGGAAACGGTTGCTTGGAACGCCCTGTTGGTACTCCAAGCGTGTGTGTTAGGTTTACCTTGCAAGGTTAAATTCGATTCGAATCGTCCGCCTCTCACGATGCTTGAGACTGCTTATCCCTTCTGCCACATTGAGTAAAAAGTGTAACTGTTAATAAGACAATCTTGATGAATGATAATATCAATCATGCTTGTTTAGTATAGGTGCTAATCTAGAATGGCTAATCAAGCTAGAATCTGAAAGCTAAAACTTGAAAATGGTTCATACTCTCTGTTGCTTTTCAGCTAAAAATAAATCCAGAGCCTTTACAAAGCCTCCATGAGTCTAGTTACGGGCTAAGTATACCCAATCCCGGGTAAGCCTTGCTGAGTATTAGAATACTCAGCCTTGCCATTGTCTATTTCAGGTATATCCTACGAGAACCCCACGGACAACCTTGGGTGGCCAACGTCCGTTCCGTTTGGCTGGTCCGTGGAGTGGGACCCGTCCCCGGCCGGCACTGACCTTCAGGAGTGACACCAGGCCCTGGGCTAGGCTTGGTGTTTGCCTTCGCGACGTCTGTAGTCGCGTAAAAATTTTTCTTCCGCTGTGTGTTGGACAAGCTGTTATGCTTGTCAGTTGAACATAGTTATGTATAAGTTTACTTATCTTTGAAACTCAGTTGTAATAATGTTGTATGGTTGTAAATTAAAAGTTGATGAGCTATTCTTTGATGTGAACTCGCCTTCGTGCGAGATAAACCTGCTTCGATCCTGCTGAACCGTGGTTGTATCGGGCGGAGACCCGACAGACCAAAGGATTGTTCCGTTTGAAGTGCGTTAAGCTGTTTGCAGTTTGTACGGCGGTCAATAGCGCACTTGAGCCGGAATAATTCAAGCGGTTCTGCCACATCGGGCGGCCATCATCCAAGTCCTGTCTTGCGGAATGGCCGTCGTGTTCCGTCCCTGTACGTCTTGTTCCGTCGGTCGGGGGGCAGGCATGCGCTGATAAGTACGGTACGATAGTCACTCCCCGTCCCTAGCGCCACGCCCTGTCACTCCGTCGTGACGGGGGCGTGTCCGTTGTGTCATGATGACGTTGCATCCCGTCCCTTCATGAGGACGGATAGGTGGAATAGCGTCCCTCTGCTGTGGCAGCAAGGGGGATTGTAGCCCTCGTGGAGGGGTGGTTGGCCTTGTACGGCAAGTTGACTACAGCATCTGCCCTTATCCTCAGTATCTGCTCCCGAGGATCGTCAATACACAAGGCTTGGCCGGCCCCCGACCTCGTCAGTCGGGGGCAGCTACACGTGTATGGCGGAGTCCGATCGGCCCCTTAGTTTAGGACCATGGTACGGACCATGCGGATCGAGGCTCCTGCCGACCGGCCGGCCGGTCGGGACCATGGGCCTGTGTGGCCTGAAGAACGTCACAGCCCAGAAGGGCAGTCATTTGATCCATGTACGGTCTTAGGGTATCCAGAGCGCCAGCAGGAAGCAAGTCCGCTGGGACCCCGGGCAATGATTTAGACATGCCATGACTGCCTCCAGCCATTTATGCATCGGCATCTGAGGAGTATAAGCTGGAATATTTTTCCTTTATTTAAATATTTATCCATCAGCATCTTGGCCGCGCTCCATGTATAGTTAAATTTATCCATCAGCACGTGAAGACTAACGTTCAGATGGCCCGACAACTCAGCAAATACGCACAACTCCAGTATAGTAAATGCTTTATTTATTGCCGTATTGCAACATCTTGTGATATATTTCCTCTTCTCTGATCCAAATATCTCGCAGAAACAACAACTTTTTCATGAAAAATAAAAAAAACTGATAGGAATGAGAGGCCTCAGGAATGAAGCTATTGGAATTCTTCATCGTTTCCTTACTATTCCCTTTCAAATGTTATCGTTGCTGCTTTGTATGCTCATAGCATTTTAGCCTAGTCCATTCATAAGCCATTCTCCAATGACCATGTGGAGTGCTACGCGATTGGTGCAAGCTCATGTGTTATGGATGAACTAGTAAGCAGTTGTGCAAATGGGAGAGCATTTTCCTAGTCTGAAAGCTACACAGTGCTACACAGTGTGGTGGCTGGAACAGAACCAGCAATTATATCTTGAAAATGTATTGCCCCTTTATTGATATGTCTAGCATAAGTGAATTGGCCACCTTTTCGTAATATTTAAACTTTTAGGTTGAATTTGTTGGAGCATGCGTCTCAATGTTTGTGGGAAGAATCACTAACTTCATGCAGCTTTACAAATCATTCAAATAATGTAGAGTGCAAACTGAAGAAAAGGCACAAGAAAATAGGGTTATTCTTCAAAGATTTGGTAGTAATGCAGTTAAAGATATTGGATAATACTTTTTGATGGATAAGTCCTTGCTGCTGGTCTTTGTGGTCCTTAGCAGCAGTTAGCATCTTGTAGTTCTTAGCATCTTGGACTGCAGGCATCTTGGACTGTAGGACAGCAGTTAGTGTCCTCTCTAGGATAGCAGTTAGTGTCCTCTTTAGTACAGCAGTTAGACTAGTGTTAGACTAGCATTATTGGCTTCATTTCTGCCCAGCAGCCTGCTGTATATATATGTGGCCACCCCTTCCGTTGGAAGGCATGGCATTGTGAGTGTGAATGAAGAAAAAACCAGAAAACTTCCCCAACTTGAGTGTCATCCTCTCAGCTCAATGAGAGTGAAAATTGAGCTACTAACATCTGGTATCAGAGCCGTACTTTCCTGTAGGTTGGATATCTCTTGCTCCTCCCCTTCCGAAGCCGCTGTAGCAGCCCAGCCACCAACAGCAGCAGTAGCAGCAGCTGCACCAGCCGCTGCAACAGCAGCAGCAGCTCCGGCTGCCTCTTCTTCCCCATTCCCTTCCCCCTCTCCACGCAGCAGCCTCTTGGAGGCACGCCATGTCTGACGCACCATCTCAGCGCTCGGTCGCCTCGAGCGCACGGCGCCAGCAAGACGCCGAGCTCGCCGTGGCAGAGGAGCGTAGCCGAGCGACGGCTCAAGCCGCTGCAGCAGCGGTGAGGGCGGCCAGGCTGGCTGCAGCGGAGCTGGCAGCTGCCCGGGTGGAGGTGGAAGCAGCGAAGGCGGAGGATGCAGCGCGTGCGGCGGAGGTCGAGGTTGAGACCTTGCGCGGCAGCCTCAGCGGCTCCATCGCCGGCGACACCACCGCCGACGGGGATCTTGAGGGGTTGGCAAGGGAGAGGGCGCGGCAGCGGACCGCGCGGTGGGCAGCAGCCCACCCCCACGGCGGTGGCCCGGAGGCCGGCGCGCCCGGCGGCGGTCCAGGGGGCCGCGCGCCTGGCGGCGGAGGCGGCGCCTCTGGTGGCGGCGCTCCTGGCTGGGGTGCGCGCGGCGGCGCCCCCGGCTACCACGGCCTCCAGGCGGTGGTCAGGGACGTCGGTCCCGGCGGTGGGTGGCCCACCCTCACCAAGACCAACTACGTCGAGTGGGCTGCGGTTATGGAGGTGAAGCTCCAGGTGCGGCATATGTGGGAGGCAGTCCGGTACGGTGATGTCGACTACGATGCGGATCGACGGGCGCTGGATGCTCTCATCACAGCAGCCCCGCCCGAGATGCAGTTCATGCTTTCCAAGAAGCGAACTGCCAAGGAGGCCTGGGACTCCATCGCTGCGGCACGTATCGGCAGCGACTGCGCCCGCAAGACCACTCTCCAGGCACTTCGCAAGGAGTGGGAGAACCTGGCCTTCAAGCCAGATGAGGATGTTGATGACTTCGCCCTTCGTCTCAACACTCTGCTGCAGAAGGTGGTGCAATTCGGCGATGACACCTACGACGAGGAGAGAGCCGTCGAGAAGCTCTTCCGCTGCGTCCCTGAGAGGTACAGGCAGACCGCTCGCTCAATCGAGTCTCTGCTGGACCTCTCCACCATGACGATCGAGGAGGCGATAGGTCGCCTCAAGGTCATCGACAGTGACGAGCCACAGCCTCCCTCGAGAGGCATCTCCATCGGTGGGAAGCTCCACCTCACTCAGGAGCAGTGGGAGGCTTGGCGCGGTGACAGGAGGGGGGGGGGACCCCTCTCCCTCGACTGGTGGCCGCAAGCGCGGCAAGCCGCGAAAGGGGCGCGGAGGTGCCCAAGCCGGGGCACGAGGGCGCACCGAGGGTGGCGCCCGCGGAGATGCTCAAGGCGGCGCCGCTGACAGGCCCAAGGCGGCACGAGACGACGCCTGCCACAACTGTGGCAGGCCCGGCCACTGGGCCAGGGACTGCCCGCAGCGGAGGCGTGGGGTCCAAGCCCACGTCGCGGAGGCCCAGCCGGATGACGAGCCGGCACTGTTCCTACTCCACGGGGACATGGGGCCGCATCCGGCAGCACCGCCTGCCACCGCTCTACTCCACCTCGACGAGCCACGTGCCCGAGTCCTCCTCGGCGACAGCTCTGACGACGACAGGGTCGATGGCTGGTACCTCGACTCCGGTGCCACGCACCATATGGCCGGGCGGCGGGAGTTCTTCTCCGACCTGGACGTCGACGTAGGTGGCTCCATCAGGTTCGGGGACTCCTCCGCTGTGGAGATCAAGGGCGTGGCTCCGTGATCCTCACCACCAAGTCCGGAGAGCACCGGATGCTCACCGGAGTCTACTACATCCCGGCGCTGCGAAACTCCATCATCAGCCTTGGGCAGCTCGATGAGAGCGGCTCCCGCGTGGTGATCGACAGCGGGGTCCTTCGCATCTGGGACCACCGTCGCCAGCTTCTCGCCAGGGTGGTTCGAGGGAAGAATCGCCTCTACATCCTCCATGTCAGGGTGGCCCAGCCTCTTTGTCTTGCAGCTCACAGGGACGAAGAGTCGTGGCAGTGGCACGAGCGCTTTGGGCACCTCCACTTTGAGGCCCTGAAGCGGCTCGGTGCCAAGGAGATGGTGCGAGGCCTCCCGTGCCTCGACCACATGGAGCACCTCTGCGACATCTGCGTGCTGCCAAAGCAGAGACGGCACTCCTTCCCCCAGCAGGCGAGCTTCCGAGCCAAGGAGCGGCTCGAGCTCGTACACGGGGACTTGTGTGGCCCGGTGACACCGGTCACACCAGGAGGACGGCGCTACTTCCTGCTGCTCATTGACGACCTCTCCCACTTCATGTGGGTGATGATCCTCGGCAGCAAGGGAGAGGCTGCGGACGCCATCAGGCGTGCTCAGGCTGCTGCGGAGACGGAGAGCGGCCGCAAGTTGTGCGTGCTGCGCACCGACAACGGCGGTGAGTTCACGGCGGCAGAGTTCACAGCGTACTGCGCGGATGAGGGCATCCAGCACCACTACTCTGCGCCGTACAGCCCGCAGCAGAATGGCGTCGTCGAGCAGCGCAACCAGATGGTGGTGGGGATGGCCCGGGCCCTCCTCAAGCAGAGGGGCATGCCGGCGGTCTTCTGGGGAGAGGCGGTGGTGACGGCCGTCTACATCCTCAACCGCTCGCCCACCAAGGCACTCGACGGCATGACGCCGTATGAGGCTTGGCATGGGCGTAAGTCGGCGGTCTCCCACCTGCGGGTCTTTGGCTACCTCGCGTTCGCCAAGGAGCTTGGCCCCATCGGCAAGCTCGACGACAGGAGCACTCCGGGAGTGTTCATCGGCTACGCGGAGGGTTCGAAAGCCTACCGCATTCTCGACCCGGAGACACAGCGTGTGCGCACGACGCGCGACGTTGTGTTCGACGAAGGGCGAGGATGGGCGTGGGACAAGGCGGTGGATGACGGCTCGGCTCCGACGTACGACGACTTCACCGTCGAGTACGTCCACTTCGAGGGAGCTAGGGGAGTAGACAGCTCTTCTTCACCGAGCGTGCCTACCCCGGTCCCGAGCCTCCACCGACTCCGGCGCCCGCCACACCGGCGGCACCACGCCCTTCAGCTACGACTCCAGCTGCGCCGAGTTCCTCGGCTGCACCACCACAGCCGGCGACGCCACGATCTCCAGTACCGATAGCCACTCCTCCGGGCCCGTCTACTTCGACACCTGCTCGTGCTGAGCACAGTCCGGTGGAGTTCGCTACTCCGCTCTCTCACGATGAGGAGCGCGTCGACGCGTACCATGACGGCGAGCCGTTGCGGTATCGTACGATGGAGGACCTTCTCGGTGATCAGCCGGTGCCGGGACTGGTGCCTCACGACCTGTAGGCACAGTTGCACCTCGCGTGCGACGACGGCGAGCCTCGGTCTTTCGCAGAGGCCGAGGGACACACGGCATGGCGTGCCGCGATGCAGTCGGAGATGGATGCGATTGAGAAGAACCGCACTTGGGAGCTTGCTGATCTCCCTCGCGGTCACCGCGCGATCACCCTTAAGTGGGTGTTCAAGCTGAAGAGGGATGAGGCCGGCACCGTCGTCAAGCACAAGGCCCGCCTGGTGGCACGAGGTTTCGTGCAGCAGGAGGGCGTCGACTTCGATGATGCCTTCGCTCCCGTAGCACGGATGGAGTCCGTGCGACTCCTCCTTGCGCTAGCTGCCCAGGAGGGCTGGCGTGTCCATCACATGGACGTCAAGTAGGCGTTTCTCAACGGCGACTTGAAGGAGGAGGTCTACGTGCACCAGCCGCCGGGGTTTGCGATCCCCGGCAAGGAGGGTAAGGCGCTACGTCTGCGCAAGGCCCTCTATGGCTTGCGGCAGGCCCCGAGGGCGTGGAACGCCAAGCTGGATTCCACGCTCAAGGGGATGGGCTTCGAGCTAAGCCCGCACGAGGCGGCCATCTACCGGCGGGGCAAAGGAGGCAATGCCCTGCTGGTGGGTGTCTACGTCGACGACTTGGTGATCACCGGCACCAAGAATGCGGAGGTGGCGGCGTTCAAGGAGGAGATGAAGGCCACCTTCCAGATGAGCGACCTGGGGCCTCTCTCCTTCTACCTGGGGATCGAGGTGCACCAGGACGACTTCGGGATCACACTTTGACAGACCGCCTACGCCAAGCACGTCGTCGAGCTCGCTGGGCTCATCGACTGCAACCCAGCTCTTACTCCGATGGAGGAAAGGCTGAAGCTGAGCTGTGACAGCACGGCGGAGGAGGTAGACGCTACTCAGTACCGGCATCTTGTGGGGAGCCTCCGCTACCTCGCCCACACACGGCCGGACTTGGCGTTCTCCGTCGGCTACGTCAGTCGGTTCATGCAGCGACCGACGGCGGAGCACCAGCAGGCCGTGAAGAGGATCATTCGCTATGTGGCGGGGACTCTCGACCATGGTCTCCACTACCCGAGGTGCCCTGGAGCGGCACACTTCATCGGGTACAGCGACAGCGACCACGCCGGCGACATCGACACCAGCAAGAGCATGAGCGGGATCCTCTTCCTCCTCGGCAAGTGCCTCGTGAGCTGGCAGTCGGTCAAGCAGCAGGTGGTGGCCTTGTCCAGCTGCGAGGCCGAGTACATAGCGGCCTCCACCGCGTCGACTCAGGCGCTCTGGCTCGCTCGACTGCTTGGTGATCTACTCGGCAGAGACACTGGAGCAGTGGAGCTCAGGGTGGACAGCAAGTCCGCTCTGGCCTTGGCGAAGAACCCTATTTTCCACGAACGGAGAAAGCACATCCGGGTGAGGTATCACTTCATCCGAGGTTGCTTGGAGGAAGGAAGCATCAAGGCGAGCTACATCAACACCAAGGATCAGCTTGCGGATCTGCTCACCAAGCCCCTTGGGAGGATCAAGTTCCTTGAGCTTTGCTCCAGGACTGGGATGGTCCAATCTTCCTACAAGATGGTCCAATCTTCCCACAAGACGACGCACAAGACTTAGGGGGAGAATGATGGATAAGTCCTTGCAGCTGGTCTTTGTGGTCCTTAGCAGCAGTTAGCATCTTGTAGTCCTTAGCATCTTGGACTGCAGACATCTTGGACTGTAGGACAGCAGTTAGTGTCCTCTCTAGGACAGCAGTTAGTGTCCTCTCTAGGACAGCAGTTAGACTAGTGTTAGACTAGCATTATTGGCTTCGTTGCTGCCCAGCAGCCTGCTGTATATATATGTGGCCACCCCTCCCGTTGGAAGGCATGGCATTGTGAGTGTGAATGAAGAAAAAACCAGAAAACTTTCCCAACTTGAGTGTCATCCTCTCGGCTCAATGAGAGTGAAAATTGAGCTACTAACACTTTTGATCAAGATCCTAGGGTGTGATGAAAACCCGAGACTCTCAATGATTCATGCACTCTTTCGTCCCAAAGTCTTAAATGAAAATTTTCACATTGGGAATGCAAACCTGCTGAATTCCTGAAAATTAACAGTATGATTCGTGACTCAATCTCTTGAACTGTGTCCAACATTTATTTATTTTTCACAGTTACTGAACTTTAAACAATTGATGGTGATATTTCAGAAATAAGGACACCTAGAGCATAAAGTCTAATTACTCAAATCTATACCATCATAAGTTTGGGTTCGACAGGTCACATTGAATAGGTCAGGTTGCACTGTACACCATAAAAAAAATAAAATTTCACGGTTGTAATGGCAGGATTGTTAAACCAATTTCCATTAACCTCTGCTTAGCTTGTCAGATTTGTTTAGAATGGCCAAAGTACCCATATATGCTAGTCGTTTATTCCTCTTATTTGTTGCAAGCAACTAATGGGGCCGATTTAGTTTTCAGTTCAGAAGCCAAAATTATGTGAGACTATTTTGCTATTATGGAATGAAGCGTTGGCATAAATTCGTTAGACCTACGTGTCACAACCTAGCAAGGTTGCAGGATATGTCACACTTCACCACACTATACACAACGTCCGGTGCATGCGGCTGGAGCCGGGCACAAGGCTTGGCGAACACAGATGCTCTCAGCTCCGAGAGCAGCTTGCAATGCTGCAGAGTAAAAATGCTGTTACCAGGTGATTTATGGTGGCATGTAGCGGTGGTGTGGCATGAGTATAGAAAACATTAATTTGCATATAAAAATTACTAGTTGAATCATATAAACTAAAATTTATCCAACGGAATGAAGCCAATTTCCTCTTATATAAATGGTTGACCTAACATGTGTTGTACCTGTCAGTTTCTACGCTCACATTTTAACATACTGCTATAAATATTACCGCACATCGTTTTCCGAACCAAATACAACACCTTGGTAGTAGTAGTAGGACACAAGCCACAAAAACATTCTTAGGAAGATTTGATGGGAATAGGAGACATTGGGAAAAGAGCCTCCACAACTCATGGTTCATTTGTTCAAAAG
Organism: Panicum hallii; assembly: GCF_002211085.1. Classification (NCBI taxonomy): domain Eukaryota; kingdom Viridiplantae; phylum Streptophyta; class Magnoliopsida; order Poales; family Poaceae; genus Panicum; species Panicum hallii. Next base: position 25,807,390 of record NC_038048.1, on the reverse strand, counting down.
AAGTCCAAAGGCTACGAGTCCTTTTCCCCGTTACAGGTCACAGCTTTAGGCGTGCCACATGTCCAAATGGGTGAAGAAATAAATTCAGTCATTGTACACTCAACTTACGCAAATATATGTTGCAGAATCATTCAAACAATTTATAAAATTACCTACACATTGTACAGTTGCACCACGTTGGGTGCAATATATAACCATGTTCTACAGCAATTTGTATCAGTTGTACACTCTATCAACAGCAATTTGTAGCAGTGGACTAGGCTCCAAAAAAAAAATCTCAAAGCCTCTTAGTCAATTCCTCGGCGTTTGCAGGAGATTTAGTTCTACAGCATTGAAGTAAAGTGTTTGCCGGTGACTCCAGCAATATAAGGATGCAATGGCAGATAACACACTGTGGCTGCCTCTACAAAAATTGCAATGCTAACAGTAGAAACAATATAGACCCAGTTATATGGGTTTATATATTTGACTAACATATTGTATTCAAGCCTGGGACACCCATTGGCTAACAAATTGATGTACATTCCTACTGTTGCATCGAAGCAACCCATTTTTTTTCCCAGCAGAAGAAGGTCGATAGATAACTTATGTAGATCACGACAACATGTTTGGTATTCAATTATCATATAGAATATTCACTACCGGAAACGAGCCCTTTGCCGAGTGCCAAAATCTTTGCCGAGCGCAAAATATCGGGCACTCGGCAAAGAGATTTTTTGCCGAGCGCCACACTCGGCAAATAGAAACACACGGTGAACTTATACTTTGCTGAGCGTCTCACACTCGGCAAAGAAAAACACTCGGCAAAGGACGTTTTGCCGATCACCGAGCACTCGGCAAAACTTGACACTCGGCAAAAGGTCATCAGGACGTAACGGTAGTTCACGGTGTGACTCTTTGCTGAGTGCCTGGTCTAAGACACTCGGCAAAGAGGCCTTTTATCGAGTGTCTAAGCCAGACACTCGGCAAAATAAACATATTTTTTCTTTAATTTCTCTAAAATTTTTTCTATTGCCTTCCTACATTCTCCTGAACAAGATATGTAATTTAGGATCTTTTATCGAAGTGTTTGCTATATTTCAATAATTTATTTCATTGTATTGATTTTCTTGAAAATTGTGTGGTCATTCGAATAGTGGAAAAAATGAATGAAAAATTGTTATTCATGTTAATGAGCATGATTTGAGGCCTTATCGAAGAAAGGACCAGAAATTTCAAACCTACTATTCAGGAAACATGGCGCCTAAATTGTGTTCAAGTCGTGTTTAAATTGTATAAAAGACAAATTTGGTCGGAAAATTATGAAACTTGTCGAGATGTCATGTTATCATGTGCGGACACTGTGATAAAATTTGTATAAGATTTCATGAAAATTTGACATCTACGATGCTCGGCAAATAATTGTGCTTCACATAAAATCATACACCTCTTCGGAGAACTTTAAATTTGTAAGCATCGTATGTTCTAACTTTCGCGAAACCTCATCAGATTTTTATCACAGCTTCCCCATGTGATATTATTACATCTCAACAAGTTTCATAAGTTTCGGACCATATTTGATTTTTATACATTTTAAAAATAACTGGACAAGAAGTTCGTCATCACGTTTCGTGGACAAGAAGTTTGAAATTTCTTATTTTTTTCTTGATAAGGTCTCAACGCATGGTTCAGTAACGTGAATATTATTTTTTCATCCATTGTTTTCCATTATTCGTATGACTTGTAGTTCAAGTTCCAAAAATTACAAAAAATTTAATAAAATAAAATAAATTGACGAAATATAGCAAACACTTCGAGCAATGGGCACGAATTGCACATACTGTTACATATAATGTAAGTATCACAATAAAATAAGTTGGGTGCCAAAAAGTGAAAAAAATAAAAATTGTTTGCCGAGTGTAGGGCTCACAGCACTCGGCAAAGAATATGAATATTTAAAAAAAATTGGATAGTTTGTCGGATTTTGAAATAGTTTCAAAACCCTAACTCTTGAGAAGCTGACCCTTAAGTCAAAGTTGTAATTCTTTTAACACTCTACACTTTTCATTTTGGGCATATTTTCATTTCGGAAATGGTTTGAAAGAAAATCTTATTTTACAGTGAACCCTTAAACTTTTGCAAAATTACAAACAGGTACTGCACTCTAACTTGAACTCATTTAAATTTGTGCAAAGTAAGCTTCAAAAGAAGTAAATTTGTTCATGCATGTTACTTTGTTGTAATAAATAAAGTGAAATTCATGTATTCGTCATTTTAAGAAAAATGCCATTATGTTAGACCTGATTGATCACGGATACAGAAGTAAATCATCTGCCCCTGCCCACATAAAAAAAATAAAGCTTTCGGAATCTCGCATTCCTCTAGGGAACAAGCTACTCCTTCCTTTTCAAATTTTAGTATATAATTCGTTGAGGACAAGCCTTTCACCAGCAATTAGCCTATTGTAGTACATAATTTTTATGGCACACAGCTGACGAGTTGGATTCATAATTGAAGATTCTTTTCCATCACGTAAATGGAATATTAATGGAGTAACGATTGGTCAAAGCCTTGTCATCACAAAATGAAATACACCTTATAATTTCAAAATGGAGGTAATATATGTCAACAGATGCATCAAACAAGCTGATCGACCACAAGTTTTACAAGAGTTTATCGACGAAGTTAACAAGGAATGCAAAATAGTTTTACAAGAGTTCAACGGACAAATACATAAAGTTCACAAACATTACATTACATCGGCATTAATTATTACACAGATATTAAATCAGGCAATGGAGCCGGAGTACTAGGGGTAGCTTGCATTTCTGATTCCTGCCCCCCGTAGTTGATTATCATGGCGTTGCCACAGCAGCTTACGTTGGTTGAGCAGTTGCTGCAGGGAAGGCAACCGCCTAACCAGCTAAACAGCTTCGACCACTTCGGCCACTTCATCTGTGCTGACCAGCTCGGGTTATGTGAGGAAACAGAAATCGATACAACCCTACCACTAAAGCAAACAAAGAGACACTTCGCCCGTGAATACGCCTGGTTTGTTGATGCAGATACAGGCAGAATGCAACGATTCCAGCAAATGCACTTTACAATGGGGGGTACCCGATCCTGATGAGCGGAGGATGTTGGTGGTGATGGGCGCGCTGGTCCCCGTGTAGTCACGCTTCTGGAGAAGCTCTCCGGTGGCGGTCTCCGAGGAGGCGCGCTGGTCTCCGTGGTGGTGTCGACGGCCGTGATCTCCAATGCGGTGCACTCCGGGCGCGGGGCAGTCTTGGAGGATTCATCGCGGAGGGTGATGCTGCTGATAAGATAGTAAAAAGTTATCAAATGGTATGTGAACAAAAATGAGTTTTCAGTTATAGAAAATCGAAGCATAGGCAGCAAGGTAAAACTGTAATGTAATTAAGACGTACTAGCAAATATGCCCGTGCGTTACTACGGGCATCCATATAAATGAAATGATTAGCATATAAAATGTATATATTATACACGGTATGTATTTTATCATAACATAGTACGTGTCGATCGAGAAATTTAGTCTTTTACTATTTTACTCACCAAACTTAATTCTAAATGGTTTCAGACCCCTAACTCGACATACAATCATCACAATTCTGATTAAAACTCCAATGTCAGTTTTCTGTGAACAAACTAGTTTCATATTTTCTTACTTGCAAGGTACCATGATCATGTGGGGTCCATTGTGCGGCGGCTCCGGCGGGGCGGATGGGGCGCCGAGGGGGCCGGACCGCGGCACGCAGGGGGCGGCGGGGGGGACGCGGCTGGCGGGGCGCGGCGGGGGCAGTGGGTGCCTTGGCGGCGGGGCGCGGTGGGAGGGGCGCTGTGGGGCTAGGGGCGCGGCGGCAAGGCGGGGGCAGGGGCGCCGCGCGGCAGGGGCGCAGCGGGAGGGGGGGAGGCGCGGCCGGGCGGTGGGGGCAGGGGCGCACGACAGGTGCAGTGGCGGGCGGGTGGCGGGGGCAGGTGCGCGGCGGCGGGCTCCGGGCGGCGTCGGGCTAGCGGCGGCGGCGGCGGGCGGGGGTGGCGGCGTGGCTGGGGCGGGGCGGGGCGGTGGCCGGGGCGTGGGGGGGGAGGGGGGGGCGGGTGCGGCGGCGGGCTCCGGGCGGCGGGGGCAGGGGCACGGGGGGGCCGGGCGCGGTGGCGGGCTCCGGGCGGCGGGCGCGGTGGGCTCCAGGCGGCGGGCGCAGCGGCGGGCTCCGGGCGGTGGGGGTGGGGAGGGGGGCGCCGGGGCGCGGGGGCCCGAGCGCGGCGGCATCGGGCTGGCGGCGGCGGGGTGGGGGGGCGCAGGGGTGCGGGGGGCCAGGCGCGGGGTGGGGGGGGGCGTCGGGCGCGGCGGCGGGCTCCGGGAGGTGGGCGTGGCGGGCTCCGGGCGGCGTCGGGCTAGCGGCGGCAGCAGCGGTGGGGGGGGGGCGCCGGGGCGGTGTGACAGTTTATGTACCTGAAAGTTAGGTACCTTATCTGTTAGTGTGAAGTATGTGTTTGTTAGTGTAAAGCTTGTGTATGTTTATGTGAAGCTTCTGAAAATTTAAAGTGCAAATAAAAAGGGTATTTTCGTAATTATAGAAAAACCTAGGATTGTTTTTGCAAAATGTATTTGGATAAGGGTAATTTCAAAATAAGTGAAAGGTGGTTTTGTAAACATGTTTTTCTTATTTTATTCCCTGTAAAAAATATATATTTATCCAAAAGTTGCATTAGAAATGCATGTGTTGAATTGTGTAAAAGTTTGGGTAAAATGGTAAAAATAAGGGTGTTTATGGAATTTTATAAAAGTACAAGTCCTTTTATGCAAGTATTTGAATTACAAAAGTAACTTTCAAAAGTTACTCAGGACTAAAGTGCAAAAGGTGCAAGTCATCATGACATGTCTATCCACTCATGTCACACCCGATTTATAAGAACATAAATCGAGCAATCATATATGCGACAGGATCAAGTCACGCATATATACAATAGAATCATCAAGATATCACAACGCGTATCTCGAAATAGAAGCGTATAACTTATAAATGAATATCTTTATTACAACTGAATCAAGAATCAGTTCAAGGAATGCGGAAGCGTAGAATAAATACATGAAGAATAGGGCGCCACAGGGACGTCGGCTGGGAGACAACGCCTAGAAATCGTCGAGTCCGCTGATGTAGTTCTCCACATCACCTGGTACTGAGCAGCAGTCAAAGGTATCCAAGAGAACAGAAGAGGGGAGAGGCAAGTGTGAGTACCAACTCGTACTCAACAAGTATAACACAAACTATGAGGCTCTAAGGTTAGCTGACTCAACTGCATTAGCTTTTAGACTTGGCAAAATTTTATTAAAGCTAATTACTACAAGTAGATGAATTACCATAAATCCAATTGCATAATAAATTAATCAATATTAAATAAGAACTACTGAGAACCAAGCCAAACCACCAAGATAACCCCACTAATCAGACGGAGGATCTGAGCCGCTCATGACTGTGAGCACATCTGATATATCAGTTTTACACTCTCGAGAGGTTGCACAACTTTACCCACAAGTCGTGAGCTATGCTAGTTGTTCATCACACTTCCTTAGGTGAGATGGCTAGCAAGCACACTACAAGACCATTACAAAGGATCACGTTGGTAAGGTGTAACCGCTAAGGATTCTGGATCAGCGATGATGGGGCCCACCTCCGGGGGTACAAGACACACAGCACAGACCAAGCCGGAGGAGCAGGGACCATTGAAGCTTACCACCCCTCTTGCCCCGCAGGTAAGTTACTCCCGAATCAAAATGACCTAATTAGTAAGTCAAGACCGTCCCATTCTAGTCTTGTGGTTGCGCGGTTGTCCCAAGTTGTCACTCTATGAACCGGTCCTTATGGAGAGTGGCCAACCAAGCACTAAGCACCGTGCTGGCCCCCTAAACCAAGTTTCTACAAAAATATCTTTTAAGGAGACGTGAGCCGCTCAAGCACACAGCACAGAGGGCCACTCTCAGAATTAAATTGCATATAACCATTAATCAAATTAATTAAAAAGGACCGAGATGTGTAAGAGCGCAGCACCTAGCACAACTAACCAAAATGCAACCCAAGGCGTATATATATATATATAGGATAAAAGGTGGCTAGGAAATCCTTATAGGCATACAATATTTAAATGCAGTATGAAATTATGTTTAAAAGTGATAGGGTATTCATGTTATACTTGCCTTCCTCAAAGTTCTCCTGCTGCTGCTCAAACTGCTCTGCAGAAAGGGGCTCCTAGTACTCGTCCAAAGGCTCAGCGTCTACTCACGATCGCAACGCCAAAACATGGTCCAGCACATACACATTCATGCAAATAAAAACAAAAGATAATAAATAGTACAGCATTACATCAAAACAGCACACAAAACCATGGTAGAACTGTTCTACGCATTACAACGATCGCGTGAGCACAAAAACCAACTAAAACGAAGCTAAGACGCGAAATCTAGAACTAAAACAAGGTCCAGGGGCTTTTTTGCGAGAAAACAGAACTTCCATGGGGTTTCTAGGCAAAACAAGGGACCTAGATGTAATTAAACTTTAGACACAGGGGCTAACTGGCTAAAAACCCTAGGGCTCGACGGCGGGTTCTATTTCCAAAGAACTGGGGGCCTAAACGAATAAAACCGGACCTAACTGCAATTACTTTTGAACTAAGGATGGACTGCGGGTTGGTTTTCGAAAAGCTCAGGGGCTCTTTAGCAAAACTGGTAGGGCGAAGGGGTACGCGGCTTCTAATCTGGGCCATCGGATCTGGATCAAACGGTTCGGTCCCAATCTAGTTCGGACGGTCCGATCTAAATGGCGGGGGTCCGGACGGTCCGATCTGGATCGGACTGGTCCGATCTGGTTGGGCTCGCAGGGACGGCGGGTCTGCACGGCGGCGCACGCCAGCGACGGCGTTCCGACTTTGGGTGCGGCCTACGGTCCATGATAGCTAGCGTGAGAGGGAGAGGGGAACGTGTTGATGCTCACCGAAGGTTTGAATTGGCCGGAGAAGCAGCGTAGGGGGGGTCGACGTCGAGGGCGAGCGGCGGCGCACGGATGGAGTTGGTGAAGAAGTTGCTGCAGAGGTCCTCCTAGTTCCTGGGCTCCGTGGATCGGCTCAGAGTGGTGCTGTGAAGGTACCACGGGAGTTAGGGAGTACGGAAACACGCCGGCGGCGATCAATTTTGGTAGAGGCCGAGCTCACCGGCAATGGCGGTCGTGGCAAAAAATTCGACGGCGAGAGCGAGCTGAGCGTGGCTAGGGTAGCGGTCACGGTTTAGGGAAGTCATAGGAGAGGCGGCCTGGTGCTTAAGAGGCGGCGGGGTTACCCTATGCGTGCGTGCCGCGGACCCTGCGGTGAAAGCGGATCGCGCAACTGATTTGCGAACTCCCGGGCTTTGGGGTTCAGCCTCTAGAAGGTGAAGGTGCCGGCGAGCCTGGTCGGTGGGCCTCGAGCATGCTCACCGGGGGCGGAGCGGGGCCACGGGCAGCGAGGGAGCAGTCGGGACAGCGGAGGAGGGACAGGGGAGGTCGGGCACGAGGAAGAGGAAGGAAAGGAGAAGGGCTGCCGACAGGTGGGGTCGAGCTGGGGAATGACTGAGAAAGAAGGAATGATAGAGAAAAGAATAGGAAAGACTGAGAGAAAAGAAGAAATGACTGAGAGAAAAGAAGGAATGACTGAGAGAAAAGAAGGAATGACTGACCTACTTTCCTGTTTCCTCCCTTTTCCTTTTTCAAACCAACTCGATTCTATTTGAATTCAACTCAAATTTGAATTCAACTCCTATGCACTCAACCAAATAAAACTTATGCACCAGCATGAATGCACAAACATGTTGAACCTAAAATAAATTTTAATTCTTTGTGAATTAAATTATAAATAAATGAAAGCTAGGCAAAATAAATCCTTAGAAAATTACTGGAGCCAATTAAATTCATTATAAATCTCAAAATTTTACCTTAGGGTGTCTATCCCGTCATCATGACGTGTCATAAATGCTTGCATTTAGGTCCTGAATTTTATAAAATTACGCTCTTTAGGACAAAAGTAATTCAAATCCAACTTTTGTTCAAAACTTCACGCGTAAAAATATAAATTTTGAGTTTTTGAACTTGGGCCCTAAAGCAATGTTGTAGAGTTTGAAAAACTCTCCAACTTTCGTTTTGGGCATTTCTTCATTTGGGTTTTAAATCAATGGGAAATTTTACTTTACAAACAGGTCCCTGCAGTTTTCTGAAATTGCGCATAAGTCCTTGGGAAGTCTCTTTTCCCTTTCTCCTCTATTTCTTTTGTCCCTGGCATCTCCTTCTTTTCTTCCTCCACTGGCGGCTGCATCTTCTTTCTCCCCTGCCTCCCTTCCTCTCCTCAGCACAGGCTCCTCTCCACGGGCACAGGGCGCTCGGGATCCAGGCGCTAGCATGCGGCGCGGCTGGTGCAGGGCCAGCGTGCGGGCGCGGCTCGAGGCTGCGGCACGCAGGGGCTAGCGCGGGCACGCGGCAGCGGGTGCTGGCGGCGGCTGGCGGCAGCGGATCCAGGCGGCGCGCGGCACGGGTGCTGCGCGGGCGCGCGGGTGAGCGGGCCTAGGCGCGCGGCAAGCGACGGCTCGGCGCAGGCGCAGGGAGCGGCTCGGCCCGAGCAGCGGGCGGCGCGGCGCAGGAGGCGCGCAGGCGAGCGCGGGCGAGCGCGCGGAAGCCGGCAGCGCAGGCGTTGGGCGCGACGGCTCGGCTGGCGCGCGGGAGTGGGCGCTGGCGAGCGCGGGAAGAGGCGCGGGCGGCAGTTGCTGGCTCGGTGCGGCGGCAGCTTGGAGCTGGAGCGCGCTGACTCGGGCGTGGAGGCAGGCTAGGCGTGCAGGACGCGCGCGAGTATGGCAGGTGCGGGAACCGTGCGGAGGCAAGCAGCCCGGAGTGAGGGGTGGCACGCGGAGTGGCCCAGGCGTGCGGGTGGAGCAGCGCGTGCGTGGCGGAGCAGAGTGGGCGTTGTGGCGTGGATGCTCGGGCAGCGCAGGAGCGTGCAGAAGCGGGTGCTGGTGGCGCTGGCGGCGTGCGGGTGTGGCGCAGATGCGTGAGCGGCACGCGGGCCAAGCAGTGCAGGAGTGAAGCGGCCTAGGCGCATGAGTGGAGCAGCAGCAGCGCGAGCAGGCGTGCATGAGTGGGCGAGTAGCTTATGGTGCAGGCGCATGGTGATAACTTGGCAAGGATGGCCGCGGAGGGGCCTGCGACGCGGCAAGGTCGAGGCGAGTGCGGGTCCGACAACAGGAGGAAGAAGAGTAACCATGCAGGGCAACAATGTGCAGAGCAATGATGTGCGGGGCGGCGACCAGATGCGATGAGCTCGGAGGAGCCACGCATGGCGAGCTCCCTTCATCCATGCAGAGATCGGAGCAGGAGTAACGCGGCGCGGGTTCGACGCGCAGCGCATGACCGGCAGCGGTGGTAGACCGGTCCTGATGGCGTCACAGCAAATGGAGAGGGCGGCGGGATTGTAGAATTCGGAGGTCCGAGCGGAGTTGAACCGGCGCGTTCACGAGTGCGAGCGGAAGTGTTTTGCCAGTGGCCAGCTCGGCTCGTTTCTGCAGGCGCGTGCGTATGCAAAGCAACAAACCACGCGCAAGCAAGTTGGAGGCCGATGGTGTGGAAGCAGAACGGGAGCGACGGCCATGCGAGTGGTTGCGCAAGTATGCCGGCAGTGCACGCACCGGAGCAGTCAGGTCAAGGAGGGTTTCTTCTTGTGCGTGAGCAGAGGAAGTTCAACCCGTGAGCAGGAAAACCCTGAGGTTCGCAGAGAAGTGGGCATAGCGAACCAATCCGACTCTATCGTCTCGTCCCAAAGGTCCACAACGTCCAGCAGTTCCTACCCTTGTTGATTGCTCAACCAACCGCCATCACCACAAATCATCGCGGGGATTACCTCTTCGGCCATTCTCTACCCACTACAATCCCCGGCAAGCTTCTTCGTCAACCACGGAATCTCATCATCGTCGAGCTCATCTTATCGCCGATTCTGTTCATTGCGGGAATTCACTTTCCGCCCATTCTCTTCCACAACCAAGGCTACCCCAAGGTTTGCCCTGATTCATTGAATCTTCCTAATGCCGGCGACTCCTTTGCCGGAATATCGTCGTTATCTTTCCGTTCTCTATTTTCCCCCGACCAGGGACTTAATTGCTTTGGTTTAGAAAGTTCTAGGGTGTTTTCTGTAAGATTTCCAGAGCTTTCTTTATTTCAACTCAGTGAACTTCTACATTTCATAGAATTTCGTAAGAAGTTCATAAAAGTACAAAATCAGTTTTGTTTGAAACCCTAGGTCAAAATCTACAAGTTTTATGTTGTGCTCTTAAATTGAAAGTCTTGATTTGTGATCTAGGTTAAATATTAGGGGATGAATGATTTACTTGTACCTTGTGTTGTGTGCATGTGTTATAGCTGAAAAGTAATTATAGGATGTATGTTTTAAATGGAGAAGTGTGACAGTTAGTTAATCCTATCACCCTAGTGCTCATATCCGTACCATCAAGACATTATCCTCGTCTTGATTGCTGTTTCCTTAAGTTCCTTGTCATATAAAGATCCTTGTTAGTTCATGTGTATCTGCTGCTTATCTAATACATCTCTACAGCTATGCTTCAGCGTCGGCTATCAACCCCGTTGCTAAGCATCCGTTTCCTTTGAGTCTATGACGTTTCTGTGTAACAACTGTCAGCCGATGCACTTCTTTTGGTATGCTTCTACCATCGGTTGGTTAACTGATCCGGTTGTTACCCTTTTAATATCAGCTACTGCTGATACAATTCTTTGGTTCTGTTCTACATCAACTGCACATAGTCGATGCATCGGAGATGCACACACAATCTTAGAATTCTTGCTATCGGCCGATCCAAACCGGTGTACCTATCAATCGGCTACCCAGACCAAAGTACACAACCCTAGATCAGTAAGGTAGCACAATAGACTTGCCTTTGTTGGGCACGACCAAAACCCTATCAATCGGCTAAACCTCTGTTGTTCCAATCGGCTCTGTTGTAATCTCCAACAAATAGCTGATTCTAATTAGTTGTCCTCCTAAAGCTCTGTTTAAGTTAGTTTCAGATCTTTTGACTGTTATACGAGTAATATGTTAAGTGAGTGTTGAATTGCAACTTTATTGTAAAGTAAGATAACTTTATGTGCACACTTTGAATGTAATGCTGCATTGCATGTAGATACGACTACTTCTGCAAACGGTACTTACAAGATCTCCCAGGAGTCTGCAGAGGATGTTTCTAAAGACCAAGTGAACGTCACCAAGGGATTAACTGAAGCCCCAAACCAAAGTTCGGAAGATATTGACATTTCTGACTTCAGCCCCACCAGTAAAGGCAAGCCCCGGATATAACCCACTATCTTAATTACACTGCAATCTATATCTATTTACGTATTCTATGCATTAAGTTCTTAGGAATTGTATGAAAAACCCTAGTTGCATTTTCTTAGGAACCAATGTATTGAATGTTAACACTTGAGTCTGACTCGCCGCTATGCTAATAGGACCGGTAGAAGTCGGGTGATTTCCTGTCACTCGCGCGATATAGGAGTTGTAATGTTTACATTCCTGTTATCACTATAAGGATGACGGACGGGAGTTTTGTGAGGTATCATGGTTGAGGTGATACCCCGTCTGTGTTGTTGAATTTGATAAGGTCGCAGTGTGTGGTAGCGGTGGTTAAGCGTTTGAAAGTACTAACCACATGCCGCGAAATATGGTAAGCAGTAAGCCTAGTAACCAATCGGCCCGAGGAGTGGACATACCTCCCACCACTCGTCTTGCTTCTTCTGGTTACTTAAGTTCGATGTGTGGGAATACGTGTTGCAAGGGCAACCAGGAATACAGGTTTTGTAGTCGCGCTACAGACGTATGTCCTGCACTTTGGAAGTGTGTATGGTCCTGCAGTCGCTTGTGGCGGCTCTGATCCACAAGTTGGAATGAAAGGCAAACGGTTGCTTCAGAACGACCCTTTGGCGTTCCAAGCATGTGAGTTAGGTTTACCTTGCAAGGTTGAATTTCGATTCAGGAATCGTCCGCCTCTCACGATGAATGAGACTGCTTGATCTCTTTACCACATTGAGTAATAAGAGCAATCATATGATTATCAAAAATGATGTTTGACCAAAGATTCTACCATGCTTGAATAGCTATAGGTGCTCATATAGAATGAATAATCACATAGAACTCAAAAGCTAAAAGTTGACATTAAGGATCTACTCTTTATCGCTTTTCAGCTGAAAACTCTACCCAGAGCTAAAAGCCTTCATGAGTCTAGTTATGGGCTAAAGTATACCCAATCCCGGGTAAGTCTTGCTGAGTATTAGTATACTCAGTCTTGCTAGTTATGTGTTTCAGGTAAAGCCTTTGAAGATCCTACTCTTCCCCTGTCATGGCCCTGTGCTCTTCCAGATGGTTGGTCCGTGGAATGGGATTCGTCCCCGGCCAACCTTGGTGATATCAAGTGATGTCGTGCCCGAGCGTAGCATGACATCCGCCTTGACGACGTGCTGTAAATCATCGCGTATGTTTTTCCGCTGCCAACAACCATAGCCTTAACAGTTTGTAACAACTTTTCTAAGTTTAAAACTTTGTACTACTTTTAGAAACTCTTGTAATGTAATTTCCTATGATGTAAAATATGACGGTGACTGTATCTCTGGACTCACCTTCGTGTGAGGTAACCTTATTTGATCCTGTGTATCGGTGGTTTATCGGGACGTTACCCGACAGGCCAAGGGATTATACCGTTTGAAGCACGTTGGAGCCCTCGGGAGTGGACTCGCGTACTTGAACCGGTATAATTCGAGTTGGTTCTGCCACAGTTGGTATCAGAGCTATAAGGTTACCCTGGAGATACATTTTATCTTAAAAATGCTTTTAGTATAAAAGTTTGACCAACAAAATGTTTGGCAAAGCCGCGTTGGATCCGTTAAGGATTGTGTTTAGTACGTAAAGCCCTAGGGTAATGTTTATGAGGGAATTAGAGGTGGCTACAATATATGTATGTATATAACCCTAACTACCAGCATTACTTTTCTATCAAAACTTAAATTCATGCACAACCCAACTTTACTTTTTGTAACTACATCTTCGATGGTGAGGTAAGAAGGTAAGGATCCTCAGCTAACTGGGGAGTTAACCTTCCCATCGGTGATGCAAACCGAACGCTGTTTCTCAAGTAGTGGCCTACTTGAGATGCTGCCAATGTACCAACTTTGGTTGACTACATTGGGAGTATATGGTTCGGTGCAGTGTATGGCGATCGCAGTTCATACCCCCGCATTTTGCGGTACCCCCCGTGAATATGATATTTCGATGACGTATGTTAACGTTGTCTGTACGGCGGTAATTGTATAGATGCTGTTTCTATAGTGAACAGTAATGATTGGGGACGCTTTCATGACATGCTGGCATGAAAGGTTCGGTATATATATCTTGTGGTTTTCTGCAGGTATGCTAACCACGATTCGATAAGTTCTGAACGGTTAGGATTATCGACTAGATATTATAGGGAGAGACGTATTTATATGATGCCACCGTACTTAACCACGTAAGACCAAGATTATTTGGCAGTTATTTTTGTTTGTGAGGACGTGTAGAACGTGCATACATCATGACATCTTGGATTGACCTGATTGCCTTATTTGTTACGTTGATGTACTGAAACATGTGCTTGTATCTGAATGCCTGCCTAGACTTTGTGTTGTAAGAGCTAATGTAATCTGTTAGGCTAAGTGGATTGGGCCATGTTTGGACCTTATCGCCAATCCTAGCTTGACAGCTAAATCAAAACCCTTGATCTTGTTTTGAATCTGTTTCGGCAGAACCATTGAGTTCTTCCCTTTGATGGTTACATCTTGATAATCATCAGCAAACCCTTCAATCCATCATTCAGTGATTCATCCATCCTTTCATGATGTTGTACCCTATATTGTGGGTTATTCTGGATTACAACATCTGAAAGTTGCACCTTCAATTTTTGCTCAGGTGATTTTGGATAAATTAAAAAGATTTATGACCGTAATTACTTTTTGAATACAATTCTCCCGGCAAAATTCATGCATCATAACCCATACCATCTTTGGTCAGTGCATGGTGTTGCATCGTCATCGAAGATCCGTAGACTGACTAATGGGTGTGCCTCCAGTATAACTTCAGGTTGTCTTGGGTTTCCTAAGTCTATCTTGTTGCTGTTGGCACGACAGGGTTGCTATTCCTCTTTTGTGGTGGTGTTTAATCACATGACCATGATGTCGTGTCGGAACCTAAGGCCTCATGTGCACTGCAGTCATATGATTGAGCCATTAGGAGCGCACTGGTGACTAGGTATATGTGACGTAACCCCACTGCAACCTCTTCTTATGCAACCTTACTAGTGTCCTAATTTTGATCCTCATTTAAGGATATAGAGCTACCCAGGTGTTAGTTGCGAGCGAACGGTTGCAGGGTGCGAGTCGTGTGCGTCGCTAACTCATGAGGGTATACATCATACTTTATGCATTTCTTACCTGCATACATTGCAAGCATCATCATCCTTGCATCATGGTGTATGCATCATTTGGTCAGCATCATGGTAATTGCATTGTGTCATATGCACCATTTCGATCGTGCATGAAATCCTTCATCCTAATGTTGCACCATCATTGCAATCATACGTCTCAACAATGCATCATGTTCATGGTTATATATCGAGCATTGCACTCTGAATTAGAGCATTTTTCTTTGATTGCATCGGTATAAATAGGCATGTTTTACAATCAACATCATCTAAATCATTCAGATAATAAACTCTAAGCAGGAATGTTTCAAACATCACTTATCAATCACTCATACTATTCTTACTTGCTATCCATGAGTTTTGTGATGAATGTCGCCAACATTTATCATCCTTATGTTGTGATCTTAGTTCCATGAGAACTTGATCACCTTTTTCTCTCTTCTCTCATCATACTCATTCATGTACACTCTATCCATGCTCTCGTCATACTCATCTTGCTACACTTCAGCGACTTTTACCATCAACATCAATCTTTTCTGGTGTGATCGCTTTCTTGCCACTTTTGATGGATGATTTGCTTTTCTTCCCTTAAGAGTCTTTCGTCCGAATCTCGGGACGAGATTCTTTTTAGGGGGGAAGGCTGTGACAATTTATGTACTTGAAAGTTAGGTACCTTATCTGTTAGTGTGAAGTATGTGTTTGTTAGTGTACAGCTTGTGTATGTTTATGTGAAGCTTCTGAAAATTTAAAGTGCAAATAAAAAGGGTATTTTTGTAATTATAGAAAAACCTAGGGTTGTTTTTGCAAAATGTATTTGGATAAGGGTAATTTCAAAATAAGTGAAAGGTGGTTTTGTAAACATATTTTTCTTATTTTATTCCCTGTAAAAATATATATTTATCCAAAAGTTGCATTAGAAATGCATGTGTTGAATTGTGTAAAAGTTTGGGTAAAATGGTAAAAATAAGGGTGTTTATGTAATTTTATAAAAGTACAAGTCCTTTTATGCAAGTATTTGAATTACAAAAGTAACTTTCAAAAGTTACTCAGGACTAAAGTGCAAAAGGTGCAAGTCATCATGACATGTCTATCCACTCATTATGACGTGTCTATCCCGTCATCATGATGTGTCATACATGCTTGCATTTAGGTCCTAAATTTTATAAAATTACGCTCTTTAGGACAAAAGTAATTCAAATCCAACTTTTGTTCAAAACTTCACGCGTAAAAATATAAATTTTGAGTTTTTGAACTTGGGCCCTAAAGCAATGTTGTAGAGTTTGAAAAACTCTCCAACTTTCATTTTGGGCATTTCTTCATTTGGGTTTTAAATCAATGGGAAATTTTACTCTACAAACAGGTCCCTGCAGTTTTCTGAAATTGCAATAAGTCCTTGGGAAGTCTCTTTTCCCTTTCTCCTCTATTTCTTTTCTCCCTGGCGTCTCCTTCTTTTCTTCCTCCACTGGCGGCTGCATCTTCTTTCTCCCCTGCCTCCCTTCCTCTCCTCAGCACAGGCTCCTCTCCACGGGCACAGGGCGCTCGGGATCCAGGCGCTAGCATGCGACGCGGCTGGCACAGGGCCGGCGTGCGGGCGTGGCAGTGCGGGCGCGGCTCGGGGCGGCGGCTCGCAGGCGCTAGCGCGGGCACACGGCAGCGGGCACTGGCGGCGGTTGGCGGCAGCGGATCCAGCCGGCGCGCGGCTCGGGTGCAGCACGGGCGCGTGGGCGAGCGGGCCCAGGCACGCGGCAAGCGACGGCTCGGCGCAGGCGCAGGGAGCGGCTAGGCCCGAGCGGCGGGCGGCGTGGCGCAGGAGGCGTACAGGCGAGCGTGCGGAAACCGGCAGCGCAGGCGGGAGCCGGCGCAGGCGTTGGGCGCGACGGCTCGGCTGGCGCAGGCAGCAAGCGAAGCAGGCGCTGGCGAGCGCGGGAAGAGGCGCGGGCGGCAGTTGCTGGCTCGGTGCAGCGGTGGCTTGGAGCTGGAGCGCGCTGACTCGGGCGTGGAGGCAGGCCAGGCGTGCTGGATGCGCGCGAGTACGGCAGGTGCGGGAACCGTGCGGAGGCAAGCAGCCCGGAGCGAGCGGTAGCGTGCGGAGTGGCCCAGGCGCGCGGGTGGAGCAGCGCGTGCGCGGTGGAGCAAAGTGAGCGTTGGGGCGTGGATGCGTGGGCAGCGCAGGAGCGCGCAAAAGCGGGTGCTGGTGGCGCTGGCGGCGTGCGGGTGTGGCGCAGACGCGTGAGCGGCACGCGCGGCCAAGCGGTGCAGGAGCAAAGCGGCCTAGGCGCACGAGTGGAGCAGCAGCAGCGCGAGGAGGCGTGCATGAGCGGGCGAGTAGGTGATGGTGCAGGCGCACGGCGATAACTTGGCAAGGACAGCCGCGGAGGGGCCTGCGATGTGGCAAGGTCGAGGCGAGTGCGGGTCCGGCAACAGGAGGAAGAAGAGTAACCATGCAGGGCGACGATGTGCAGAGCAATGATGTGCGGGGCGGCGACTAGATGCGACGAGCTCGGAGGAGCCACGCACGGCGAGCTCCCTTCATCCATGCAGAGATTGGAGCAGGAGTAACGCAGCGCGGGTTCGACGTGCAGCGCATGACCGGCAGCGGTGGTAGACCGGTCTTGATGGCGTCACAGCAAATGGAGAGGGCGGCAGGATTGCAGAATTCGGAGGTCCGAGCGGAGTTGAACCGGCGCGTTCGCGAGTGCGAGCGGAAGTGTTTTGCCAGTGGCCAGCTTGGCTCATTTCTGTAGGCGTGTGCGTATGCAAAGCAACAAACCACACGCAAGCAAGTTGGAGGCCGATGGTGTGGAAGCAGAACGGGAGTGACGGCCATGCGAGTGGTTGCGCAAGTATGCCGGCAGTGCACGCACCGGAGCAGTTAGGTCAAGGAGGGTTTCTTCTTGTGCGTGAGCAGAGGAAGTTCAACCCGTGAGCAGGAAAACCCTGAGGTTCGCAGAGAAGTGGGCATAGCGAACCAATCCGACTCTATTGTCTCATCCCAAAGGTGCACAACGTCCAACAGTTCCTACCCTCGTTGATTGCTCAACCAACCGCCATCACCACAAATCATCGCGGGGATTACCTCTTCGGCCATTCTCTACCCACTACAATCCCCGGCAAGCTTCTTCGTCAACCATGGAATCTCGTCATCGTCGAGCTCATCTTATCGCCGATTCTATTCATTGCGGGAATTCACTTTCCGCCCATTCTCTTCCACAACCAAGGCTACCCCAAGGTTTGCCCTGATTCATTGAATCTTCCTAATGCCAGCGACTCCTTTGCCGGAATATCGTCGTTATCTTTCCGTTCTCTGTTTTCCCCCAACCAGGGACTTAATTGCTTTGGTTTAGAAAGTTCTCGGGTGTTTTCTATAAGATTTCTAGAGCTTTCTTTATTTCAACTCAGTAAACTTCTACATTTCATAGAATTTCGTAAGAAGTTCATAAAAGTACAAAATCAGTTTTGTTTGAAACCCTAGGTCAAAATCTACAAGTTTTATGTTGTGCTCTTAAATTGAAAGTCTTGATTTGTGATCTAGGTTAAATATTAGGGGATGAATGATTTACTTGTACCTTGTGTTGTGTGCATGTGTTATAGCTGAAAAGTAATTATAGGATGTATGTTTTAAATGGAGAAGTGTGACAGTTAGTTAATCCTATCACCCTAGTGCTCATATCCGTACCATCAAGACATTATCCTCGTCTTGATTGCTGTTTCCTTAAGTTCCTTGTCGTATAAAGATCCTTGTTAGTTCATGTGTTTCTGCTGCTTAGCTAATACATCTCTGCAGCTATGCTTCAGCGTCGGCTATCAGCCCCGTCGCTAAGCATCCGTTTCCTTTGAGTCTATGATGTTTCTGTGTAACAACTGTCAGCCGATGCACTTCTTTTGGTATGCTTCTACCATCGGTTGGTTAACTGATCCGGTTGTTACCCTTTTAATATCAGCTACTGCTGATACAATTCTTTGATTCTGTTCTACATCAACTGCACATAGTCGATGCATCGGAGATGCACACACAATCTTAGAATTCTTGCTATTGGCCGATCCAAACCGGTGTACCTATCAATCGGCTACCCAGACCAAAGTACACAACCCTAGATCAGTAAGGTAGCACAATAGACTTGCCTTTGTTGGGCACGACCAAAACCCTATCAATCGGCTAAACCTCTGTTGTTCCAATCGGCTCTGTTGTAATCTCCAACAAATAGCCGATTCTAATTAGTTGTCCTCCTAAAGCTCTGTTTAAGTTAGTTTCAGATCTTTTGATTGTTATACGAGTAATATGTTAAGTGAGTGTTGAATTGTAACTTTATTGTAAAGTAAGATAACTTTATGTGCACACTTTGAATGTAATGCTGCATTGCATGTAGATACGACTACTTCTGCAAACGGTACTTACAAGATCTCCCAGGAGTCTGCAGAGGATGTTTCTAAAGACCAAGTGAACATCACCAAGGGATTAACTGAAGCCCCGAACCAAAGTTCGGAAGATATTGATATGTCTGACTTCAGCCCCACCAGTAAAGGCAAGCCCCGGACATAACCCACTATCTTAATTACACTACAATCTATATCTATTTACGTATTCTATGCATTAAGTTCTTAGGAATTGTATGAAAAACCCTAGTTGCATTTTCCTAGGAACCAATGTATTGAATGTTAACACTTGAGTCCGACTAGCCGCTATGCTAATAGGACCGGTAGAAGTCGGGTGATTTCTTATGACTCGCGCGATATAGGAGTTGTAATGTTTACATTCTTGTTATCACTATAAGGATGACAGACGGGAGTTTTGTGAGGTATCATGGTTGAGGTGATACCCCGTCTGTGTTGTTGAATTGGATAAGGTCGCAGTGTGTGGTAGCGGTGGTTAAGCGTTTGAAAGTACTAACCACATGCCGCAAAATATGGTAAGCGGTAAGCCTAGTAACCAATCGGCCCGAGGAGTGGACATACCTCCCACCACTCGTCTTGCTTCTTCTGGTTACTTAAGTTCGACGTGTGGGAATACATGTTGCAAGGGCAACCAGGAATATGGATTTTGTAGTCGCGCTACAGACGTATGTCCTGCACTTTGGAAGTGCGTATGGTCCTGCAGTCACTTATGGTGGTTCTGATCCACGAGTCGGAATGAAAGGCAAACGGTTGCTTCGGAACGACCCTTTGGTGTTCCAAGCGTGTGAGTTAGGTTTACCTTGCAAGGTTGAATTTTGATTCAGGAATCGTCCGCCTCTCACGATGAATGAGACTGCTTGATCCCTTTACCACATTGAGTAATAAGAGCAATCATATGATTATCAAAAATGATGTTTGACCAAAGATTCTACCATGCTTGAATAGCTATAGGTGCTCATATAGAATGAATAATCACATAGAACTCAAAAGCTAAAAGTTGACATTAAGGATCTACTCTTTATCGCTTTTCAGCTAATAACTCTACCCAGAGCTAAAAGCCTTCATGAGTCTAGTTATGGGCTAAAGTATACCCAATCCCGGGTAAACCTTGCTGAGTATTAGTATACTCAGTCTTGCTAGTTATGTGTTTCAGGTAAAGCCTTTGAAGACCCTACGCTTCCCCTATCATGGCCCTGTGCTCTTCCAGATGGTTGGTCCGTGGAATGGGATCCGTCCCCGGCCAACCTTGGTGATATCAAGTGATGTCGTGCCCAAGCTTAGCATGACATCCGCCTTGACGACGTGCTGTAAATCATCGCGTATGTTTTTCCGCTGCCAACAACCATAGCCTTAACAGTTTGTAACAACTTTTCTAAGTTTAAAACTTTGTACTACTTTTAGAAACTCTTGTAATGTAATTTCCTATGATGTAAAATATGACGGTGACTGTATCTCTGGACTCACCTTCGTGTGAGGTAACCTTATTTGATCCTGTGTATCGGTGGTTTATCGGGACGTTACCCGACAGGCCAAGGGATTATACCGTTTGAAGCACGTTGGAGCCCTCAGGAGTGGACTCGCGTACTTGAGCTGGTATAATTTGAGTTGGTTCTGCCACAGGCGTGGGCAGGGCACAGCGGCGGGGGCAGGGGCGGCGGGCGCGCGGGGGCGGGGGCAGCGGCGGGGGTAGGGGCGGGGGGCGGGCGGCAGCGCGGCGGGTGGACGGGGGTGCGACGGCGCGGCGGGGGCGGGCGCAGCGGCGGGTGCAGGGGCGGCGGGGGCGGGGGCCGGGGCGGCGGGGCGGGCGGGCGCAGCGGCGGGTGCAGGGGCGGCGGGGCGGGTGGCAGCGCGGGCGGGCGGGGGCGCGGCGGGGGCGGGGGCAGGGGCGGCGGGCTCGCGGCGGTAGGGGCGCGGGTGGTGTGGCTGCGAAGGAAGCGCCAAAGGCTGTGAATGTTGACCATAAGGTGCGCCTCTTTGCCGAGTGTTGGATCGGGGACACTCGGCAAAGATATCTTTGCCGAGTGTCGGATCCGGGACACTCGGCAAAGAGGCGCACGTTATGGACTTGTGCGCGTCGGCCACGTCTTACTCACACGACCCCGCCCCCGGGCCGCGCCACTGCCCCCCGCCGCCGCCCGGACCTCGCCGCCGCGCCGCTGCCCCCCCCCCCCGCCGTGCCACCACGCGGCCCTGCCCCCCTGCCGCCCGGCCCCCGCCCGCCCCGCCGCGCTCCCGCTCACCCGCCCGCCCCGCCGCGCCCACGCCCGCCCCGCCGTGCCGCTGCCCGCCCGCCGTGCCGCCCGCCCCGCCGCGCGCCCTTGCCCCCGCCGCCGCACACCCCGCCGCGCGCCCTTGCCCCCCGCCGCCGCACACCCCTACCCCCGCGCCGCGCCCCTGCCCCCCGCCACGCGCCACTACCCCCCCCCCCCCCCCCCGTCGCACGCCACTGCCCCACGCCGCGCGCCCCTGCCCCCCGCCGCGCGCCCCTGCCCCCCGCCGCGCGCCACTGCCCCCGCCAGCTGCCCGCCCCTGCCGGCACGCCACTGCCCCCACCGCGTGTCACACCCGATTTATAAGAACATAAATCAAACAATTATATATGTGCCAGGATCAAGTCACGCATATATACAACAGATCATCAAGATATCAAAACACATGTCACGAATAAAAGCGTATAAATTATAAAATGAATATCTTTATTACAACTGAATCAAGAATCAGTTCAAGGAATGCGGAAGCGTAAATAAATACATGAAGAGCAGGGCGCCACAGGGACGTCAACTGGGAGACAACGCCTAGAAATCGTCGAGTCCGCTGATGTAGTCCTCCACGTCGCCTAGTACTGAGCAGCAGTCGAAGATATCCCAAAGAGAATAGAAGAGAGGAAGAGGCAAGTGTGAGTACACAACTTGTACTCAACAAGTATAACACGAGTTATGAGGCTCTAGGGTTAGCTGACTCAACTGCATTAGCTTTTAATCTTGGCAAATTTTATTAAAGCTATTTACTACAAGTGAATGAGTTACCATAACCCAAGCTACATAATAATTAATCAAAATTAATCATAAGACTACTGAAAACCAAGCCAAAACCACCAAAGGTACAACCCACTAATCAGACGGAGGATCTGGGCCGCTCATGACTGTGAGCACAGCTGATATATCAGTTTTACACTCTCGAGAGGTTGCACAACTTTACCCACAAGTCGTGAGCTACGCTAGTTGTTCATCACACTTCCTTTGGTGAGATGGCTAGCAAGCACACTACGAGACCGTTACAAAGGATCACGTTGGTAAGGTGTAACCGCTAAGGATTCTGGATCAGCGATGATGGGCCCACCTCCGGGGGTACAAGACACACAGCACAGACCAAGCCGGAGGAGCAGGGACCATTGAAGCTTACCACCCCTCTTGCCCACGCAGGTAAGTTACTCCCGAACCAACATGACCTAATTAGTAAGTCAAGACCGTCCCATTCCAGTCTTGTGCTTGCGCGGTTGTCCCAGGTTGTCGCTCTATGAACCGGTCCTTACGGAGAGTGGCCAACCAAGCACTAAGCACCGTGCTGGCCCCCTAAACCTAGTTTCTATCAAAAACATCTTTTAAGGAGATGTGAACCACTCAAGCACACAGCACAGAGGGCCACTCTCAGGATTAAGTTGCATAGATCCATTAATCAAATTTAATTAAAAAGGACCAACATATGTGAGAGCGCAGCACCTAGCAAAAACTAACCACAATGCAACCCAAGGATATATATATATAAGGATAAAGGTGGCTAGAAAATCCTTATAGGCATACAGAATTAAAATGCAGTATGAAAATGTACTTAAAAGTGATAGGACATTCATGTTATACTTGCCTTCCTCGTACTCTCCCAGCTGCTGCTCAAACTGCTCGGAAGATGGCTGCTCCTGGTACTCATCTAAAGGCTCCGCGTCTACTCTCGATCATCAAGCATGGTCCACACATACATACATGCACAACCAATAGCAAATTATAAGAAAACAGTACACCAATACAATAGATCAGCACACAAAACTAGTCTAAAGCCATTCTATGTGTTACAACGATCGCGTGAGCGCAAGAATCAACTAAAACGGAGCTAAGACGCGAAATCTAGGGCTAAAACAAGGTCCAGGGGTTTTTCTGCGAGAAAATAGGAAAACCAGGGGGTTCTGCGCAAAAACCAGGGGCCTAAACATAATTAAAGGCTAGATCTGGGGTCTAACCCGCAAAAACTAAGGGCATGGACCGCGGGTTCAATTTCCAAAGAGCCTAGCGGTCTAAACAGATAAAATAGGACCGGACTGCAATTATTTTTGAACTGAAGGTGGACTGCGGGTTTATTTTAAAGAAGTCCAAGGTCTCTTTAGAAAGATTGCTAGGGCTCTGAATGAAGGGGTACGCGGGTTCTATTCTGATCCGTTGATCGTGGATCGGGCGGCCAGGACCAAAGGGGAATGGGAAACAGGGGCCGGCGGCGGCTATTGCTCGCCGGATGTGACGCCCCGAAAATTTCCAAACTCGAATCACGCGCTAAGATAATCTTGTTCGAAACCTTTTCGTCATCAAACCTCGTTCAAATCTAAACCCTGACTCTCCCCCGGATTCGCTGTCATATCAACACCCTCGTCGCCGTCCTGTCCCGCACCGCTCGGCGGGTTGTCGACCACGCGCGACCGCCATCCTGCGAGCAACGCCGACGCGGCCCCTTTTCCCCTCGCACATGGCGCAATTGTCGCGCGCGTGGCCGACCGGCCACGGTCGCCGCCGCGAATCCCGCTGGCACGCGTCGTTCTTTCCCTTTCTTCTCTCTTTTTCCCTTTTTCCTATTTCCCCTCTCCCCTTTTCTTTTTCTCCTCCTCCTCTTTTCTTTTCCTCCTTCATTCTCCTCCCTGTTTCCCCCTCCTCCCTCTGCCACTCGGCCGCGCGCTTGCCGTGGCCGCGCGCACGCGCTCGCCCCGCGTGCCCCGCGTGCCGCGCCAACCGCCGCGCCGCTCGTCGACAGGATGGCCGCGACGTCGCACCGCCCGCCGCTGGCGCCCAGCTGCTGCCCCACGTGCACGCGCCGCGGCGTGCACTGCCCCGGCCCCTCCCCCTGCACGCGCCTGCTGTGCCTCCTGCCACTGACGCCCGCTCTCGCCGTTCGCGCCGCACAGCGCCCGCACGCGTGCCGAACCGTCGCGTCGCTCCGGCCTTGCCGCCCACGCCGCCGCTCCGTGACACGGGCGCCATTAAGGTGCTCCGCACCGCTCGCCGGCCTCCTCACCGGCCACCACCGCCCATCGCCTTTAGCCGCCTATAAATAGGCACCCCCACGCGCAGCCCGCCACCCCCACAACTCCCACCGCCGCCCTGCCCTCTCCCCAGGCCGCGCTCGCCGCCCCGCCTGTGCCGCACCGCCCGCCGCTGCCCGCCCCGTCGGCCGGCCGCCACACGTCGCCCCCGCCCAAGGTGAGGCCGGGGATGGGATCCCCGTGCCCCCCTCTCCCTTTTCCCCCACCCCCGGACCGCCATCGAGCCCCGGGGCGGCCGGATTTGGCCGCCGCCGGCACCCCCTTCCCCCTCCTCTGTTTTGCACGGGGGAGAGGAAGGAGAAGGGCACTTTGCCCATAACCCCCCCCCCCTTGTTCCCTGTATTTCCCCCAAAAAAAAGAACCCCCCCTCTCTTAATTACTCCTTTTGCTAAAGAGACCCTACCCTTTCCGTTAATTCAAATCCAAACCCCCATCACATAAACCTAGATATACTCGACGTCCTTTAGCATACCCTGAATATTTCTAGGGTTCGCAAATAAGCCCCTACCCTCTTTAGATAATTATGAACAAGTCCCTGGACCCCCGTTTAACCCCTGAAACCATCTTTAACTCGTCATTTTATGCGCCAAACGATCTCCGATCGACCCGAAACTTTACCATGCCCTTTCTAGTATAGTTCTAACCGCGCCATTAAGAAACCACCCGAAAATATTACCCCTACCTTCGTAACTAAATTATTTCCGATTCAAGCTCAACGATAGAAGCTTTTAGTTCTTTCGCTTGATTGTATGCCTGTTTGTTTGCGTCGTAGGACGTGGAGTGAACGAAGAAGTTCCCAAGTGTGATCAAGAGAAGGAGGACCAGTTCTGCGACCCCGAACCCGAGGGACAGTGCTTCGATCAGGACCTCCCGCAAGGACTTGACGATGGCAAGTTCAACTCCACCCTTTGATGCATGTTTCTTTCCTAGTTTTTATAAACACAACCCAGTGGCCTGCTTTATAAAATTGCATGGATTTGCTTACTGAAAACATGGTAGGATAGCCACCCTTGTTTGTGATATCCATACCTTGACCACCTGGTTTTATAAAGGAAGTGTGTGTGTGTGTGTGGGAAGGGATAAAATGTGTTTTGAAAGACGAGTTAGACGGGATGGATGACATTTCTGTGTGATTTGCCGTTGGTGTGCTCATACCTGTGTGGTTGAGCGAGGAAGGGAGATATCCATCTTCTCACCCCTAGGGACCGAGTTGATGTGTCATCTCACCTAGCTTCCTGTCGTGCAAACCACTTGACCATTGTATGGGCAACGGCTTAGCCTAACCCCACTAGTTAGTCTGATAGCCATCAGGAGAGCTGGGAGCAACGGGTGATCAAGGAGACGGGATATGCTCTGTGTGACTTATGCCCCGGTTAAACCTCGGTGATAGGTCGAATGACCCCTTGATAGATCCCGTGGTGGCTAGCCAGGTCTAGCTAAGGTGGGTAAGGGCTTTGATGGGATCTGCACCGGCACTAAGGTGTTCGTGCTGTGGTACCCCACCTGTGGGTAAAGTTGCACACCTCTGCAGAGTTGAAAATCTATTCGAATAGCCGTGCCCACGGTATTGGGCAAGTTATGGTGTGGTCACATAACTAGTGTTTCTCTCTGGGAATGGTTGGACTGGTGTGGGTTGTTTAGGAAGTGTCCGGCAGTTGTGCCGTGTGCTACGGCGGATGGGGAGTCCGGTAGCAGTTTAAAACCTGGATCCTGTGTGGATCAACACCATGTACTCCTTGATGCTTAGCAACTTGTTTTGAGAATGTTTTAAACGAACCTTTGCATAAAACCGAGTTTTTCCGCAAATAAACCATAACCTTATCCTTGGATTAACTTGTGCATTTATTTCTGTTATACCCCCTCCGCGGGTGTGAATGGACTTGCTGAGTACGTTCGTACTCACCCCATTCTTACTTTTACAGTGGAAGATCTAGACTACATCCCTGAAGACGTTGAGTAGGGTTCCGTCCTGCACCCAGTCTTGCCTGTGGTTGAGGCCACCATCGGAATCCCGCATGGCGCAAGACTCTGATGATCTTCTTTTTGTAGCTAGTGTAATAGTGTGGGTTTTAGTTGTAATCCTCGCGATAGTGGCGCTTCACTACCCATTACCGCGAAGAGTTGTACGGTGATGTACCATCTGATGTAATAAAAGTGTTATCAGCCTCCTGGGACTGATAAAGTAACACTTTTAGGTCTTCCCTGATGGGGGGGACGCTTCAGGTGGTATCAGAGCCGTAGGCTGGCCGTAGGACGTGACCCTAGGAGCGAGACCCTGTTTCAGACCCTAGGACTTGTTCTGACCTAGATATTTTTCTGCACAAACACTCACCGCTGGTCTTTGCCCTGTTCCAGATGGCTGACAATGGATGGATTAACGGAATCTGCCACGCAGAGCCCGGCCTTCCAAAGTTATTATTACTCAGCCTGGAACGCGTTGGGGTTATGGAACCACCAGAGTATGCCTACCGAGAATACATCTCCGGAGGCACCCTTCGGTGTGATATGATGGTCTTTGTGGAGAGGAGCACCCGCTACCCTGATATGGACCCTTGGTTCATCTCCACCTCTGGTTTCCGCTTCCAAGAACACCTACCGAAAGGCCGCCCGTAAAGCCCTGCGATGGCTGCGTGTGCTCTACAGGCACCACCTTCAGCGGACTCCTATGGGATTTTTCCCACCCGCTGAGGGAAGAGGACGCACGTGGATTGCCCGTATAAGGGGACTTGGACAAGAGGAAGAAGACCTAGAAGATACGGTCTCCCACCTATCCATCTACCTTACTGGCTTGGATGCACTCTACCGCGAACAGGCGGCACAACTGAAGCAGCTAATCCATGGGATTGAAAAGATAACCCAGGAGCTGGAGGAACAACGGACAAGGGCCGCAAGCGCCGAGTATTCCTTAGCCGCCCTCCAAGCCCAGATGCAGGAATACGAAGACCGCAGCAGAACAGGTGGATGGATAGAGGAAGAGGAAGAAGAACCCGAGGAAACCCATTGGGATAAAGGTACTCAGACCGAAGATGAGATGGATCGGTGCCTCCCAATAAAGAAGCGCCCTATCAGGACCGAGGAGGAATCCCCATGATAGGATTAGCACTCTGAACTAGAACCCTACCCTAATAACCACGCAGCCCTGGAAACTGTACCCCCATGTTGCAATAATAAATGTTATCTACTCCCTCGTTGTACCTGTGCAAAATTTGTTTACCCTGTTCATGTTTCAGATGGCTGAGGAAGGATGGACCCAGGGCGATTGCCAAGCAGCACCTGGCTTTCCCGGCCTCTTAATCAACACCCTGGAAGGCCTTGGCGTTACAGAACGCCCAAGGTACTACAGCCGAGAGTACGAGCACCATGGTACCCTCCGCTGCAGGGTGATCCTGGTCATCGCCAGGAGCAACCGCTACCCCGACATCCAGCCTTGGCGAGTGACCGCCACAGGGTTTAGGCATCAAGACACCTACCCCTTGGCCATCAGAAAAGCACTCCATTATTTTTGCCGGATTTTTGAAGAACACCTCGCCCCCACACCAGCGAAGTTCTTCCCGCCGGCCATCAGAACCCCAGTCTAGGAAGCACGCATGAGAAACCTGGAACGACGTCGCCACGAAGAAGGCCCCCTGTACCAAGTGGCTACTTACCTAGCCGCCCTGGACCAACTCTTTGATGAGCAAGCCAACCTTCTAAGGGAGCAGACCCATCGAGCCGAGCAAGCGGAGCTCGCAGTGAGATTACAGCAGATCCGGGCCACCCACGCCGAGGCAAGAGCCGCGGCCGCGGTCAGTAGCGAAGCAGTCGCCCAAGAGAGCCTCAGGCAAGCCCGAGACCGGCGCATGCAAGAGTGGACCCAGAGTGGAACACCAGTCCCGGCAATCGGAGAAGACCATGTTTTACTTGGGACGCCCGTCATAGGATGGGGACCACTCTTTGGAAGCACACAAGCCCCACCCGAGAACCCTGAAAGTTCTGCTGCCGCCGACGAAGGGGATGCTGCAACGCAACCCTTGACCGATGGGAACCCGGAGAAC
Source organism: Panicum hallii (assembly GCF_002211085.1). NCBI lineage: Eukaryota > Viridiplantae > Streptophyta > Magnoliopsida > Poales > Poaceae > Panicum > Panicum hallii. Next base: position 25,779,147 of record NC_038048.1, on the reverse strand, counting down.
GGCGAGCGAGGATTGCTCACACTCCCCACCCCGGAAGAAGGCACACCTCGCGAGTAGAGTGACCGACGCCGTCCCAGTGATGCCCCTTCCCCAGTCTTTTCTGTTTACGACGTGCCCTTAGACAAGACCCTGGCCGAGTAGCACGAGACCTAGTCTTACCCCCAAGTTGTACCCCCTTGCAGTAATAAAATGGTTGTGCTTGTTGTTTGTAGTGTTATGTGCTGGTTTGTTGTGTGCTGCTTGTTTATATGAGTACCGGTAGAAGGTAGATTCTGCCTTATATACGAATTAAGCAACTTAAACATCACATAATAGTAACCCCAATCTACCCAATCAACAGGTGACCCCCCGGAACGCCACGAGGGCCTCCCGTAGCCGGAACCCCGCAGCCGCTGGTGCCGGAGCACAGCCTGTTGAACAAGACCTCCCTCAGGAAGAACAGGAAGTCAGCCAGAACCGAGGAGAAAATCAAGGAGAGCAGCTACCACCACCCCCACCCCTCGGGGACTTGGCGCAGATAATCCACAACCAGACCCTCATACTGGAGACTCTGGCCAATGCCCTCATTAACCGGCAGCCACGAGGGCAGAATATGAATGACAAGCTGACGGCCTTTCTAAGGACCAAGCCGCCCACCTTTGCCGGATCCTGCAACCCTTTGGATGCAGATGACTAGTTACGAGTGATCCAGAGGAAGCTCGAACCATTCGAATGCCAGGACCGAGACAAAGTCCTTCTGGCGGCCCACCAACTCACCGGAACCGCATTAGCTTGGTGGGAAAATTACTGTGCTGCAGCCGAGGATGCCTCTACCATCACTTGGGGAGAATTTGTGAGGGAGTTCCGCCGCTACCACATCCCTTCGGCCACCATGAAGCGCAAGGCGGATGAATTCCGTGCACTACAACAAGGAAGCATGACGGTGGAAGAGTACACCCACCGGTTCATAGAATTGGCCCGATATGCGCCCGAGGAAGTGAACGACGATGATAAGAAACAAGACATGTTCAAGAAGGGATTAAGCCCAGAACTCCGGACCTTGCTTACCCCACAGATCTATCCTGACTTTAATACCCTGATGAACAAGGCTATTCTTACGGAAAGGGCCAAAGCCGAAGAGAGGAAGGACAACAAACGCAAATTCCTGGAAAGTAAGGCCCGCCAACAGGACCGTTTCCAAAAGCCAAGAAACTTCAGCTATACTGCACCAAGATCTCAGGCCCCAATGCAGTATAGGACTCCGTCCCAAGTGACAGGACCACGGGCCCCTGAAGCACAGCCTAAGAGTCAGAATACCATAAGGGCCCCGCAGAGCAATACAAGCCTAGTCACCTCCGACAACAACAATGTTAGGGCCTGTTTCAACTGCCGTGAGATAGGGCATTTCATCGCCAATTGCCCTTATGCCAAGAATAAGCCGGCCACATCGGCCTTCTCCAACACGGTGAATGGACCCAAACCAGCCCTAACCGGTGCCAACCGAGTGCCCATCCGCAACAACGACAACAGCCAGCAGATGAAGCAGCCCCAACAATCATTCGGACGAGCCCGCGTCAATCACATCGATGCGCAGGAGGCTCAAGAAGCTCAGGGCGTAGTGCTCGATGAGTACCTAGTCAACTCATCTCTGGCAACAGTATTATTTGATTCTAGAGCATCGCACTCGTTTATATCCTCAAGCTGTGTGGAGAAACACAAAATACCTACGGTACTACTAAAAACACCCCTATTAACCCGGACGCCTGGAGGCGACATCAATTGTCAATTAGGTTGTCCACGGGTGAGGATCAATTTAAGTGGGGTAGACTTTCTAGCAGATTTGGTAGTACTTAAGTCTAGGGGGATAGACGTGATCCTTGGAATGGACTGGTTAAGCCGACACAATGGTCTCATAGGCTGTACCGACAAAGTGGTACACCTAACAAACCCCGAAGGAGTACAAGTGATCTGCCATACCCGGGATAGTAAGTTTGACCCAATGGTGTTTAGTGTGGAAGCCAAGCCCTTAGAAGGAGTCCCGGTAGTAAACGAATACCCAGATGTATTCCTCGAAGAGCTTCCCGATTTGCCGCCAGACAGGGATATAGAGTTCGTCATAGACCTTATCCCCGGAACCTCTCCTATAGCTAAGAGACCCCATAGGATGGCAGCCGCTGAGTTAACGGAATTAAAGAAGCAACTAGAAGAGCTGCAATGACTGGGCTTCATCAGACCAAGCTCATCGCCATGGGGAGCCCCAGTCCTATTTGTCAAGAAGAAAGATGGGAGTATGAGGTTGTGTGTAGATTACCGAGCACTGAACGAGGTTACCATTAAGAATAAGTACCCCCTCCCCAGGATTGATGACCTGTTCGATCAGCTAAAAGGAGCCAAGTACTTTTCTAAGATCGACCTAAGGTCAGGGTATTTCCAGCTCAAGATTAAAGAAAGTGACATCCCTAAGACAACCTTTGTCACCCATTACGGAAAGTTTGAGTTCACCGTGATGTCCTTCGGACTAACCAATGCCCCTGCCTATTTTATGAACCTCATGAACAAAGTATTTATGGACGAGTTGGATAAGTTTGTCGTGGTCTTTATCGACGACATACTTATCTACTCCAAGAGCATTCAGGAACATGAGCAACATTTGCGGGTAGTATTGGAAAAGCTGAGAATACATAGGCTATATGCCAAGTTTAGCAAGTGCGAATTCTAGCTGGAGAGAGTAGCTTTTCTTGGTCACATTCTGACCGCGGAAGGCGTAGCAGTGGACCCAGAGAAGGTCGAAGCCGTTTCCAACTGGCAGCGACTGACTAATGTTAGTGAAATCAGAAGTTTTCTTGGATTAGCTGGGTACTATCGGAGATTTATTGAGGGATTCTCTAAGATAGCCCGACCCATGACGGAACTTCTTAAGGAGAAGAAGTTCGCCTGGACGGAATCTTGTGAAAGAAGTTTTCAAGAATTGAAGCAGAGGTTGACAACCGCCCCAGTGCTGACCCTACCGGACATTCATCGGGATTTTGTCATTTATTGTGACGCATCCCGACAAGGATTAGGGTGTGTGCTGATGCAAGATGGGAAAGTTGTTGCATATGCCTCCCGCCAACTCAGGACTCATGAGCAGAACTATCCGACCCATGATTTGGAATTTGCAGCCGTAGTGCATGCCCTTAAGATTTGGAGACACTACTTGATTGGAAATAAGTGTGAGATTTACACCGACCATAAGAGCCTGAAGTATATCTTCACCTAGCCAGATTTGAACCTAAGGCAAAGAAGGTGGTTGGAGTTGGTCAAGGACTACAACCTGGAAATTCATTATCACCCCGGGAAAGCAAATGTGGTAGCTGATGCCTTAAGTCGGAAATCCTATGGACCCAAGGGTGACCATCTGTGCGAGGAAATGGCACGATTAAATGTGCACATTGTTCCTCAAGGTTCTAACCATGTACTGACCCTCCGATCAACACTAGAGGATAGAATTAGAGAGGCTCAAGGCTCAGATCAGGAGTTAGTAAAGATCTGCAGACAAACTGGAGAAAACAAAGCACCGGGCTTCAGAGTAGACGATAAGGGAACGTTGTGGTACGAGAATAGGATCTGTGTACCCCAGAATGGAGACTTCCGGCAAATAATCATGGACGAAGCCCATAACTCGGCTTACTCCATCCACCCAGGATCCACCAAAATGTATATGGACATAAGGCAAAAGTATTGGTGGAATGGAATGAAGGCGGATATTGCACGATTTGTGGCTCATTGTGATACTTGTCAAAGGATCAAGGCCGAATATCAAAAGCCAGCAGGATTATTGCAACCTCTACCCATTCCGGTTTGGAAATGGGATGAGATAGGAATGGACTTTGTAGTGGGTCTACCCCGAACACAGAAGGGACACGATTCCATATGGGTAATAGTGGACCAACTCACCAAATCGGCACATTTCATACCCGTATGAACTAATTACGATGGAGAAAAACTGGCAAAACTCTATGTGGAAAATATAGTAAAGCTACATGGGGTACCTAGCAGGATTGTCTCAGATAGAGGGACCCAATTTACCTCTAGGTTTTGGAAAAGCTTGCATCAAGCCATGGGCACCAAGTTAGACTTCAGCTCCGCATATCACCCACAGACGGATGGTCAAACCGAAAGGGTAAACCAGATTATGGAAGATATGCTGAGAGCATGCGTCCTGACCTATGGAAAGGATTGGGAGCAAAGTCTGCCTTATGCAGAATTTTCGTACAACAATAGTTACCAAGCCAGCTTGGGCATGTCACCATTCGAAGCTCTCTATTATAGGAAGTGCAAAACTCCACTAATGTGGTCAGAAGTTGGAGAATGTGCCCTAGTAGGACCCGCACTTATAAAAGAAGCAGAAGAAAAAGTAGCGGAGATCCGCGAGAAATTGAAAGCAGCTCAGTCCCGACAAAAGAGCTACGCAGACAAGAAAAGGCGAGAAATAAGCTTCAACCCAGGAGATTTTGTTTATCTTAAAGTCTCACCTATTCGAGGGACCCGAAGGTTTCAAGTGAAAGGAAAGCTAGCCCCTCGATACGTTGGACCGTATCGGGTTCTAAAGAAAGTCGGAGCAGTGGCATACCGACTGGAGTTACCAGAGGAAATGTCGGATATACATCCAGTGTTTCATGTCTCACAAATAAGAAGGTGTTTGAGAGTGCCCAAGGAAGAACGCGTGCCGGTGGAAACAATAGATCTGCAGCCGGATCTGCGATACCAGGAAGTACCGGTCAAAATTCTAGACACTATCACTAGAAGGACAAGAAACTCCGAAGTACGGATATGCAGGGTTCAATGGACCATACACGGAATAGAAGAAGCGACATGGGAACGCGAAGAGGCCCTAAAGAAGGAGTTTCCCCATTTGTTTAGGAGCCAGCCGAATCTCGAGGACGAGATTCATTTTAAGTGGGGTAGGTTTGTGACGCCCTGAAAATTTCCAAACTCGAATCACGCGCTAAGATAATCTTGTTCGAAACCTTTTCGTCGTCAAACCTCGTTCAAATCTAAACCCTGACTCTCCCCCGGATTCGCCGTCATATCAACACCCTCGTCGCCGTCCAGTCCCGCACCGCTCGGCGGGTTGTCGACCACGCGCGACCGCCATCCTGCGAGCAACGCCGACGCGGCCCCTTTTCCCCTCGCACATGGCGCAATTGTCGCGCGCGTGGCCGACCGGCCACGGTCGCCGCCGCGAATCCCGCTAGCACGTGTCGTTCTTTCCCTTTCTTCTCTCTTTTCCCTTTTTCCTATTTCCCCTCTCCCCTTTTCTTTTTCTCCTCCTCCTCTTTTCTTTTCCTCCTTAATTCTCCTCCCTGTTTCCCCCTCCTCCCTCTGCCACTCGGCCGCGCGCTTGCCGTGGCCGCGCGCACGCGCTCGCCCCGCGTGCCGCGCCAACCGCCGCACCGCTCGTCGACAGGACGGCCCCGACATCGCACCGCCCACCGCTGGCGCCCAGCTGCTGCCCCACGTGCACGCGCCGCGGCGTGCACCGCCCCGGCCCCTCCCCCTGCGCGCGCCCGCTGTGCCTCCTGCCGCTGACGCCCGCTCTCGCCGTTCGCGCCGCACAGCGCCCGCACGCATGCCGAACCGTCGCGTCGCTCAGGCCTTACCGCCCGCGCTGCCGCTCCGCGACACGGGCGCCATTAAGGTGCTCCGCACCGCTCGCCGGCCTCCTCACCGGCCACCACCGCCCACCGCCTTTAGCCGCCTATAAATAGGCACCCCCACGCGCAGCCCGCCACCCCCCACAACTCCCACCGCCGCCACTGCCCTCTCCCCAGGCAGCGCTCGCTGCCCCGCCTGTGCCGCACCGCCCGCCGCCGCCCGCCCCGTCGACCGGCCGCCACACGTCGCCCCCGCCCAAGGTGAGGCCGGGGATGGGGTCCCCGTGCCCCCCTCTCCCTTTTCCCCCACCCCCGGACTGCCATCGAGCCCCAGGGCGGCCGGATTTGGCCGCCGCCGGCACCCGCTTCCCCCTCCTCTATTCTGCATGGGGGAGAGGAAGGAGAAGGGCACTTTGCCCATAACCCCCCCCCCCTTGTTCCCTGTATTTCCCCCAAAAAAAAGAACCCCCCTCCCTTAATTACTCCTTTTGCTAAAGAGACCCTACCCTTTCCGTTAATTCAAATCCAAACCCCCATCACATAAACCTAGATATACTCGATGTCCTTTAACATACCCTGAATATTTCTAGGGTTCGCAAATAAGCCCCTACCCTCTTTAGATAATTATGAACAAGTCCCTGGACCCCCGTTTAACCCCTGAAACCATCTTTAACTCGTCATTTTATGCGCCAAACGATCTCCGATCGACCCAAAACTTTACCACGCCCTTTCTAGTATAGTTCTAACCGCGCCATTAAGAAACCACCCGAAAATATTACCCCTACCTCCGTAACTAAATTATTTCCGATTCAAGCTCAACGATAAAAGCTTTTAGTTCTTTCGCTTGATTGTATGCCTGTTTGTTTGCGTCGTAGGACACGGAGTGAATGAAGAAGTTCCTGAGTGTGATCAAGTGAACGAGGACCAGTTCTGCGACCCCGAACCCGAGGGACAGTGCTTCGATCAGGACCTCCCGCAAGGACTTGACGATGGCAAGTTCAACTCCACCCTTTAATGCATGTTTCTGTCCTAGTTTTTATAAACACAACCCAGTGGCCTGCTTTATAAAATTGCATGGATTTGCTTACTGAAAACATGGTAGGATAGCCACCCTTGTTTGTGATATCCATACCTTGACCACCTAGTTTTATAAAGAAAGTGTGTGTGTGTGTGTGGGAAGGGATAAAATGTGTTTTGAAAGACGAGTTAGACGGGATGGATGGCATTTCTGTGTGATTTGCTGTTGGTGTGCTCGTACCTGTGTGGTTGAGCGAGGAAGGGAGATATCCATCTTGTCACCCCTAAGGACCGAGTTGATGTGTCGTCTCACCTAGCTTCCTGTCGTGCAAACCACTTGACCGTTGTATGGGCAACGGCTTAGCCTAACCCCACTAGTTAGTCTGATAGCCATCAGGAGAGTTGGGAGCAACGGGTGATCAAGGAGACGGGATAAGCTCTGTGTGACTTATGCCCCGGTTAAACCTCGGTGATAGGTCGAATGACCCCTTGATAGATCCCGTGGTGGCTAGCCAGGTCTAGCTAAGGTGGGTAAGGGCTTTGATGGGATCTGCACCGGCACTAAGGTGTTCGTGCTGTGGTACCCCACCTGTGGGTAAAGTTGCACACCTCTGCAGAGTTGAAAATCTATTCGAATAGCCGTGCCCACGGTATTGGGCGAGTTACAGTGTGGTCACATAACTAGTGTTTCTCTCTGGGAATGGTTGGACTGGTGTGGGTTGTTTGGGAAGTGTCCGGTAGTTGTGCCGTGTGCTACGGCGGACGGGGAGTCCGGTAGCAGTTTAAAACCTGGATCCTGTGTGGATCAACACCATGTACTCCTTGATGCTTAACAACTTGTTTTGAGAATGTTTTAAATGAACCTTTGCATAAAACCGAGTTTTTCCGCAAATAAACCATAACCTTATCCTTGGATTAACTTGTGCATTTATTTCTATTATACCCCCTCCGCGGGTGTGAATGGACTTGCTGAGTACGTTCGTACTCACCCCATTCTTACTTTTACAGTGGAAGATCCAGACTACATCCCCGAGGACGTCGAGTAGGGTTCCGTCCTGCACCCAATCTTGCCTGTGGTTGAGGCCACCGTCGGAATCCCGCATGGTGCAAGACTTTGATGATCCTCTTTTCGTAGCTAGTGTAATAGTGTGGGTTTTAGTTGTAATCCTCGCGATAGTGGCGCTTCACTGCCCATTACCGCAAAGAGTTGTACGGTGATGTACCATCTAATGTAATAAAAGTGTTATCAGCCTCCTGGGACTGATAAAGTAACACTTTTAGGTCTTCCCTGATGGGGGGGACGCTTCACCGGAGGTCACCCCTGTGGCGGCGGCTCACCGGCGACCGTCGTCCCAATGCTATGCACCTACACAGCCTGCAAGAACTGGCATAACAGAACGAGGGGACAAAGGCGACGCTCATCGTGGGCTCGGGACCAGCGGGGACGCGGTGCAGAGGCGACTTCGGCGGGGTCCGGCGGCGAGGAAAACCGGTGCTCGTGGGGAGAGGTGTTGCCGAGGGTCCCCGGGCTTCTGGTCCCCACAAGCAGGTTCAACACCGAGCTGGGCAGCCAGGGAAACGGTCAGCGCAGCCGGAGGAATGCCGGCGGGGAATAATTGCGGCGGCGGACCAATCCTCACCCGTGGCGATGTCGGGTCAAATCCGACGTAGAGGCTCGGGCTCGGGGGTGCTGGAGCGTGGTGGCGGCTTAGGGTGCCCCGAGAGCAACTGAAGATAAGAGGAGGGGGAATGGCCGCCTCGGCGTGCGGATCAACCGAGCAACGGAACTCCCGCTCCTCACAGGGTTGTTGCGGCCTGTCCCGATCCGATCGCGGCCGAGCTTCTAGAAGGGTCCATGCGGGGGATGGGTCCGGTGTGCGGCTCGGGAAAAAGGGCCCAGCGGCGCGGTAGGGCGGGACCACAGGCAGTGGCCGAGCGGCCGACCGGCGGAGGAGGAAACATAGGAGGGGAAGGAGAAAGGGAGAACGGGGGAGATGCTGATGTGCGGGGCCATATGGACAGAGAGAGAAAGGGAGAGAGGAGAGAACGGCGCGCTCAGGCTGGGGAAAAGGCGCCGACAAGTGGGGCCCAGCTGGCAGAGGGAGGAAGGAAGAGAGGTGAGGGCGCTCAGGCTGGCTGCTCTGAGGGAGCTGGGCCTCGGTGGCCCATGCGGGGAAAGGAGGGAAGGGAGGGGGAAGCGCTGGGCTGGCGTGGAGAGAAGAAAGGGATGGTGGGCCTGCGTGGGAAGGGGAAGGGCCGGCTGCTGGGCTCTGCCCTCTTCTTCTTCTTTTCCTTTTTCTCTTCTACACTCAACCATTCAAACAAGCCTATTTGAATTCAAATAAACTTGAATCCAAATCCTACGAACTCAACACAAAGAAAACAATGCTCCAGCATGAATGCACAAACATGTTGATTTTATAATAAATTTTATTTTCTTATGTTCTAAAATTGCTTTGAATGCAGGATAAATTAGAGAAAACCCTAGAAATTTTATTTAAGCCCAAATAAATTCCTTAAAATTTAGGAAAATTACATTAGGGTGTTACAAACCTACCCCCCTTACAGGAATCTCGTCCCGAGATTCGAATAGGCTAGCTAGCAAAGAGATCGGGGTATGTCTTCCTTAGCTCATCTTCTCGCTCCCAAGTGGCCTCATCCTCTATGTGATGACTCCACTGAACACGGCACATCTTGATTTTCTTGTTTCTGGTAACTCTCTCCGATGTCTCCAAAATCTTCACCGGATGCTCGGTGTAGGTCAGATCTTCCTGTACATCCAACCCTTCGAACGGTGCTTGCTCTTCTGGCACCCTCAAGCACTTCTTCAGCTGAGACATGTGGAACACATCGTGCACTCCTGAGAGATTGTGATGCAACTCCAAACGATATGGCCACCTCACCTTTCCGTTCCAACACCTTGAACGGACCAATGTATCGAGGGGCTAGCTTCCCTCTCACATTAAACCTGCGGATTCCTCTCATCGGCGAGACCTTCAGGTATACATGATCACACACTGCAAAGGTCAGATCTCGACGACGAACATCCGCGTAACTTTTCTGGCGAGTCTGAGCGACCCTCAGGTTCTCTCGCACCTGCTGTACCAGCTGCTCTGCCTCTTCCAGAATATCCGGACCAAATATCTGCCTCTCGCCAATCTGATCCCAATACAATGGAGTCCTGCACTTCCGACCATACAGGGCCTCGAAATGGGATTTCTTCAGACTGGCCTGATAACTATTGTTATACGAGAACTCTACTTACGGCAGGTATTTATCCCAGCTGGTACCGTACTGAATAGCACAGGCTCAGAGCATATCCTCCAACACTTGGTTGGTTCTTTCTGTCTGCCCATCTGTCTGAGGATGATAAGCAATGCTGAAACATAGCTTCGTATCCAACGAATCGTGCAACTGCTCCCAGAACCGTGAAGTGAACTGAGATCCTCGATCAGATATAATCTTCTTTGGAACACCATGCAGACAGACGATCCTGGAGATGTACAACTCTGCGAGTCTAGCACCGGAGTAAGTAGTGTTCACCAGAATGAAGTGGGCAACCTTCATCAACCGGTCCACTACCACCCATATGGAGTTGTACCCTTTCTGAGTACGAGGCAATCCCACAATGAAGTCCATAGTGATTTCCTCCCATTTCCACTCTGGAATCTTCAATGGCTGCAATAGACCTGCTGGTCTCTGATGCTCTGCCTTGACACGCTGACAAGTGTCACAGATAGCCACGTACTCCGCAACTGAACGCTTCATCCCATACCACAAGAATCGTTCCTTGAGATCATAATACATCTTCGTGCTGCCCGGATGAATGGAGTATGCCGTATCATGAGCCTCGCTCAAGATCAGCTTCCTGAGGTCATTCACATCCGGCACACATATACGACCCTTGTACCACAAGGTACCCTGATCATCTTCTCTGAAATGAGGTGCCTTGCCAATCTTGAGCAGTTCATGGATCTCCTGTAGCTTCTTATCTTCTTTCTGATGCTGCCTGATCTTTGCCTTTAGAGTGGGTTCTGCCTCGAATGATGTACCCGAGGTGTGATGCAAGAAACCTAGACTCAACTGCTCAAACTCCTCGCATAACTCCTGAGGCATCCGAAAAGCCATGGCCGTGTTAACATAGCTCTTCCTGCTCAGAGCATCTGCTAGAACATTGGCCTTGCCCGGATGATAGTGAATCTCCAGGTCATAATCCTTGACCAACTCTAGCCATCTTCTCTGCCGCATGTTCAGCTCATTCTGAGTGAAAATATACTTGAGGCTCTTGTGATCGGTGTAAATATCACACCTCTACCCAAACAAGTAATGCCTCCATATCTTCAGAGCATGCACAACTGCGGCTAACTCCAGATCATGAGTGGGATAATTCAGCTCGTGCCGGCGCAACTGCCGCGAGGCATAAGCGATAACTCTGCCTTCTTGCATCAGGACGCAACCAAGACCATCCCTCGAAGCATCACAATACACTGTGAACCTCTTGCTCTGGTCTGGCAGAGTAAGGACTGGCGCCGTAGTCAACCTTTTCTTCAGCTCCTCGAAGGCATTCTGACGCTCCTCAATCCAAAAGAAATCCACACCCTTCTCCAACAAGGAAGTCAACGGCTTCGCAATCTTGGAGAAATTCTCAATGAACCTCCGATAATATCCTACTAAGCCCAGAAAAGAGCGGACTTCCTTCGCCGTCTGTGGTACCACCCAGTCAAGCACATCCTTCACCTTTCCGGGGTCCACAGCAATACCTCCCATGGAGATGACGTGACCGAGGAACGAAACCTCGTCAATCCAGAATTCGCACTTGCTGAGCTTGGCATACAGCTTGTGCTCTCTGAGTCTCTGCAACACCAGCCTCAGATGCTTCTCATGCTCTGCCTCTGACTTGGAATATATCAGGATATCATCAATGAATATCACCCTCAGGATCAAGTCACGCATATATACAACAGATCATCAAGATATCACAACACATGTCACGAATAAAAGCGTATAAATTATAAAATGAATATCTTTATTACAACTGAATTAAGAATCAGTTCAAGGAATGCGGAAGCATAAAATAAATACATGAAGAGCAGGGCGCCACAGGGACGTCAACTGGGAGACAACGCCTAGAAATCGTCGAGTCCGCTGATGTAGTCCTCCACGTCGCCTAGTACTGAGCAGCAGTCGAAGATATCCCAAAGAGAACAGAAGAGAGGAAGAGGCAAGTGTGAGTACACAACTTGTACTCAACAAGTATAACACGAGTTATGAGGCTCTAGGGTTAGCTGACTCAACTGCATTAGCTTTTAATCTTGGCAAATTTTATTAAAGCTATTTACTACAAGTGGATGAGTTACCATAACCCAAGCTACATAATAATTAATCAAAATTAATCATAAGACTACTGAAAACCAAGCCAAAACCACCAAAGGTACAACCCACTAATCAGACGGAGGATCTGGGCCGCTCATGACTGTGAGCACAGCTGATATATTAGTTTTACACTCTCGAGAGGTTGCACAACTTTACCCGCAAGTCGTGAGCTACACTAGTTGTTCATCACACTTCCTTTGGTGAGATGGCTAGCAAGCACACTACGAGACCGTTACAAAGGATCACGTTGGTAAGGTGTAACCGCTAAGGATTCTGGATCAGCGACGATGGGGCCCACCTCCGGGGGTACATGTCACACCCGATTTATAAGAACATAAATCGAGCAATCATATATGCGCCAGGATCAAGTCACGCATATATACAACAGATTATCAAGATATCACAACACATGTCAGGAATACATTAATATAAATCGTAAATGAATCAATAAATGAATTATTTTATTACAACCGAATCAAGAATCGGTTCAAGAGTTGCGGAAGCGTAAAAGGAATACGTGAAGAGCTGGGCGCCACAGGGACGTCGGCTGGGAGACAAACGCCTAGAAGTCGTCGAAGCCGCTGACGTAATCCTCCACGTTGCCGGGCACTGAGCAGCAGTCGAAGATGTCCAAAATAGAACAGAAGAGTAGAGAAGCAAGTGTGAGTACAAACTAGTACTCAACAAGTATAACACGAGCATGAGGCTCTAAGGTTAGCTGACTCAACTGCATAAGCTTTTAATCTTGGCAAATTTTATTAAAGCTAATTACTACAAGTGGATGAGTTACCGTAACCCAAATTGCATAAGAATTAATCAGTATTAATTAAGGACTACTGAGAACCACCCAAACCAAAACCACCCGGGGAATCGCCCTCGTCAAAGGTTGATAACCCCACTAATCAGACGGAGGATCTGGGCCGCTCATGACTGCGAGCACAGCTGATATATCAGTTTTACACTCTCGAGAGGTTGCACAACTTTACCCACAAGTCGTGAGCTACGCTAGTGGTTCATCACACTTCCTTAGGTGAGATGGCTAGCAAGCACACTACGAGACCGTTACAAAGAATCACGTTGGTAAGGTGTAACCGCTAAGGATTCTGGATCAGCGACGATGGGGCCCACCTCCGGGGGTACAAGACACACAGCACAGACCAAGCCGGAGGAGCAGGGACCATTGAAGCTTACCACCCCTCTTGCCCACGCAGGTAAGTTACTCCCGAAACAAAATGACCTAATTAGTAAGTCAAGACCGTCCCATTCCAGTCTTGTGGTTGCGCGGTTGTCCCAGGTTGTCGCTCTATGAACCGGTCCTTATGGAGAGTGGCCAACCAAGCACTAAGCACCGTGCTGGCCCCCTAAACCATGTTTCTAACAAAAACATCTTTTAAGGACGCACAAACCACTCAAGCACACAGCACAGAGGGTCGGCTCCAGAATTAAGTTGCATAAGACCATTAATCAAATTAATTAAAAAGGACCAAGGTTTGTTATAGCGCAGCAACCTAGCACAGCTAACCAAAAAAAATGCAACCCATAGGATATATATAAGGATATAAAAGTGGCTAGGAAGTCCTTATAGGTATACAGAATTAAAATGCAGTATGAAATTGTATTTAAAAGTGATAGGAGGTTCATGTTATACTTGCCTTCCTCGTACTCTCCCGGCTGCTGCTCGAACTGCTCGGAAGACGGCTGCTCCTGGTACTGGTCCAAAGGCTCCGCGTCTACTCACGATCATCAAACATAGCCCACACATACACACATGCATAAGAAGAGCAAACTATAAGAAAACAGTACAACATTACATAGAAACAGCACACAAAACTAGTCTAAAGCTATTCTACGCATTACAACGATCGCGTGGATATAAAGAACACCTAAAACGGAGCTTAAACGCGAAAACTACGCTTAAAACAGGATCCAGGGGCCTATTTGTAAGAAAAACAGAGCAACCAGGGGCTTCTGGGCAAAAACTGGGGACCTAAACGAAATTAAAGGCTAGATCTAGGGGTTAGCACGAGAAAACCCAAGATAAGGACTGCGGGTTCAAAAACCAGGGAACTCAGGGGGGTCAAACGTGAAGGAAAGGGCCTGCCTGTAAATACTTTTTAACTAAAGAGGACTGCGGGTTGATTTCCCCAAAAGGCAGGGGCTCTTTAGCAAAACTGCCACGGCTGAAGGGGTACATGGCTTCTAATCTGGGCGGTTGGATCTAAATCGTACGGTTCGGCGCACTCCGGTTCGGACGGTCCGATCTGAACAGCGTGGTCGGACGGTCCGATCTGGATCGGACTGGTTTGATCTGGTTGGGCTCGCGGGGACGGTGGGTCTGCACGGCGGTGCACTCCGGCGACGGCGTTCTACAGCTCCAGGGGCTACGGCCTATCCAACTGTCGCAAGAGAACAAAAGGGGCGAGCTGGTGCTTACCGAGCCCTGGAAACGGGAGAAACGCCGACGTAGAGGGGTCGACGGCGAGGTTCGGGCGGCGGTCGCGGCGGGGCCCGCGGAGGAGGTCGATGTAGGGGTAGCCGGGTCCTCTGGATGGCGGAAAATGCTCCGGGAGGTTCCTGCGGAGGTGCAAAGGGAATCAGCAGGACCAGAACGGCACCGGCGGCGACGAATTGGAACGGCGGGGCGGCTCACCGGCGGCGGCTTCTTCGCGAATTCCCGTCGATACCGAGGCGTAGGGCTCCGGCACTGAGCTCGGGGAGCTTCAGGATGGCGAGGGGAAACTCTTGAGGGGGATTTGGCGGTCTGAAGCACGGCGGAGCGCCCGGACCACAGTGAGGCCGAGGTAACCGGAGCGGAAGAAGAAAGGGGCGGCGGTGCTGGGATCTTCGGGTTGCAGGGCTGGAATTAGGGTTCTGAGGGGCGTGGGGCCGCTACTTGTAGGGCGGCGGCACTGCCCTGGGCGTGCGGGCCCGGATAAGGAAGCTCGCCGGAGATCTCAGGGGAAGTTGAGCGCCGGGGAAGAAGGAGGAGAGGGGGAAGGGGCCGACAGGTGGGGTCAGGCTGAGGGAATGACTGAGAATAGAAGGAATGACTGAGAAAGGAAAGACTGACTGAGAAAAGAAAGAATGACTGAGAATAGAAAGAATGACTGAGAATAGAAAGAACGACTGAGGATGGAAGGAATGACTGAGAAAGGAAAGAATGACTGAGAAAAGAAAGAATGACTGAGAAAAGAAAGAATGACTGAGAATAGAAAGAATGACTAAGAATAGAAAGAACGACTGAGGATGGAAGGAATGACTGACCCACCTTCCTGTTTCCTCCCTTTTTCCTTGCCAAACCAACTCGATTCTATTTGAACTAAACTCAAATTTGAATTCAACTCCTATGCACTCAACCAAAGAAAACTTATGCACCAGCATGAATGCACAAACATGTCGAACCTAAAATAAATTTTAATTACTTGCATTATAAAATTACCTTAAATGCCACCAAAATTAAAGAAAAAGCATGGGAATTTATTTAAGCCCAAATAAATTTATTAAAATTTAAGGAAATTACCTCAGGGTGTTACAAACCTACCCCCCTTACAGGAATCTCATCCCGAGATTCGGATAGGCTAGCTAGCAAAGAGATCGGGATATGTCTTCCTCAGCTCATCTTCTCGCTCCCAAGTAGCCTTATCCTCCGTGTGATGACTCCACTGAACTCGGCACATCTTGATCTTCTTGTTTCTAGTAACTCGCTCAGATGTCTCCAGAATCTTCACCGGATGCTCGACATAGGTCAGATCCTCCTGCACATCCAGCCCTTCTATCGGTGCTTGCTCTTCTGGCACTCTCAATCACTTCTTCAGCTGAGACACGTGAAACACATCGTGCACTCCTGAGAGATTGAGAGGCAACTCCAAACGATATGCCACCTCACCTTTCCGTTCCAACACCTTGAACGGACCAATGTATCGAGGAGCTAGCTTCCCTCGTACATTAAACCTGCGGATTCCTCTCATCGGCGAGACCTTCAGATATACATGATCACCCACTGCGAAGGTCAAATCTCGGCGACGAACATCCGCATAGCTCTTCTGACGAGTCTGAGCGACCCTCAGATTTTCTCGCACCTGCTGTACTAGCTGTTCGGCCTCTTCAACAATATCCGGACCAAATACCTGCCTCTCACCAATCTGATCCCAATACAGCGGAGTCCTGCACTTTCGACCGTACAAAGCCTCGAAAGGGGACTTCTTCAGACTGGCCTGATAACTGTTGTTATACGAAAATTCTGCATACGGCAGGCATTTATCCCAGCTGGTACCATACTGAATAGCACAGGCTCGAAGCATATCCTCCAACACTTGGTTGGTTCTCTCTGTCTGCCCATCTGTCTGAGGATGATAAGCAGTACTGAAGCGCAGCTTCGTATCCAACGAATCGTGCAACTGCTCCCAGAACCGTGAAGTGAACTGAGATCCTCGATCAGATATAATCTTCTTTGGAACACCATGCAGACAGACAATCTTGGAGATGTACAACTCTGCGAGTCTAGCGCCGGAGTAGGTAGTGTTCACCGGAATGAAGTGAGCAACTTTCGTCAACCGATCCACTACTACCCATATGGAGTTGTACCCTTTCTGAGTACGAGGCAAGCCAACGATGAAGTCCATAGTGATTTCCTCCCATTTCCACTCTGGAATCTTCAACGGCTGCAATAACCCTGCTGGCCTCTGATGCTCTGCCTTGACACGCTGACAAGTGTCACAGATAGCCACGTACTCCGCAACGGAACGCTTCATTCCATACCACCAGAATCGTTCCTTTAGGTCGTAATACATCTTCGTGCTGCCTGGATGGATAGAATACGCTGTATCATGAGCCTCACTCAGAATCAATTTCCTGAGGTCATTCACATCCGGCACACATATACGACCCTTGTACCACAAGGTACCCTGATCATCCTCTCTGAAGTGAGGAGCCTTGCCAATCTTGAGCAACTCACGAATCTCCTGCAGCTTCTGATCTTCCTTCTGATGCTGCCTGATCTCAGCCTCTAGAGTGGGTTCCGCCTCGAACGATGTACCCGAGGTCTGATGCAAGAAACCCAGACTCAACTGCTCAAACTCCTCGCATAACTCCTGAGGCATCTGAAAAGCCACGGCCATGTTAACATAGCTCTTCCTGCTCAGAGCATCTGCTACAACATTGGCCTTGCCCGGATGATAGTGAATCTCCAGGTCGTAATCCTTGACCAACTCTAGCCATCTTCTCTGCCGCATATTCAGCTCACTCTGAGTGAAAATATACTTGAGGCTCTTGTGATCGGTGTAAATATCACACCTCTGCCCAAACAAGTAATGCCTCCATATCTTCAGAGCATGCACAACTGCGGCTAACTCCAGATCATGAGTGGGATAATTCAGCTCGTGCCGGCGCAACTGTCGCGAAGCATAAGCTATCACTCTGCCCTCCTGCATCAGGACGCAACCAAGACCATCCTTCGAAGCATCACAATACACTGTGAACCTCTTGCTCTGGTCGGGCAGAGTAAGGACTGGCGCCGTAGTCAACCTCTTCTTCAGCTCCTCAAAGGCACTCTGACGCTTATCAGTCCAAGAGAAATCCACACCCTTCTCCAGCAAGGAAGTCAAAGGCTTCGCAATCTTGGAGAAATTCTCGATGAACCTCCGATAATAACCTGCTAAGCCCAGAAAAGAGCGGACTTCCTTCACCGTCTGTGGTACAACCCAGTCAAGCACATCCTTCACCTTCCCGGGGTCCACAGCAATACCTCCCTTGGAGATAACATGACCGAGGAACGGAACCTCGTCAATCCAGAACTCGCACTTGCTGAGCTTGGCATACAGCTTGTGCTCTCTGAGCCTCTGCAACACAAGCCTCAGATGCTTCTCATGCTCCGCTTCTGACTTGGAATATATCAGGATATCATCAATAAATATCACCACAAAGGTGTCCAGATAATCCATGAAAACCTTGTTCATCAGATGCATGAAGAAAGCTGGAGCATTGGTCAAGCCAAAGGACATGACCGTATACTCGTATAGCCCATACTTGCAGGTGAATGCCGTCTTCTGAATATCCTCAGGATGAATCTTCAGCTGATGATAACCCGAACGCAGATCAATCTTCGAGAATACACAAGCACCCTGAAGCTGATCAAAGAGATCCTCAATACGGGGCAATGGATGCTTGTTCTTGATAGTGACTGCATTCAGATCCCGATAATCGACGCACATTCTCTTCGCGCCATCCTTCTTCTCTACCAGCAATACAGGAAAAGCCCAAGGAGAGAAACTGCGACGGATATACCCCTTAGCTAGCAACTCGTCGACAGTCTTCTTAACCTCCTCATGTTCGACAGGAGCCATACGATAGGGCCTCTTAGCAATAGGAGCTGTGCCAGGCAAGAGATCAATAGAAAACTCAATGTCGCGATCAGGCGGCATACCTGGCAAATCATCCAGAAAGACATCCGGGAATTCCGACACCACGCGAATACCATCCGTGGGTCTAGCCTCCATCTGATGAAGAAATCCAGAAGGCTCTGTGGCACCAACAGTGACTTCCTGACCATCCGGTGCTGACAGAAGAACCGTCCTCTGAGCACAATCTATCCGGACTCCCCATTTAGCAAGAGTCTCCATCCCGAGGATCACACCAATGCCTTTGGAGTCTAGCACCATCAGATTTGCACTGAAATCTACCCCCCTTATAGCCACACTGACTCTGGGACAGAAGACATGAGACCTCAACTGCCCTCCCGGTGAGGATACTAACATGCACCTCTTTAATGTGCTAGTAGGAATACCATGATGCTCAACAAAAGACTGGGTGATGAAAGAATGTGTAGCACCAGTATCAAAAAGCACTGTAGCAGGATGGGCATTAACCATGAACGTACCAATAACCACGTTGGGAGCCTCGGCCGCTGACTCGGCCGTCACGTGGTTCACCCTGCCCTGAGCTGGGGCCTTGGGCGGTGCTGCACGCCCCTGCTGTCCCGCCTGCGCCTTCCGGGGGCAGACATTGGCGTAGTGCCCTGGCTCGCCGCAGTGGAAGCACACTCGAGAAAGTGCAGCGGCCTGCTGCCCAGGAGGAGGAGTAGGCGCTCCCTGCCTCTGAGCTGGTGGAGCCGGAGGCGCCGGAAGCCTCTGACCCTGTCCCGCCTGCTGCTGCTGCTGAGGACGAGGCGGAAACTGCTGCCGCTGCTGGTACTGCTGGGGCGACCTCTGCTGCTGCTGCTGTGGAGGGTACTGGTAGCAGGGACGGGTGTTGCTGCCCGAAGAGGATGGAGCCATCTTCCTCTTCTTATCCTCAATCTCCTGGCGCTTGCGCTCGGTGTTGAGGGCCGCATCAACCAGCTGGTTGAAGTTGTCGAAGCGGTGGTTCAGCAGCGCATACTGGATGTGATCATCCAGTCCCTCCTTGAAGTACTCCTGCTTGTCGCTATCACGAGCGACGTCAGCAGGGGCGTAGCGGGCAAGCTGAAGGAAACGGTCACGGTACTCCGTCACCGTCATAGATCCCTGAAATAACGAACACAGATAACAAGGATGGAAACCGCTCGATTGGTTAGATTTTTCGAAAGAGATCAAGGATAGATCAAGCTCAAAAGAAGCGGTAGGGAATTTCCGTTAAATTTTTTTTTACCTGCTTAAGGGCACGGAACTCCTTCTGCTTCATCTTCATGATACCCTCAGGAATGTGATGGTTCCTGAAACGCTCACGGAACTGGTCCCACGTGAGAGCCTCACGATCCCGAGCTGGGTAGGACTCCCACCAGTCAAGAGCGGAGCCTCGCAGCTGCCCTGCTGCGTACAGAACCCGCTCTCGGTCGTCGCACTGCGCAACAAGCAACTGGCGCTCCACCGAGCGAAGCCAGTCGTCCGCCTGGAGTGGATCCGTGGCGTGAGAGAAGGTCGGAGGATGACCTCTCAGGAAATCCGCACGCCTGTCACGGGGCTGAGGCGGCGGAGGGGGCGGTGGCTGAGCTTGGATCTGCTGCAGAGCCTGAACGGTGTTGTTCAGGGTAGCCATCATCTGCATCTGGAGCTGGAAGAACTGCTCCGGGGTCAGTGGTGGCGGCATCGGCAGCGGCTGACCAGTACCCTGGTTGTTCTGCTCCTGCTGGTCAGAACCGGAACCGGTGCGCCTGGTGTTCACCATCTGATTGCAACAAACGAAATTTATAAGGATAAGATATCGTGCAGCTGCGGAAATGAAACTTCGGAAGGATATGTCAGAAAGAAAGGAATATAGGTTCTACCCCCAACGTTCTAACTCAATTTTATTATTTAGTTCAAGTTGGGTTAGGTCGATTTGCATGAACAAGTTTAACTACTAACCTATGCAATCAACCAAAAATCCAAATCAAACATTTGCACCATAACAAACATTCAATGTTCACAACTTAGTCGAGTTTTCCACACTACTCGACTAACACACTCGTTCTAGCGTATTTCTTATTGGGACGTCCTAAGCTTATAACTTATAAGATTAGGCGACTCAGGCCAACGTCTACGGAAAACTCAAGCTACTCTCAGAAAAAGCAGGGAAGATAGCAAATCGAGGGCTTAAGACTCAAGGAATAGAAGCAGAAACATGATGGTTGAGGATTTGCGGAGGCAAGCAAGAGAACAGAAGTCCTAAACTCGACCAATTCTACCTAGGCTTCGTCCTACAGCCGACACGGCTCTGATACCAATCTGTCACACCCGATTTATAAGAACATAAATCGAGCAATCATATATGCTCCAGGATCAAGTCACGCATATATACAACAGATTATCAAGATATCACAACACATGTCAGGAATACATTAATATAAATCGTAAATGAATCAATAAATGAATTATTTTATTACAACCGAATCAAGAATCGGTTCAAGAGTTGCGGAAGCGTAAAAGGAATACGTGAAGAGCTGGGCGCCACAGGGACGTCGGCTGGGAGACAAACGCCTAGAAGTCGTCGAAGCCGCTGACGTAATCCTTCACGTTGCCGGGCACTGAGCAGCAGTCGAAGATGTCCAAAATAGAACAGAAGAGTAGAGAAGCAAGTGTGAGTACAAACTAGTACTCAACAAGTATAACACGAGCATGAGGCTCTAAGGTTAGCTGACTCAACTGCATAAGCTTTTAATCTTGGCAAATTTTATTAAAGCTAATTACTACAAGTGGATGAGTTACCGTAACCCAAATTGCATAAGAATTAATCAGTATTAATTAAGGACTACTGAGAACCACCCAAACCAAAACCACCCGGGGAATCGCCCTCGTCAAAGGTTGATAACCCCACTAATCAGACGGAGGATCTGGGCCGCTCATGACTGTGAGCACAGCTGATATATCAGTTTTACACTCTCAAGAGGTTGCACAACTTTACCCACAAGTCGTGAGCTACGCTAGTGGTTCATCACACTTCCTTAGGTGAGATGGCTAGCAAGCACACTACGAGACCGTTACAAAGAATCACGTTGGTAAGGTGTAACCGCTAAGGATTCTGGATCAGCGACGATGGGGCCCACCTCCGGGGGTACAAGACACACAGCACAGACCAAGCCGGAGGAGCAGGGACCATTGAAGCTTACCACCCCTCTTGCCCACGCAGGTAAGTTACTCCCGAACCAAAATGACCTAATTAGTAAGTCAAGACCGTCCCATTCCAGTCTTGTGGTTGCGCGGTTGTCCCAGGTTGTCGCTCTATGAACCGGTCCTTATGGAGAGTGGCCAACCAAGCACTAAGCACCGTGCTGGCCCCTAAACCATGTTTCTAACAAAAACATCTTTTAAGGACGCACAAACCACTCAAGCACACAGCACAGAGGGTCGGCTCCAGAATTAAGTTGCATAAGACCATTAATCAAATTAATTAAAAAGGACCAAGGTTTGTTATAGCGCAGCAACCTAGCACAGCTAACCAAAAAAAATGCAACCCATAGGATATATATAAGGATATAAAAGTGGCTAGGAAGTCCTTATAGGTATACAGAATTAAAATGCAGTATGAAATTGTATTTAAAAGTGATAGGAGGTTCATGTTATACTTGCCTTCCTCGTACTCTCCCGGCTGCTGCTCGAACTGCTCGGAAGACGGCTGCTCCTGGTACTGGTCCAAAGGCTCCGCGTCTACTCACGATCATCAAACATAGCCCACACATACACACATGCATAACAAGAGCAAACTATAAGAAAACAGTACAACATTACATAGAAACAGCACACAAAACTAGTCTAAAGCTATTCTACGCGTTACAACGATCGCGTGGATATAAAGAACACCTAAAACGGAGCTAAA
This sequence comes from Panicum hallii, assembly GCF_002211085.1. Classification (NCBI taxonomy): domain Eukaryota; kingdom Viridiplantae; phylum Streptophyta; class Magnoliopsida; order Poales; family Poaceae; genus Panicum; species Panicum hallii. The sequence goes on along the minus strand of NC_038048.1, from coordinate 25,756,876 downwards.
ACGCGAAAACTACGCTTAAAACAGGATCCAGGGGCCTATTTGTAAGAAAAACAGAGCAACCAGGGGCTTCTGGGCAAAAACTGGGGACCTAAACGAAATTAAAGGCTAGATCTAGGGGTTAGCACGAGAAAACCCAAGATAAGGACTGCGGGTTCAAAAACCAGGGAACTCAGGGGGGTCAAACGTGAAGGAAAGGGCCTGCCTGTAAATACTTTTTAACTAAAGAGGACTGCGGGTTGATTTCCCCAAAAGGCAGGGGCTCTTTAGCAAAACTGCCACGGCTGAAGGGGTACATGGCTTCTAATCTGGGCGGTTGGATCTAAATCGTACGGTTCGGCGCACTCCAGTTCGGACGGTCCGATCTGAACAGCGTGGTCGGACGGTCCGATCTGGATCGGACTGGTCCGATCTGGTTGGGCTCGCGGGGACGGTGGGTCTGCACGGCGGCGCACTCCGGCGACGGCGTTCTACAGCTCCAGGGGCTACGGCCTATCCAACTGTCGCAAGAGAACAAAAGGGGCGAGCTGGTGCTTACCGAGCCCTGGAAACGGGAGAAACGCCGACGTAGAGGGGTCGACGGCGAGGTTCGGGCGGCGGTCGCGGCGGGGCCCGCGGAGGAGGTCGATGCAGGGGTAGCCGGGTCCTCTGGATGGCGGAAAACGCTCCGGGAGGTTCCTGCGGAGGTGCAAAGGGAATCAGCAGGACCAGAACGGCACCGGCGGCGACGAATTGGAATGGCGGGGCGGCTCACCGGCGGCGGCTTCTTCGCGAATTCCCGTCGATACCGAGGCGTAGGGCTCCGGCACTGAGCTCGGGGAGCTTCAGGATGGCGAGGGGAAACTCTTGCGGGGGATTTGGCGGTCTGAAGCACGGCGGAGCGCCCGGACCACGGTGAGGCCGAGGTAACCGGAGCGGAAGAAGAAAGGGGCGGCGGTGCTAGGATCTTCGGGTTGCAGGGCTTGAATTAGGGTTCTGAGGGGCGTGGGGCCGCTACTTGTAGGGCGGCGGCGCTGCCCTGGGCGTGCGGGCCCGGATAAGGAAGCTCGCCGGAGATCTCGGGGGAAGTTGAGCGCCGGGGAAGAAGGAGGAGAGGGGGAAGGGGCCGACAGGTGGGGTCAGGCTGAGGGAATGACTGAGAATAGAAGGAATGACTGAGAAAGGAAAGACTGACTGAGAAAAGAAAGAATGACTGAGAATAGAAAGAACGACTGAGGATGGAAGGAATGACTGACCCACCTTCCTGTTTCCTCCCTTTTTCCTTGCCAAACCAACTCGATTCTATTTGAACTAAACTCAAATTTGAATTCAACTCCTATGCACTCAACCAAAGAAAACTTATGCACCAGCATGAATGCACAAACATGTCAAACCTAAAATAAATTTTAATTACTTGCGTTATAAAATTACCTTAAATGCCACCAAAATTAAAGAAAAAGCATGGGAATTTATTTAAGCCCAAATAAATTTATTAAAATTTAAGGAAATTACCTCAGGGTGTTACAGTACAAGACACACAGCACAGACCAAGCTGGAGGAGCAGGGACCATTGAAGCTTACCACCCCTCTTGCCCACGCAGGTAAGTTACTCCCGAACCAACACGACCTAATTAGTACGTCAAGACCGTCCCATTCCAGTCTTGTGGTTGCGCGGTTGTTGTCACACCCGATTTATAAGAACATAAATCGAGCAATCATATATGCGCCAGGATCGAGTCACGCATATATACAACAGATTATCAAGATATCACAACACATGTCCCGTATAACATTAATATAAATCGTAAACGAATCATAAATGAATTATTTTATTACAACCGAATCAAGAATCGGTTCAAGAGTTGCGGAAGCATAAAAGGAATACATGAAGAGCTGGGCGCCACAGGGACGTCGACTGGGAGACAAACACCTAGAAGTCGTCGAAGCCGCTGACATAATCCTCCACGTTGCCGGGCACTAAGCAGCAGTCGAAGATATCCAAAATAGAACAGAAGAGTAGAGAGGCAAGTGTGAGTACAAGCTAGTACTCAACAAGTATAACACGAGCATGAGGCTCTAAGGTTAGCTGACTCAACTGCATTAGCTTTTAATCTTGGCAAATTTTATTAAAGCTAATTACTACAAGTGGATGAGTTACCATAACCCAAATTGCATAAGAAATTACTCAATATTAATTAAGAACTACTGAGAACCATCCAAACCAAAACCACCCGGGGAATCGCCCTCGTCAAAGGTTGATAACCCCACTAATCAGACGGAGGATCTGGGCCGCTCATGACTGCGAGCACAGCTGATATATCAGTTTTACACTCTCGAGAGGTTGCACAACTTTACCCACAAGTCGTGAGCTACGCTAGTTGTTCATCACACTTCCTTAGGTGAGATGGCTAGCAAGCACACTACGAGACCATTACAAAGAATCACGTTGGTAAGGTGTAACCGCTAAGGATTCTGGATCAGCGACGATAGGGCCCACCTCCGGGGGTACAAGCACACAGCACAGACCAAGCCGGAGGAGCAGGGACCATTGAAGCCTACCACCCCTCTTGCCCACGCAGGTAAGTTACTCCCGAACCAAAATGACCTAATTAATAAGTCAAGACCGTCCCATTCCAGTCTTGTGGTTGCGCGGTTGTCCCAGGTTGTCGCTCTATGAACCGGTCCTTATGGAGAGTGGCCAACCAAGCACTAAGCACCGTGCTGGCCCCCTAAACCATGTTTCTACAAAAACATCTTTTAAGGACGCACAAACCACTCAAGCACACAGCACAGAGGGTCGGCTCCAGAATTAAGTTGCATAAGACCGTTAATCAAATTAATTAAAAAGGACCAAGATTTGTTATAGCGTAGCAACCTAACACAACTAACCAAAAATGCAACCCAAAGGATATATATATAAAGGATATAAAGGTGGCTAGGAAATCCTTATAGGCATACAGAATTAAAATGCAGTATGAAATTGTATTTAAAAGTGATAGGAGGTTCATGTTATACTTGCCTTCCTCGTACTCTCCCGGCTGCTGCTCGAACTGCTCGGAAGACGGCTGCTCCTGGTACTGGTCCAAAGGCTCCGCGTCTACTCACGATCATCAAACATAGTCCACACATACACATATGCACAAACAATAGCAAACTATAAGAAAATAGTACACCAATACAACGGAACAGCAGATAAAACTGGCCTAAAACTATTCTACGTGTTATAACGATCGCGTGGGCGCAAAAACCAACTAAAACGGAGCTAAGACGCGAGAACTACGCTTAAAACAAGGTCCAGGGGCTTTTCTGTAAGAAAATAGGAAAACCAGGGGGTTTTGTGTAAAAACTGAGGGCCAAAACCTAATTAAAGGTTAAACCTAGGGGCTAGACTGCAAAAACTACAAAACTATGGTTGAAAAACAATTTCTAGAAAGGCCAGGGGTCAAACAGGAAGAAAAAGGACCTGAATGCAAATACTTTTGCTCTACGGGGTGTACTGCGGGTTGAAACCTCAAAAAGGCAGGGGCTTCTTAACAAAAAGGCTGGCTGAAAGGGTATGATTTAATCTGGGCCCTCGGATCAGATCTGCACGGCCCAGATTAGAATCCATACGCGAAGGGGTACGCGCGAACGTGGGCCTTCGGATCAAGATCGGACGATCGGAAACGGATCTACGGTTAAAGACTCGCGCGGTTCACTGGATTTGAATTGGACGGCTGGGATCTAATGACGCTCTAGATCTAATCTGGATTGTCGGTTTTAGATCTAATGGCTCGGGTCGGATACCGGTTTGATCAAATCTCGTCCGCGGGATTAAGATCGGACGGCCTAGGGAATTGGGGGTGCGAGCGGCGGGGCAGACGCCGGCGGCGACCCGGGCGGCGGCGACTCGCCGGAGTTCACCGATCTAGCGATTCCGGCCTCCATTTGAGACGAGACCGGGTCGGGGAGAGAGAGGCGGACACGGGGAACCCAATTGGGGCAAAAGGGGGCTGAGGTGCTGGCCGTAGCGGCCGGGCGACGGCGGCGCGCGGCTCGGGGACGCCGGCGAGCTTGCGCGACTGCGGGAAGAGCGAGACAGAGGGAGAAAAGGGACGGGGGTGTTCCTTACCCCACCAGGATGAGCTCCTGGTGTTTGAGTGGCAGCGGCGGCCGGCGAGGGACCGGCGCGGCGGCGGCCCGAGGTGAGCGGCGGCGGCGCTGCTCGGCTAGGGTTTCGGGGCGGCGGAGCACTGAGGCGGCTAAGGGGAAAACCCTAGGGGGCGGCCGGCGCGTTAAATAGGGGCCACGCGGCGCCTGGCGAGCGGGCCCGAGGCGGGGCAGCGCGGTGGTGCGGTCGAGCTCGGACTCGAGCTCGAGTCCGGCTCGGTCGCAAGGAAGGGGACGCCCCTGACGGGTGGGGCCGCCCCGTCAGTGGCTGCGAGGGGGAGAACGGGGAGAAGGAGCCGTGCGGTGGGCTGGGCCGGGAAGAAGAGAAAGCCCGCGGGGAAAGAGAAGGAGGGAAGAGGGAGGCCGGCCGGGCCTGGGCCGCGCAAGGAGGGAAAAGAGAGGGCCCGAGAGAGAAAGAGAGGTGGGGGTGGGCTGGTTGGGCTAGGCTGCCTCTCCTTTTTTTTCCTTCTCTTTTCTTTTTCTTTTCTTTTCTAAACTCAAACTAAAACAACAAATCTATTTGAATTCAAACCAAAATTTGAATTCAACCTACACACCCAACACAATTAAAAAAAAATGCTGCAGCATGAATGCACAAACACTTTAAACCTATAATAACTTTTATTTTCTTGTGTTATAAATTACTTTAAATGCCACAAAAATTAAAGAAAAGCCTGGAAAATTTATTTAAGCCCAAATAAATTCATTAAAATTTAAGGAAATTACCTTAGGGTGTTACAAACCTACCCCCCTTACAGGAATCTCGTCCCGAGATTCGGATAGGCTAGCTAGCAAAGAGATCGGGATATGTCTTCCTTAGCTCGTCTTCTCGCTCCCAAGTAGCCTCATCCTCCGTATGATGACTCCACTGAACACGGCACATCTTGATCTTCTTGTTTCGGGTGACTCTCTCAGATGTCTCCAAAATCTTCACCGGATGCTCGACATAGGTCAGATCCTCCTGCACATCCAGCCCTTCTATCGGTGCTTGCTCTTCTGGAACTCTCAAGCACTTCTTCAGCTGAGACACGTGAAACACATCGTGCACTCCTGAGAGATTGAGTGGCAACTCCAGACGATATGCCACCTCACCCTTCCGTTCCAGCACCTTGAACGGACCAATGTACCGAGGAGCTAGCTTCCCTCGTACATTAAACCTGCGGATTCCTCTCATCGGCGAGACCTTCAGATATACATGATCACCCACTGCGAAGGTCAAATCTCGGCGACGAACATCCGCATAGCTCTTCTGACGAGTCTGAGCGACCCTCAGATTCTCTCGCACCTGCTGTACCAACTGTTCTGCCTCTTCAACAATATCTGGACCAAATACCTGCCTCTCACCAATCTGATCCCAATACAGCGGAGTCCTGCACTTCCGACCATACAGGGCCTCGAAAGGAGACTTCTTCAGACTGGCTTGATAACTGTTGTTATACAAAAATTCTGCATACGGCAGGCATTTATCCCAGCTGGTACCATACTGAATAGCGCAGGCTCGAAGCATATCCTCCAACACTTGGTTGGTTCTCTCTGTCTGCCCATCTGTCTGAGGATGATAAGCAGTACTAAAGCGCAGCTTCGTATCCAACGAATCATGCAACTGCTCCCAGAACCGTGAAGTGAACTGAGATCCTCGATCGGATATAATCTTCTTTGGAACACCATGCAGACAGACAATCCTGGAGATATACAACTCTGCGAGTCTAGCACCGGAGTAAGTAGTGTTCACCGGAATGAAGTGAGCAACCTTCGTCAACCGGTCCACTACTACCCATATGGAGTTGTACCCTTTCTGAGTACGAGGCAAGCCAACGATGAAGTCCATAGTGATTTCCTCCCATTTCCACTCTGGAATCTTCAACGGCTGCAATAACCCTGCTGGCCTCTGATGCTCTGCCTTGACACGCTGACAAGTGTCACAGATAGCCACGTACTCCGCAACGGAACGCTTCATTCCAGACCACCAGAATCGTTCCTTCAGGTCGTAATACATCTTCGTGCTGCCTGGATGGATAGAATATGCTGTATCATGAGCCTCACTCAGGATCAACTTTCTGAGGTCATTCACATCCGGCACACATATACGACCCTTGTACCACAAGGTACCCTGATCATCCTCTCTGAAATGAGGAGCTTTGCCAATCTTGAGCAACTCACGAATCTCCTGCAGCTTCTGATCTTCCTTCTGATGCTGCCTGATCTCAGCCTCTAGAGTGGGTTCCGCCTCGAACGATGTACCCGAGGTATGATGCAAGAAACCCAGACTCAACTGCTCAACTCCTCGCATAACTCCTGAGGCATCTGAAAAGCCACGGCCATGTTAACATAGCTCTTCCTGCTCAGAGCATCTGCTAAAACATTGGCCTTGCCCGGATGATAGTGAATCTCCAGGTCATAATCCTTGACCAACTCTAGCCATCTTCTCTGCCGCATATTCAGCTCACTCTGAGTGAAAATATACTTGAGGCTCTTGTGATCGGTGTAAATATCACACCTCTGCCCAAATAAGTAATGTCTCCATATCTTCAGAGCATGCACAACTGTGGCTAACTCCAGATCATGAGTGGGATAATTCAGCTCGTGCCGGCGCAACTGCCGCGAGGCATAAGCTATCACTCTGCCTTCCTGCATCAGAACGCAACCAAGACCATCTCTCGAAGCATCACAATACACTGTGAACCTCTTGCTCTGGTCTGGCAGAGTAAGGACTGGCGCCGTAGTCAACCTCTTCTTCAGCTCCTCGAAGGCACTCTGACGCTCATCAGTCCAAAAGAAATCCACACCCTTCTCTAGCAAGGAAGTCAAAGGCTTCGCAATCTTGGAGAAATTCTCAATGAACCTCCGATAATAACCTGCTAAGCCCAGAAAAGAGCGGACTTCCTTCACCGTCTGCGGTACAACCCAGTCAAGCACATCCTTCACCTTTCCGGGGTCCACAGCAATACCTCCCTTGGAGATAACATGACCGAGGAACGGAACCTCGTCAATCCAGAACTCGCACTTGCTGAGCTTGGCATACAGCTTGTGCTCTCTGAGCCTCTGCAACACAAGCCTCAGATGCTTCTCATGCTCCGCTTCTGACTTGGAATATATCAGGATATCATCAATAAATATCACCACAAAGGTGTCCAAATAATCCATGAAAACCTTGTTCATCAGATGCATGAAGAAAGCCGGAGCATTAGTCAAGCCGAAGGACATAACCGTATACTCGTATAACCCATACTTGCAGGTGAATGCCGTCTTCTGAATATCCTCAGGACGAATCTTCAGCTGATGATAACCCGAACGCAGATCAATCTTCGAGAATACACAAGCACCCTGAAGCTGATCAAAGAGATCCTCAATACGGGGCAATGGATGCTTGTTCTTGATAGTGACTGCATTCAGATCCCGATAATCGACGCACATCCTCTTCGCGCCATCCTTCTTCTCTACCAGCAATACAGGAAAAGCCCAAGGAGAGAAACTGCGACGGATATAACCCTTAGCTAGCAACTCGTTGATAGTCTTCTTAACCTCCTCATGCTCGACCGGAGCCATACGATAGGGCCTCTTAGCAATAGGAGCTGTGCCAGGCAAGAGATCAATAGAAAACTCAATGTCGCGATCAGGCGGCATACCTGGCAAATCGTCCGGAAAGACATCCGGGAATTCAGACACCACACGAATACCATCCGTGGGCCTAGCCTCCATCTGATGAAGGAAATCCAGAAGGCTCCGTAGCTCCAACAGAAACCTCCTGACCATCCGGTGCTGACAGAAGAACCGTCCTCTGAGCACAATCTATCCGGACTCCCCACTTAGCAAGAGTCTCCATCCCAAGGATCACATCAATGCCCTTGGAGTCAAGCACCATCAGATTCGCACTGAAATCTACCCCCCTTATGGCCACACTGACTCTGGGACAGAAGACATGAGACCTCAACTGCCCTCCCGGTGAAGATACTAACATGCACCTCTTTAATGTGCTAGTAGGAATGCCATGATGCTCAACAAAAGACTGGGTGATGAAAGAATGCGTAGCACCAGTATCAAAAAGCACTGTAGCAGGATGGGCATTAAACCATGAACGTACCAATAACCACGTTGGGAGCCTCGGCCGCTGACTCGGCCGTCACGTGGTTCACCCTGCCCTGAGCTGGGGCCTTGGGCGGTGCTGCACGCCCCTGCTGTCCTGCCTGCGCCTTCCGAGGGCAAACGTTGGCGTAGTGCCCTGGCTCGCCGCAGTGGAAGCACACTCGAGGAAGTGCCGGAGCCTGCTGCGCAGGAGGAGGAGTGGGCGCTCCCTGCCTCTGAGCTGGTGGAGCCGGAGGCGCTGGAAGCCTCTGACCCTGTCCCGCCTGCTGCTGCTGCTGAGGACGAGGCGGAAACTGCTGCCGCTGCTGGTACTGCTGGGGCGGCCTCTGCTGCTGCTGCTGCTGTGGAGGGTACTGGTAGCGGGGACGGGTGTTGCTGCCCGAAGAGGATGGAGCCATCTTCCTCTTCTTATCCTCAATCTCCCGGCGCTTGCGCTCGGTGTTGAGGGCCGCATCAACCAGCTGGTTGAAGTTGTCGAAGCGGTGGTTCAGCAGCGCATACTGGATGTGATCATCCAGTCCCTCCTTGAAGTACTCCTGCTTGTCGCTATCACGAGCGACGTCAGCAGGGGCGTAGCGGGCAAGCTGAAGGAAGCGGTCACGGTACTCCATCACCGTCATCGATCCCTGAAATAACGGACACAGATAACAAGGGTAGAAATCGCTTAATGGTAGGTTACGAAAGAAATCAAGGATAGATCAAGCTCAAAAGAAATGGTAGGGAATTCCGTTAAATTTTTTACCTGCTTAAGGGCACGGAACTCCTTCTGCTTCATCTTCATGATGCCCTCAGGAATGTGATGGTTCCTGAAACGCTCACGGAACTGGTCCACGTGAGGGCCTCACGATCCCGAGCTGGGTAGGACTCCCACCAGTCAAGAGCAGAACCTCGCAGCTGCCTGCGGCATACAGAACTCGCTCCCGGTTGTCGCACTGCGCAACAACCAACTGGCGCTCCACCGAACGAAGCCAGTCGTCCGCCTGGAGTGGGTCCGTGGCGTGAGAGAAGGTCGGCGGGTGACCTCTCAGGAAATCCGCACGCCTGTCACGGGGCTGAGGCGGCGGAGGAGGCGGTGGCTGAGCATGGATCTGCTGCAGAGCCTGAACGGTGTTGTTCAGGGTAGCCATCATCTGCATCTGGAGCTGGAAGAACTGCTCCGGGGTCAGTGGTGGCGGCATCGGTAGCGGCTGACCGGTACTCTGGTTCGTTCTGCTCCTGCTGGTCAGAACCGGCCGGTGCGCCTGGTGTTCACCATCTGATTGCAACAAACGAAATTTATGAGAATAAGATATCGGGCAGCTGTGGAAATGAAACTTCGATCGGATATGACAGAAAGAAAGGAAAATAGGTTTTACCCCAACGTTCTAAACTCAATTTTATTATTTAGTTCAAGTGGGGTTAGGTCAATTTGCATGAACAAGTTTAACTACTAGCCTATGCAATCAACCAAAAATCCAAATCAACATTTGCACAATAACAAACATTCAATATCACAACTTAGTCGAGTTTTACCACACTACCGACTAACACACTCGTTCTAGCGTATTTTTATCGGGACAACCTAGGCTTATAACTTATAAGATTAGGCGACTCAGGCCAACGTCTACTGAAAACTCAAGCTACTTCTCAGAAAAGACGGGGGAGATAGCAAATCGAGGGCTTAAGACTCAAGGAATAGGAGCAGAAAAATGATGGTTGAGGATTTGCGGAGGCAAGCAAGAGAAAGAAGTCCTAAACTTGACCAATCCTACCTAGGCTTCGTCCTACAGTCGACACGGCTCTGATACCAATCTGTCACACTCGATTTATAAGAACATAAATCGAGCAATCATATATGCGCCAGGATCGAGTCACGCATATATACAACAGATTATCAAGATATCGCACACATGTCAGGTATAACATTAATATAAATCGTAAACGAATCATAAATGAATTATTTTATTACAACCGAATCAAGAATCGGTTCAAGAGTTGCGGAAGCGTAAAAGGAATACATGAAGAGCTGGGCGCCACAGGGACGTCGACTGGGAGACAAACACCTAGAAGTCGTCGAAGCCGCTGACGTAATCCTCCACGTTGCCGGGCACTGAGCAGCAGTCGAAGATATCCAAAATAGAACAGAAGAGTAGAGAGGCAAGTGTGAGTACAAGCTAGTACTCAACAAGTATAACACGAGCATGAGGCTCTAAGGTTAGCTGACTCAACTGCATTAGCTTTTAAATCTTGGCAAATTTTTATTAAAGCTAATTACTACAAGTGGATGAGTTACCATAACCCAAATTGCATAAGAAATTACTCAATATTAATTAAGAACTACTGAGAACCATCCAAACCAAAACCACCCGGGGAATTGCCCTCGTCAAAGGTTGATAACCCCACTAATCAGACGGAGGATCTGGGCCGCTCATGACTGCGAGCACAGCTGATATATCAGTTTTACACTCTCGAGAGGTTGCACAACTTTACCCACAAGTCGTGAGCTACGCTAGTTGTTCATCACACTTCCTTAGGTGAGATGGCTAGCAAGCACACTACGAGACCGTTACAAAGAATCACGTTGGTAAGGTGTAACCGCTAAGGATTCTGGATCAGCGACGATGGGGCCCACCTCCGGGGGTACAAGCACACAGCACAGACCAAGCCGGAGGAGCAGGGACCATTGAAGCCTACCACCCCTCTTGCCCACGCAGGTAAGTTACTCCCGAACCAAAATGACCTAATTAATAAGTCAAGACCGTCCCATTCCAGTCTTGTGGTTGCGCGGTTGTCCCAGGTTGTCGCTCTATGAACCGGTCCTTATGGAGAGTGGCCAACCAAGCACTAAGCACCGTGCTGGCCCCCTAAACCATGTTTCTACAAAAACATCTTTTAAGGACACACAAATCACTCAAGCACACAGCACAGAGGGTCGGCTCCAGAATTAAGTTGCATAAGACCGTTAATCAAATTAATTAAAAAGGACCAAGATTTGTTATAGCGCAGCAACCTAGCACAACTAACCAAAAATGCAACCCAAAGGATATATATATAAAGTATATAAAGGTGGCTAGGAAATCCTTATAGGCATACAGAATTAAAATGCAGTATGAAATTGTATTTAAAAGTGATAGGAGGTTCATGTTATACTTGCCTTCCTCGTACTCTCCCGGCTGCTGCTCGAACTGCTCGGAAGACGGCTGCTCCTGGTACTGGTCCAAAGGCTCCGCGTCTACTCACGATCATCAAACACAGTCCACACATACACATATGCACAAACAATAGCAAACTATAAGAAAATAGTACACCAATGCAACGGAACAGCAGATAAAACTAGCCTAAAACTATTCTACGCGTTATAACGATCGCGTGGGCGCAAAAACCAACTAAAACGGAGCTAAGACGCGAGAACTACGCTTAAAACAAGGTCCAGGGGCTTTTCTGTAAGAAAATAGGAAAACCAGGGGGTTTTGTGTAAAAACTGAGGGCCAAAACCTAATTAAAGGTTAAACCTAGGGGCTAGACTGCAAAAACTACAAAACTATGGTTGAAAAACAATTTCTAGAAAGGCCAGGGGTCAAACAGGAAGAAAAAGGACCTGAATGCAAATACTTTTGCTCTACGGGGTGTACTGCGGGTTGAAACCTCAAAAAGGCAGGGGCTTCTTAACAAAAAGGCTGGCTAAAAGGGTATGATTTAATCTGGGCCCTCGGATCAGATCTGCACGGCCCAGATTAGAATCCATACGCGAAGGGGTACGCGCGAACGTGGGCCTTTGGATCAAGATCGGACGATCGGAAACGGATCTACGGTTAAAGACTCGCGCGGTTCACTGGATTTGAATTGGACAGCTGGGATCTAATGACGCTCTAGATCTAATCTGGATCGTCGATTTTAGATCTAATGGCTCGGGTCGGATACCGGTTTGATCAAATCTCATTCGCGGGATTAAGATCGGACGGCCCAGGGAATTGGTGGTGCGAGCGGCGGGGCAGACGCCGGCGGCGACCCGGGCGGCGGCGACTCGCCGGAGTTCACCGATCTAGCGATTCCGGCCTCCATTTGAGACGAGACCGGGTCGGGGAGAGAGAGGCGGACACGGGGAACCCAATTGGGGCAAAAGGGGGCTGAGGTGCTGGCCGTAGCGGCCGGGCGACGGCGGCGCGCGGCTCGGGGACGCCGGCGAGCTTGCGCGACTGCGGGAAGAGCGAGACAGAGGGAGAAAAGGGACGGGGGTGTTCCTTACCCCACCAGGATGAGCTCCTAGTGCTTGAGTGGCAGCGGCGGCCGGCGAGGGACCGGCGCGGCGGCGGCCCGAGGTGAGCGGCGGCGGCGCTGCTCGGCTAGGGTTTCGGGGCGGCGGAGCACTGAGGCGGCTAAGGGGAAAACCCTAGGGGGCGGCCGGCGCGTTAAATAGGGGCCACGCGGCGCCTGGCGAGCGGGCCCGAGGCGGGGCAGCGCGGTGGTGCGGTCGAGCTCGGACTCGAGCTCGAGTCCGGCTCGGTCGCAAGGAAGGGGACGCCCCTGATGGGTGGGGCCGCCCCGTCAGTGGCTGCGAGGGGGAGAATGGGGAGAAGGAGCCGTGCGGTGGGCTGGGCCGGGAAGAAGAGAAAGCCCGCGGGGAAAGAGAAGGAGGGAAGAGGGAGGCCGGCCGGGCCTGGGCCGCGCAAGGAGGGAAAAGAGAGGGCCCGAGAGAGAAAGAGAGGTGGGGGTGGGCTGGTTGGGCTGGGCTGCCTCTCCTTTTTTTTTCCTTCTCTTTTCTTTTTCTTTTCTTTTCTAAACTCAAACTAAAACAACAAATCTATTTGAATTCAAACCAAAATTTGAATTCAACCTACACACCCAACACAATTAAAAAAAATGCTGCAGCATGAATGCACAAACACTTTAAACCTATAATAACTTTTATTTTCTTGTGTTATAAATTGCTTTAAATGCCACAAAAATTAAAGAAAAGCGTGGAAAATTTATTTAAGCCCAAATAAATTCATTAAAATTTAAGGAAATTACCTTAGGGTGTTACAGTTGTCCCAGGTTGTCGCTCTATGAACCGGTCCTTACGGAGAGTGGCCAACCAAGCACTAAGCACGGTGCTGGCCCCCTAAACCAAGTTTCTATCAGAAACATCTTTTAAGTAGATGTGAACCACTCAAGCACACAGCACAGAGGGCCACTGTCAGGATTAAGTTGCATAGATCCATTAATCAAATTTAATTAAAAAGGACCAACATATGTGAGAGCACAGCACCTAGCAAAAACTAACCACAATGCAACCCAAGGATATATATATAAGGATAAAGGTGGCTAGGAAATCCTTATAGGCATACAGAATTAAAATGCAGTATGAAAATGTATTTAAAAGTGATAGGACATTCATGTTATACTTGCCTTCCTCGTACTCTCCCGGCTGCTGCTCGAACTACTCGGAAGATGGCTGCTCCTGGTACTCGTCCAAAGGCTCCGCGTCTACTCTCGATCATCAAGCATGGTCCACACATACATACATGCACAACCAATAGCAAATTATAAGAAAACAGTACACCAATACAATAGATCAGCACACAAAACTAGTCTAAAGCTATTCTACGCGTTACAACGATCGCGTGAGCACAAGAATCAACTAAAACGGAGCTAAGACGCGAAATCTAGGGCTAAAATAAGGTCCAGGGGTTTTCTGCGAGAAAACAGGAAAACCAGTGGGGTTCTGCGCAAAAACCAGGGGCCTAAACGTAATTAAAGGCTAGATCTGGGGTCTAACCCACAAAAACTAAGGGCATGGACTGCGGGTTCAATTTCCAAAGAGCCTAGGGGTCTAAACAGATAAAATAGGACCGGACTGCAATTATTTTTGAACTGAAGGTGGACTGCGGGTTTATTTTAAAGAAGTCCAAGGTCTCTTTAGAAAGATTGCCAAGGCTCTAAATGAAGGGGTACACGGGTTCTATTCTGATCCGTTGATCGTGGATCGGGCGGCCAGGACCAAAGGGGAATGGGAAACAGGGGCCGGCGGCGGCTATTGCTCGCCGGAGGTCACCCCTGTGGCGGCGGCTCGCCGGCGACCATCGTCCCGACGCTATGCACCTACACAGCCTACAAGAACTGCTGTAACAGAATGAGGGGACAAAGGCGACGCTCACCGTGGGCTCGGGACCGGCGGGGACGTGGCGCAGAGGTGACTTCGGCGGGGTCCGGCGGCGAGGAAAGCCGGTGCTCGTGGGGAGAGGTGTTACCGAGGGTCCCCGGGCTTCTGGTCCCCACAAGCGGGTTCAACACCGAGCTGGGCAGCCAGGGAAACGGTCAGCGCAGACGAAGGAATGCCGGCGGGGAATAATTGCGGCGGCGGACCAATCCTCACCCGTGGCAATGTCAGGTCAAATCCGACGTAGAGGCTCGGGCTCGGGGGTGCTGGAGGGTGGTGGCGGCTTAGGGTGGCCCGAGAGCAACTGAAGATAAGAGGGGGAATGGCTGCCTCCGTGTGCGGATCAACCGAGCAACGAAGCTCCCGCTCCTCACGGGGTTGTTGCGGCCTGTCCCGATCCGATCGCGGTCGAGCTTCTAGAAGGGTCCATGCGGGGGATGGGTCCGGTGTGCGGCTCGGGAAAAAGGGCCCAGCGGCGCGGCAGGGCGGGACCACGGGCAGTGGCCGAGCGGCCGGCCGGTGGAGGAGGAAACAGAGGAGGGGAAGGAGAAAGGGAGAACGGGGGAGATGCTGACTTGCGGGGCCACATGGACAGAGAGAGAAAGGGAGAGAGGAGAGAGCAGCGCACTCAGGCTGGGGAAAAGGTGCCGACAAGTGGGGCCCAGCTGGCAGAGGGAGGAAGGAAGAGAGGTGAGGGCGCTCAGGCTGGCTGCTCTGAGGGAGCTGGGCCTCGGCGACCCATGCAGGGAAAGGAGGGAAGGGAGGGGGAAGCGCTAGGCCGGCGTGGAGAGAAGAAAGGGATGGTGGGCCTGCGCGGGAAGGGGAAGGGCCGGCTGCTGGGCTCTGCCCTCTTCTTCTTCTTTTCCTTTTTCTCTTCTACACTCAACCATTCAAACAAGCCTATTTGAATTCAAATAAACTTGAATCCAAATCCTATGAACTCAACACAAAGAAAACAATGCTCCAGCATGAATGCACAAACATGTTGATCTTATAATAAATTTTATTTTCTTATGTTGTAAAATTGCTTTGAATGCAGGAAAAATTAGAGAACACCCTGGAAATTTTATTTAAGCCCAAATACATTCCTTAAAATTTGGGAAAATTACATTAGGGTGTTACACCGCGCGCCACTGCCCCGCGCCGCGCCGCCGCCCCCGCCGCCACGCTAGTGCCCCCGCCAGCCGCCCGCCCCTGCCGCCACGCCACTGCCCTCGCCGGCACGCCCCTGCCCCCGCCGCGCGCCTCTGCCCCCGCGCCGCGCCACTACCCCCTGCACCCGCCGCGCCCCCGGCCCCCGCGCCACGCCACTGCCCCCGCCGGCATGCCACTGCCCTCGCCGCGCGCCCCTGCCGCCACGCCGCGCCACTGCCCCCGCGCCGCGCCACTGCCCCCTGCACCCGCCACTACCCCCTGCACCCGCCGCGCCCCCGGCCCCCGCGCCACGCCACTGCCCCCGCCGGCATGCCACTGCCCTCGCCGCGCGCCCCTGCCGCCACGCCGCGCCACTGCCCCCGCGCCGCGCCACTGCCCCCTGCACCCGCCACTACCCCCTGCACCCGCCGCGCCCCCGGCCCCCGCGCCACGCCACTGCCCCTGCCGGCACGCCACTGCCCCCACGCCGCGCCACTGCCCCCGCGCCGCGCCACTGCCCCCTGCACCCGCCTGTAGCTTTTAATCTTGGCAAATTTGATTAAAGCTATTTACTACAAGTGGATGAGTTACCATAACCCAAGCTACATAATAATTAATCAAAATTAATCATAAGACTACTGAAAACCAAGCCAAAACCAGCAAAGGTACAACCCACTAATCAGACGGAGGATCTGGACCGCTCATGACTGTGAGCACAGCTGATATATCAGTTTTACACTCTCGAGAGGTTGCACAACTTTACCCGCAAGTCGTGAGCTACACTAGTTGTTCATCACACTTCCTTTGGTGAGATGGCTAGCAAGCACACTACGAGACCGTTACAAAGGATCACGTTGGTAAGGTGTAACCGCTAAGGATTCTGGATCAGCGACGATGGGGCCCACCTCCGGGGGTACAAGACACACAGCACAGACCAAGCCGGAGGAGCAGGGACCATTGAAGCTTACCACCCCTCTTGCCCACGCAGGTAAGTTACTCCCGAACCAACACAACCTAATTAGTAAGTCAAGACCGTCCCATTCCAGTCTTGTGGTTGCGCGGTTGTCCCAGGTTGTCACTCTATGAACCGGTCCTTACGGAGAGTGGCCAACCAAGCACTAAGCACGGTGCTAGCCCCCTAAACCAAGTTTCTATCAGAAACATCTTTTAAGGAGATGTGAACCACTCAAGCACACAGCACAGAGGGCCACTCTCAGGATTAAGTTGCATACATCCATTAATCAAATTTAATTAAAAAGGACCAACATATGTGAGAGCGCAGCACCTAGCAAAAACTAACCACAATGCAACCCAAGGATATATATATAAGGATAAAGGTGGCTAGGAAATCCTTATAGGCATACAGAATTAAAATGCAGTATGAAAATGTATTTAAAAGTGATAGGACATTCATGTTATACTTGCCTTCCTCGTACTCTCCCGGCTGCTGCTCGAACTGCTCGGAAGATGGCTGCTCCTGGTACTCGTCCAAAGGCTCCGCGTCTACTCCCGATCATCAAGCATGGTCCACACATACATACATGCACAACCAATAGCAAATTATAAGAAAACAGTACACCAATACAATAGATCGGCACACAAAACTAGTCTAAAGCTATTCTACGCGTTACAACGATCGTGTGAGCACAAGAATCAACTAAAACGGAGCTAAGACGCGAAATCTAGGGCTAAAATAAGGTCCAGGGGTTTTCTGCGAGAAAACAGGAAAACCAGGGGGGTTCTGCGCAAAAACCAGGGGCCTAAACGTAATTAAAGGCTAGATCTGGGGTCTAACCCACAAAAACTAAGGGCATGGACCGCGGGTTCAATTTCCAAAGAGCCTAGGGGTCTAAACAGATAAAATAGGACCGGACTGCAATTATTTTTGAACTGAAGGTGGACTGCGGGTTTATTTTAAAGAAGTCCAAGGTCTCTTTAGAAAGATTGCCAAGGCTCTAAATGAAGGGGTACGCGGGTTCTATTCTGATCCGTTGATCGTGGATCGGGCGGCCAGGACCAAAGGGGAATGGGAAACAGGGGCCGGCGGCGGCTATTGCTCGCCGGAGGTCACCCCTGTGGCGGCGGCTCGCCGGCGACCATCATCCCGACGCTATGCACCTACACAGCCTACAAGAACTGCTGTAACAGAACGAGGGGACAAAGGCGACGCTCACTGTGGGCTCGGGACCGGCGGGGACGTGGCGCAGAGGCGACTTCGGCGGGGTCCGGCGGCGAGGAAAGCCGGTGCTCGTGGGGAGAGGTGTTGCCGAGGGTCCCCGGGCTTCTGGTCCCCACAAGCGGGTTCAACACCGAGCTGGGCAGCCAGGGAAACGGTCAGCGCAGCCAGAGGAATGCCGGCGGGGAATAATTGTGGCGGTAGACCAATCCTCACCCGTGGCAATGTCAGGTCAAATCCGACGTAGAGGCTCGGGCTCGGGGGTGCTGGAGGGTGGTGGCGGCTTAGGGTGGCCCGAGAGCAACTGAAGATAAGAGGGGGAATGGCTGCCTCCGTGTGCGGATCAACCGAGCAACGAAGCTCCCGCTCGTCACGGGGTTGTTGCGGCCTGTCCCGATCCGATCGCGGTCGAGCTTCTAGAAGGGTCCATGCGGGGGATGGGTCCGGTGTGCGGCTCGGGAAAAAGGGCCCAGCGGCGCGGCAGGGCGGGACCACGGGCAGTGGCCGAGCGGCCGGCCGGCGGAGGAGGAAACAGAGGAGGGGAAGGAGAAAGGGAGAACGGGGGAGATGCTGACTTGCGGGGCCACATGGACAGAGAGAGAAAGGGAGAGAGGAGAGAGCAGCGCACTCAGGCTGGGGAAAAGGTGCCGACAAGTGGGGCCCAGCTGGCAGAGGGAGGAAGGAAGAGAGGTGAGGGCGCTCAGGCTGGCTGCTCTGAGGGAGCTGGGCCTCGGCGACCCATGCAGGGAAAGGAGGGAAGGGAGGGGGAAGCGCTAGGCCGGCGTGGAGAGAAGAAAGGGATGGTGGGCCTGCGCGGGAAGGGGAAGGGCCGGCTGCTGGGCTCTGCCCTCTTCTTCTTCTTTTCCTTTTTCTCTTCTACACTCAACCATTCAAACAAGCCTATTTGAATTCAAATAAACTTGAATCCAAATCCTATGAACTCAACACAAAGAAAACAATGCTCCAGCATGAATGCACAAACATGTTGATCTTATAATAAATTTTATTTTCTTATGTTGTAAAATTGCTTTGAATGCAGGAAAAATTAGAGAACACCCTGGAAATTTTATTTAAGCCCAAATAAATTCCTTAAAATTTGGGAAAATTACATTAGGGTGTTACACCGTGCGCCACTGCCCCGCGCCGCGCCGCCGCCCCCGCCGCCACGCTAGTGCCCCCGCCAGCCGCCCGCCCCTGCCGCCACGCCACTGCCCTCACCGGCACGCCACTGCCCCTGCCGCGCGCCTCTGCCCCCGCGCCGCGCCACTGCCCTCGCGCCACGCCACTACCCCCTGCACCCGCCATGCCCCCGGCCCCCGCGCCACACCACTGCCCCCGCCGTGCGCCCCTGCCGCCACGCCGCGCCACTGCCCCCGCGCCGCGCCACTGCCCCCTGCACCCGCCACTACCCCCTGCACCCGCCGCGCCCCCGGCCCCTGCGCCACGCCACTGCCCCTGCCGGCATGCCACTGCCCCCACGCCGCGCCACTGCCCCCGCGCCGCGCCACTGCCCCCTGCACACGCCGCGCCCCCGGCCCCCGCGCCGGCCAGATCACCTTCAAGTTTTACAAATTTAAAGTTAGTGTTTCTCAGAGGTCTCAGTAATCATTTCGAAATATCCTAATAAATTTTATAGATATATGGGCAATATAAGCTACTACGTTTTACCCGAACTAGCTGATACACCAAAGGATTAGAACCGTATTTCTGATTTATGCTGTATTTAATCCAGGGCCCCGCCGCCTCGGCCGCCGCCCGGGTGTACAAGTTTAGAGTATGGAAGACTGTGAGTGGATGTACAGTGGCCGCTTAGGTCAGGGTCAGGTCACCAATGAATGGATCGACAAGACCGATGCTTTCTTGGAACGGGCGTTTGGTGAAGCAGCTAAAAGAGCGAGTAAATTATTCTGTCCGTGCAGCAAATGTGCAAACAGGAAGAGACAAACGAAGAAGATAATGGGGGGAACATCTTTGGTGGAATGGATTTACGGCAAGCTATACCCGGTGGGTCTACCACGGTGAAGACGGTCGTATGAGAGAGGAGGTGGTGAGACCACGCGTGGAGGATTATGATGCCGATGCCAGGGTAGCGGACATGCTAAATGACTATCACGAGGCACAGTTCACTGAAGGACGTACGGAGGAGAGCCAGAGGCAACCGCAAGGGCGTTCTATGACATGTTTGCCGCGGCACAGAAACCCCTTCACGGGCAGACAAAGGTTTCTCAACTGGATGCCATTGGACGCATAATGGCGTTAAAGTTGCAGTATAGCTTGAGTCGAGACGCCTTTGATGGCATGTTGACAGTTATTGGCAGCCTGCTTTCGGAGGATCACATTCTACCGAAGAGCATGTGCGAGGCACAGAAACTCCTTTGTGCACTCAAGATGCCGTATGACTGGATACATGCTTGTCCGAAGGGGTGCGTCCTGTTTAGGAAAGAATACGCAGAATTAAAGTACTGTCCAAAGTGTAAAGCCTCTAGGTTCATGGAGGTAGCCTCTGGTGATGGCCGCAAGAGGCAGCTTGACATCCCCGTGACAATCCTACGTCACCTTCCGTTCATACCAAGGATCCAGCGATTATACATGACTGAGGAATACGCGAAACAGATGACATGGCACAAAAATGGCAAACGATACAGACGTGACAGGATGGTTCATGCTTTCGATGGTGAAGCATGGACCCACTTTGACAACATTCATCATGAGAAAGCCAGAGAGGCTCGTAATGTACGCGTTGCGCTGGCAACAGATGGGTTCAATCCTTATGGAATGATGGCTGCCACGTACACATGTTGGCCCATATTCGTTATCCCCCTCAATCTCCCACCAGGCGTGTGCTTTCAACGACAGAACATATTAGTGTTGTTGATTATTCCAGGACATCCGGGGAATAATATGGGTGTCTTCATAGAGCCTCTAATTGATGAATTGGTCCATGCTTGGGAGGAAGGGGTATGGACGTACGACCGGGCGACGAAGACAAACTTCAAAATGCATGTTTGGTACCAATACTCAATGCATGACTTGCTGGCCTATGGGATATTCAACGCCTGGTGTGTTCACGGGAAGTTCCCATGCCCAGTATGCAAGGAAGGTCTTAGGTTCATTTGGTTGCAGAAGGGTGGCAAGTATTCGGCGTTCGACAAACATCGGCAATTCCTCCCTCGTGACCATGCATTCAGGCGAGACCAAAAGAACTTCATGAAAGGTGTCGCGGTGACAGATCTTGCACCTCCGATGAAGACTAGTGCCGTGGTCCGTCAGCAGATAGATAATCTCGTGGTCAATCCAGAAGGTGGCTTTGTGGGATATAGCCAGCACCATATGTGGACTCATAAGTCACGCTTGACTCGGCTCCCCTATTATGATGATCTTCTCCTTCCACACAACATTGATGTGATGCACACGGAAAAGAATGTGGCTGAGGCACTTTGGGCAACAATCATGGACATTCCCGGTAAGACAAAGGACAACGTTAAGGCTAGAGTGGATCTGGCAACGTTGTGTGATAGACCAAACCTACAGATGAAGCCTCCTGGTCGCAATAAGACATGGAGAAAGCCTAAGGCCGATTTTGTCTTGACCAAGCCCCAAAGGAGGGAAGTACTAGAATGGATCAAGATGTTGATGTTCCCTGATGGCTATGCAGCTAATCTGTGTAGGGGGGGTCAACTTATCTACTATGCGAGTCTTAGGGATGAAGAGTCATGACTACCACATATGGATTGAGCGGCTTCTTCCGGCTATGGTTTGAGGGTATGTCCATGAGAATGTTTGGCTAGTGCTTGCAGAGTTGAGCTATTTCTTCCGCCAGCTATGTGCCAAGGAGTTATCTAGGACCGTGGTTGCAGACTTGGAAATAATGGCACCGGTGCTGCTCTGTAAGTTGGAGAAGATCTTTCCACCCGGCTTCTTCAATCCGATGGAGCATATGATATTGCACCTCCCGTATGAGGCACGAATGGGGGGTCCCGTGCAGGGTCGTTGGTGCTATCCAATCGAGAGATGTCTAAAGGTTCTTCGGAAGAAATGTGGAAATAAATGCAAAATTGAGGCTTCCATTGCAGAGGCATACATTCTGGAGGAGGTGTCGAACTTCACAACAACATACTATGGTGACAACCTCCCTAGCGTGCATAATCCACCACCTCATTACAATGCTAGCGAAAATGAATCGAACCTCAGCCTTTTTCGAGGGCAACTCGAAAGTGCAAGTGGTTTGATCACCAAGACATTGAGACATGAAGAGTGGCGCCAGATCATGCTATATGTGTTGACCAACCTTGATGAGGTGGGGCCGTACATGGAGCAATTTGTTCAAGAATTCTGGCGTCGATCAAGGGATCCTACCCAGCAGGAATGTGATACCCTTCTTAGACAGGGTGCGGGAAATGGATTGCCCGATTTTATTTCTTGGTTCAAACAGCGGGGCCATAAGGTGAGTGCCAATTTGAGACAGGTTGCCGATGGCTTTGCCTATAGGGTCAGGTCATATTCTGTTTATGACGTGAATGGATATCATTTTTCTACAACAGGCTACGAGGCAAGTCGACCCAATCGAAAGACCAAAATACTGGAGTTTTTACTCCTGGCCTTGATGGGGTCGAGTATTATGGAAGAATTGAAGAAATATACGAACTAAGTTTTCATGGTTCCAAACCTCTTAATCCTGTCATATTCAAATGTCATTGGTTTGATCCTGAAGTAACGAGACGGACATATTCTAAACTTGGGCTAGTCGAAATTCAGCAGGATTCCGTCTTACCAGGAGACGATGTCTATATTGTGGCCCAACAGGCCATACAAGTTTATTATCTCCCATATGCGTGCCAAACCAAAGAGCATCTTAAGGGTTGGTATGTTGTGCACAAGGTGTTACCGCACGGTAAAGTACCTGTCCCAAACGATGAAGATTATAACTTAGACCCCAACACATATGACGGAGAGTTCCTTCAAGAAGAGGAGTTAGAAGGATGATTTGAGATAGACGTAACCGAAGCGGACGGAATGGAAGTTGAAATGGTTGTTGAGGAGGAGGAGGAGGATGAGGTGCAGAATGCAAAGGACTTAGAAATGTTACAACGATTACATTTAGGCAATTCCAATGAAGACATTGATTCTTCAGATAGTGTTGATTATGACATGGTTGATAGTGATGATGAGACTTATGATCCAGCTGCTCCCGATCATGAAGATTATTTTTAATCAATGTAATACTAATTTATTATGTAATTATGTTTAATTTACATTGCATCTCTTTCTAACTATATCTTGTTTATCTGTACTTGTATATTGCTTTACTCTTCTTAATTGCAGGTGATTGAACAAAGATGGTGGGTGGCATGAGGAGCATTAGGTCGCTTATCCAGAGGGCTAGGTCCGCTGAAGCTGGGTCGTCTGAGAGGAGGGGGAGGAGGAGGGGCACGACGCATGTGCCCCTGCAGGAGGCCACGGAGGAGGAGGCGCAGGTGGCCTCGCAGGACGACACAGAGGAGGAGGCGCATGTGGCGCAGGAGGAGGACGAGGAGGCTCAGGAGGAGCACAAGGCGGAGCATGAGACCTCTGGTTCGTCTCGCGTCTACTCGCGAGGTAAGTAACTTTAGAAGTTTGTATGGCCTCTTGATGTTATATGTTCAAATTCGAAGTATAAACTAATAATTTTTCATAATCACTTGTGCAGGTCCCGCGAGTCTGCCTAATCGACCGATACCTAGTGAGAAACGACCGTTGATTCGACCCGACGGGCAAAAGTAAGTAAATTTTTATGTTTTCATTGCCTATGTTCAAATTCAAATTATAAACTAAAAGTGATGGAACATTATTTGTGCAGGTCCTGGAAGATTGTGGAGAGTGCAGGTGCTGCTCACAGACGCTCCGTCAATGGCATCCTCGGTCTTCTGTGCAGGGATCACTTTCCTGGCCTGGTTGAGTACGCTGGAGTTGTGGGGCCGGCCTATACGTTCGACCATTACACCGCCGCACCCGATGCTGAAGATCGGGATGGCAGAGTATTCAACAATAAGGCGGAGCGGGTGAAGCAGGAGCTATGGGTAAGTGCTACAAACATCGCAATCATTGCAAATTATTGAAATAATGAATGGTAATCGTGTTTGCATGCAGGATTTCTTCAAATGCCAGGATGGATTTGAGGCCAAGGCTGATGAGGTGGCTACCAGATGCTGTAAGAAACTAGTCATGGACATGCACTATGAGGCGTGTCTCTAGGCCATTATAAGTTTCCACGCCACCATCCTTGGAGAGAAGGTCACCAAAACGGACGCAAGAACCATATCGTTGACTGAGGAGCAGTACTTGCAGGTAAAATGTGCTGATAAATTATTTATATAATTTAATGTTCAAGCCTTACATAATTTGTAACTTGTTCAAGCTTACATTTTTGGAGAAGTACATCAGCCTAGTGGTCGAGTGAATCACCTCTTGTAGGGCAACCATTTGTTGGCCGCTCATATAACTGTCAGAAAAGATTAAACTCTTGTTGGCCGCTCACAGTCTATTATTACAATGTCTGGCCACTAAAACATGTGTGTTTCTTAACACAGAACCATCAAACCAAACAGAGATGACAAATTTAGAAACATAAGAACTAGTTAACTTGTACTTCTATTGCTAGTAGAAAGCTAACTAGTTACCTATATGCTACCATATAATTATTTTGACAACACTACTTGAAGATTAAGACTAGAATACGAGATGATGTCTTCAATTCTATTTTGAGATAACTAATGTTTGCACAAAAGGCAAACACACACAGACTGAAATATGTTTCCTTCACATCTGTATCCCTTTACATAGGAACCATCAGTCATGTATTTGCCCTGGATAAAACAATTTGCATTGCAATAAGCCTTAAAGCAGAATGGATGCACTTTAACAAATTGCCTGCAAGTTTCTGGAAGAAATATATCTACACGTTAGTTGATAATCATACTTGATTTTGATACAAAAAAGTAGCAATTAAATAGGTAGCAGTATTCAACACTAAGTGCTTTTTAGGTGCAGCAGTGCCTTTGAAGATTTAACTAGCGCTGTAAAAAACACTACACAGTATCAGTTAATATGAAATGAAATATGATGTGAGAGAAAGTTAAGTTAAAGCTAGGAAATGGAAAAGTGTTTAACTAGCTGATGTTTGTTTCAATACTAATTAATAGGATTTGGTTTTTGAGAGAGGAACCTCCCAAACGGCCCTTTTCCCCGTTGGACACATTCTGTTTGGCTTGTATTGGGCGTATGCCTTTGTTTGTGTACTGAGGCTGGCTGAAATGTTGAGCCTCCAGGTGACAGATCCATCAAAGTACATGAATTTGGGCTCCCATATGGTTGCTCGAGCCCTGTGCGGGCAGCCAAGCCAGAGATGGCTCCTTGGGCATGAAACAAAGCAAGGGCTCCCCCTTTTCTCCTCTTTCTTCCAATAGAATAGGCGCATACATCCAAAATGGCATTGTAAGTTGTGTATGTCTTGAAACAAGGATCTAAGACTAACGTTTTTTTAACTCAAAATATTTTAATGGCACACATTACTGTCCAGAGGCACTCCTAGCCTACTAGTTCTAGGGGATGGGGGAAATGGCAGTAGCTTTGGACCTTTTCCTCTTAGCTACTCCATCACAATTAATGTACAAGCGGGGAGTGTCGACAGGTCTTTGGTAGCACCAATTATCCTGGATGACCTGCGCGAGAGCCAGCACCTGTCAAGCCTGTTTCGTCAAAATCGGGAGAGAGCAAAATAAGGTAGCGCATGAGCTAGCTCATCTAGCTATCCGCTCGAATGAGTGTCGTGTTTCGTTTTCCTCCCAGAGTGTGTTAGAACTCTGGTGTGTAATGAACTCCTTTAATTTATGAATAAAGCTCTCTCCTTCCGGAAAAAAAAGAGAACACACAAAAGCACTGCAAAAACATGCATGGTTTAGGTTAAAAAAAACAGATCAGGTTTAGTTGGTCCAGAATATGGATCGATCCACAAATTCACAAGAAAAACTAATGTCTGTGCATTAAAATTGGTGCATACTACCTAGTCCTGGACTGCATGAAATTAATTGAGGATGCCATATGCATAAAGGTAACACTAAGACGTTATCAAGGCTAAGCAGCCAACACAGAAACAAATGTGCTCCACAAAACCTCCATATCTGAAGTCGATATAGTTCACTTAAACATCTACTCTTGAAGGGACGATTCGGTCACTGCATTTATGAGCAAATGACAAGGATCTTGGTTTGTCTAGGGTAATGGCCTCTCCAATGTCAGACAAGCAATGGGATTGTAGCACTACAGCGGAGCAAAGACAAACAATGTGATGCTGCACAATCCGGCACAACTTCTTATCCATATTGGTGCATACAAAATGTGTTAATTATGAAAAGTAAAATATTCCTGTACCTAGGTTACTCTTCAAATAGATGGACAGGAGTTGTTGATCCGACTGCCCATGAACAAAATAACCATACCTTGTGGGCATCTAGAGACCCTCTAGAAATGTATGATACACTGGTTAGTCAGATCATGTTGAAGTTTACATGTTTTCATGGAGTGTTGTTTCTTTTCTTTCTTTTTGGCACCATATACTCAGTATTCATTCCTTTTGACATTACATTACGTACGATTAAAGTAATCTTCTAATATGTCATCTACTTATTGTCCTGTAGATGATTCCTTATTGGTGCGCTGCGCATCCTGAGTGCTGGCAACAGATGGTGCAAAAGTGGTGCTCTGACGAGTGGGAGGTGTCGCACAATGCTTGCCGGGAGCGGCGTATGATGATGCCTGGTAAACCACACCATCAAGGCAGCCGCAGCCTCAGTGGATACGCAGAAGCATGGGTACGCGAATTTGTTTATTTAATCCAACACTTAATTATGCATGATTTCTAACTGACACAATGGTTTTCTCGCAGTCGTCATCACATGGTGGCCAGCCTTGCACCCTCTTCAAGGCATTTGCTATGGCCCACAAGGGAAAGACGACGTCCGATGTCAACTACAACCCGGAGGACGGGCCAGAGGCATACAGCAACACGACCGCCCACAGCCGCCTCAGTGAGTACACATCGATGGCAAGGGAGATCCATGGTCCAGATTTTGATCCGACCACCGAGGACCTTAACGGTGAAGTCATCATGAGGGTCGGAGGAGGTAAGAAGCATGGGCGGTACTGGATTGCCGACGGCGCAATTGACGCGTCCTCTACTCCTACTCTATCTCAGATTAGAGCAAGGAGCATCAGCGCGAGCCCATCCATACGACCTCGGCAGGACACTTCACAGTACCGGATACAGGAACTCCAGGTTATTATATCTCTATATGTCGTTTATTGATTATTATATATCTTTTCTTTGCATTACTGTAACATTGGGGAGAAAATTTTGCAGGACCAGCTAGAACAAGAGAGGAGGCTACGTGAGGCCTTGGAGGCGAGGATGAGCGCCGAGCGTGAGGCCGAGCGCCTGAGGATGAGCGAGATTCTTGCTTACATGCAGAGCCTTGGCGACGCAACGGGTGTTACTCCGCCAGCTTCGTTGTTTTGTCCACCTCGACCACCACCTCCACCTTCTGATCCGTTTTCTACTCCTGTGAGTATCCACAAGTTTTAGTCATGTATGAACATTATTTTTTTTGTCTGACATGTAATCTCTTCTATTTTATGCAGAATCAATCGGCGGCCTCAAATGACCCTAATGTATCTCAAAATCAAAGTACTTAGCCAACGTGATGATAGTTTTTGAAATTAGTCAAATTATGTATTATTGTGAACTTGTTGAGAACTTGTAATCTTTGGATTTGACAACTGTTCGTGAACTTTGTGAATTTATTCGTTGAACTCTTGTAAAACTGTTTGTCATTGCTTAATAATTTCATCATTAAAGTTTTGTAAAACTTGTAGTGGTCTTTGTGATGATATATGTTTTTTGATATATATGTGTGGATGAAATAGAAAAAACCGATTAATATGGGTAATATTGGTTACTTTGCCTAGTGTTGGCACTCGGCAAAATCTGGAAATTACTTCTTTGCCGAGAGTCGCGGACCAGACCCTTGGCAAAGAGCGTACATTTTGCCGAGAGCCACGTCGCAGACACTCGGCAAAGAATAATTCTTTGCCGAGAGCCAAGGATCCGGCCCTCGGCAAAGAGACAGCCTTTGCCGAGCGCCACGTCGCAGACACTCGGCAAAGAATACTTCTTTTCTGAGAGCCAAGGATCCGGCCCTCGGCAAAGAGCCAGCCTTTGCCGAGCGCCACGTCGCAGACGCTCGGCAAAGATGCCGTCACGGGAAAAGGCTCTCGGCAAAGACCTATTTGCCGATAGAATCGCTGGCGAGTGCCCTTTGCCGAGTGTTACGCTCGGCAAACGTTTTGCCGAGTGTTATTGTGTGTTTGCGGAGTGTCGGGGACACTCGGCAAAGTGCTGGTATCCGGTAGTGATTCAACTTACTTAAAGATTTAGTGCTAATGATGATTATATGTACATACATGTTAGTGCAATGCTTAGTTTAAAATTCGAACTGATGGAGCAAGTACTCTTTGGTGCATGCTATGGAACAAGATACCTGAAACTATAATATACTCATTGGACTCTCAGCCTAAGGTAGTTGATATAAACATCAATGCATGGTTTCTCATGATGCACTCTCTGCGACCGCAACGTAAGTAGTTTTACGATTATTCTAAATCAAACTTTTAAAATTTTGACCATTGATAGCTAAAGTATAAATAGTACTACACTTAGTTAAGATGCTTAGCCACTTAATGGTGAATTAACAATTCCGAAGATTCAGGGTATTACAGGTATTGTGTTAGAATATGAACAAATGAGAGAGTGAGAGATAGAGAGAGAGAGAGAGAGAGAGAGATTGCCAAGATAAAAAAAATAGATATGCCCCACTGTCTATCCACAAACTTGAAAAACTTACATCTCCTGCAGTTCTAGTTCGTGATGTAGGAGTGTGGTTTGATGTACTGGTGTATAGTTAAATATAATGTGTCCGACTGATGTCATCTCGTTTCTTTTAAGTACAGACGACGAAACATCTTACTTTGGCCTCTACGATCGATCCCAGCTATGTAGCACGTGAAGCTTAATATTCAGCTGGCCCCAAAGCTCTCTAATATGTACTTCCAGTCGACCATACTAAATTCCTTATTCTAGTATTGTGTCAACTTACTCTGTATACTTTACTCTTCTCCCATCCAAACATCTTGAAGAAAATATCTATGTTTTCTATTATTTTTATAAAATGAAAAAAACCTGATAATGTTGAGGACTCTAATGGCGAGGTATCCAGCAACCCTGACCATCGGTGAAGCATCGGCCACGACCACCACGGATGCGGAGGCCACAACAAACACATCGGTGTGCAGTCATCCAGTGACGGCGGACATGAAGCGGAACAACGAGGAAACCATCATCCAGTGCAAAGAAACATAAGTTAGTAGGGCCCATTCTTACCCAGGGGTGTGAAGCCTAACATCCTCTGTCTTCTTTGTTGCGTCAGTTGAGAGCAAGTGCGTGATAACGTGTTGTAGTAGGAAAAGTGAGAGAGAGAGTGGATGGAGTGAAAATGATGTATTGATTCTATTGGGAAGCACTGTTTATATACATGCCCAAAGGACCAAAGGAACCGAAGGGACAGGCCCCTTCAGGATGGACCTTTCTGGATTAGTAACTCCTAGTGACATCTTTGAAAATTAATTAATTATTAAACTGACCACTAATCTAATTGCTTCACAACACACAACTTTAGGCGTGTCAGGTTGTTTCCACATATTCAAAAGGGTGAAGAATTAAATTCAATCATTACACGTTGTACAAATATGCCTTGCACACTATAATGCAACCTACATATTGTACAGCTGAATCACTCTCCACGGTATCACTACTTCACCGGTCATCACCGCCAGTTCTAAAACCCCATCACCGCTGGTTCTGACACTCATTGGATCAGGATCGGCGGTGATGGGGTGAGCCATCACCGCTGGTTAGACCTGCAGTGATGCCTGTTAAAAAAATTCTCCTGGCAGCGGTGAAGGTGTCGCCGTCCGCAAAGTCAAGGCTGTCACCGGTAAAGGGGAAGGTGAGGCTGGGTTCCGCCGCAGCCCTGCTGCTGCATGAAGTCGTGGTGACATGGAGGAGCGGGACAAGCTGGCACAGCGGATCAGGGAGGAGGCTCAGGGGCGCAATGGCTCGGGGAGAAGGCTCACTCATGGTACCACGACCGTGCGACCAGGATGCATGCTCCCGCAGCTGATGCCCACGAAGAAGACGCTGCTGCCGCAGCACCACCCACCCTCGGATGTGTATGGCGAGGCCGTTGTGTCATCTGCAAATGGCGGTGCTGCCAGCAGCGGCGTGCTAGGGAGGGGAGGGGCTGCAGAGGGGGAGCGGCAGGGAGAGAGAGGGAAGGATGGCAGAGATAATCACCGGAGATAAAAAGGGTGGTGACCGCATCACCATCGGGTCATAATTCGAACCGGCGGTGAAAGTGACCATCAACGCCCGTTCGTAAGGGCATATCTGTGGTAGTGTATATATAATAATTATATATAACAATGTTCTCACCTACTTTGAATAATCTGTTGTACACTCTATCAATTTGTTTGTATGAATCTTTAACCTCATAACCTTGGCATTTTTCTCCCTTCACGGTTTTAATCAAATGGTTTACTTCCTAAAATTGTACTTTGCAATTGATGCACGAATTTGTATCAAAGGATTAGGCTCCCACTAAAATCCCAGAGTCTTTTGGCCAATTCCTTTTCAGTTGCCGGAGACTCCAGCAACCCGAGGATGCAGTGCCAGATAGCACACTGTGGCTGCACCCTGCAAAAAGATCGATTATCTGTATCAGTTTGTCTGACAGATTTCATTCGTGACTGTGAAACAGATGTATATGTTGCCAGCAAGTGTTTTTCTTATTTGATTGACATTGGCCACACAAATTGATATGCAGTCCTACAGTTAAGTTGGAACAGCCCATTTTCCTCTGGAAACAGCAGATTGATAAATTACACAGGATTCTACATTTCAAATGCTGTTTACTTAGAGTAGTAGACAATGACATGCTTAGCGTTCAACTGTAGTACAGAATAGGCAATTTACTAGAAAAATTTATGATTATGATGATTATATTATATCGTGCATCCAGGTTTATGCAACGCTAAATTTAGAACTTCACACTAGTGGAGACATGTACTCTTAAGACCAGCTATTGGACAAGATCGTGGAACCCTAAGCCTTAGGTTGGTGATGTGTCCATAATACATAAAGTGAAATGGCTATACAATAAAAGAACAAAGACACATTTTCTTACTGTAAAGAATAAAACATGATAACAACTCAATTGTTCAACGCCGTTGAATATAAATTTACCAAGTGCAGAAATACCTGAAATGGGAAGTGGAGAAAAAAGTATAAATTTTCTTTGCATGTAGATGTAGCATTGAAAACTAGAACCGGTTAGTGAGTGATAAACTCACTATGCCGGCCTATGTTTGAAGGATGGCATCTCCAATACTTAGGGGAATGCCGCACGCGGGGGCGGGTGCACTCTCTCTCTCTCTCTCTCTCTCTCTCTCTCTCTCTCTCTCTCTCTCCCTCCTGTGCCTTGCTGATTTATTGTTGAAAGAATAGGGAACTGTTCTTATAAAAAATGGCATCATTTCTAATGTAACATCAAGGGAGGACACTAGTGGTTATAGAGCACCTGATCTTAGTAGCATTTAACAGGCCTAGGTTTGACTCCTTGTTAGATAAAATTAAAAATGAGCTTGAATTAAATAAAAGCTTATATAAAAAACAGGTAGGAGCCTCCCCAGCTAACTTAATGCATCATGGGTGTATTATAAATAAAGTAAATTCAGTGCATAGAAAAGAGACAATGCAAATAGCTCAAATAGGTTGCCGGTGCTAACCTACTGGCTAGAAATGCTAAATTAATTAATTAATTAATGGCAACAATGGTTGAGTAAAATAACAAATGGAATATATTGGGAGTATTGAATTTATTCATTATTTTTCAGTTATCGAATGTCCTAATCAGATAAATCTGAACCTTATGAGATATCCCCAGTGATGCAATGTATTGGTGACAACAGCTCCTGGGTGCAGGGAGTTGACTACTACTTTTGCATCTTCTTCCTGTCAGCAAGTTAGAGATAACTTTTAGAGATAGTACTACTATACCATTTATTCACATATCTGATAAAATAACAATGATAATAATTTCCGTTAAATTTTGGCATTTCCAGCATAGAAGACATGACGATTTTACTGCGAGTTACATTTTTAATGGCCGACAGCATAGTTCACTTGCTATGCAAAATTCTATTGGAAATTCTTGGTCTGTAATTCTTGATGATTGTCCATAACCAGACCCAAAATATGTGCAGTTTATTTTAACCAAGACTTTAAAAGTGCAGCAGGTACCTTCATGTGGTTAGAAAGTTCACTTGAGTGCAATATGTTCGCGAGCTTAGATTGGCCATAAGCGGAAAATCTGTTATAACTGCCAACAACGATAAAGTTAGAACTTTCTATGTAAATACAAAAGCTCTAGTTTTATCAGCGATGAACTTAGTTACTCGACTTTATTTTATATATAATTCATAGCATGAAAAAAGTGTCAAACATGAAAAACAAAGAGAAGTGGTTTGGGTGAGTACAAAGTACCCAGATTCATCATTGATTTTATCGAAACGGATTCCCTCTCGGTATGCAAGCTTGTAGCCTTCAGCAAGCAACTATCACAATCCTGCCTTCTATGCCACTCTGTTTGGCCGTAACTTTGATCTTCTCAAGTAAAAGATCTGTCAGTAAGAAGTGTCCTGCATAAAAAGAACCAATTGCCAGGAATAGGAATCAGAGCAGTAGTTGTTTCATTAAATATTTATCATATTTGTCAAAAATCAGAACTTAAACTAACTGTAGCCAAGTAAACTAAAAAGTCTTTTTGCACTGTATTTCTATATTGTTACATAAAGTTTAATTCGGTGATTTGCAAAAACAGGATGTCCTGAGGAAACAAATAAAATTTTACCCTCTGGTTACAGAGATGTCACTATATTAAGGTAGTAGGACTACAAGTCTGGCATACCAAGGTGATTTGTTGCAAAATGCAGTCCAATGCCATCTTCTGAAAGCTTGAAAGGAACAAATGCAATCCCTCCAATTAGTTTCTCTTGTAGTAATGCGGTAAAATTAAATTGTGTAGAACAAAAAAATTGGCAATGAACAAGTACTGCACTGCATGCTATGAATGGTTACCAAGCACCATGTACACATAGTTCTCAAATTTGTGTTGCCAGATAATTCTCTTTCTGAGCCCTGTTGGGGTCAGTTTGAGATTGTGAAAACCTGGTTTGCGGATTGTAAAACCTAGACTGCTATTTCGATCTCTGGGTCGTGGGGACTCGATTGCTGCTTTTTCATGCCAATATTCTGTAATACTCTTGCACTTACATAAGAATGTTCAGCTGGAGGTTCAGCGCGTTGAAATTGACGACAAATTTCCTCACGGATGACATGGAGCTAAGGTCAATCTCCATGACCTCAACCTTGGCCGTGGGAACCTTTCTCAGGATGTCTTCCCTGACGCTGGCGCCAGAGGACAGGATCCTGACGCTTATCACGACGTGCACGCCCCGCAGCGCAAGAACCCGGCATGTTTCAGCACCAATCCCATGAGACGCACCTACACGTAAGAAGCATGATTGCCGTCAAAGAGACTGGCAGCTCAATTTCAGACCTATACTGTACGATTTGAGTAGCAAAGCAAGAACAACGGCAAGAATTGCTTCCATTTAATTACTTACTAAAGTAGAGAGCAAGAAGTAACTAGGAAATAATCCCCTAATATTGTAAGAACCGCTCAATTTGACATCATTTTAAGCAAACTGCCGATCATTATTATCAATAAGATGAGAGCTAACACGCGCTCGCCCGAGAGTGTGCCACGTGTCAACCCACATCTAACGACATGAAAACCGACATGTCGTTTGACAAAAATAATATCAAATCCGGTAGTCCCGTATGTGCTCCACCATATGCCTAAGATCAAACATACACACATATTGTTTACAATCACATATATTGCCGGTGAACTATAAAGAGCAATTTTAAGCATTTCAAGAGTTTGACAAATAAACGTTACAAATTCAACATAGGAGGGTTCAAATATGAAATTAAAGGTTCAACAACAACTTAAAAGCCTTGGGCTCACAAATAGCATTAAAAAAAGATATGAGACTTAAAGTTTAGTGTTTAACATGCTATCCTAAAGAAACGATTGTGCAGCAGATAAACTTGATAAAATGTGACAAACTAATAGAGTCTTGCTCAAGGACATCATCGAGGCCACAACTACCTACTCCTCCCCCGCACCAGGATTGGCGGGTTAGAAGTAGCCAAACACAACTTCCGGCTCACCTGCAACTTAGTTTAAAAAGCAACATGAGTATAAAGATACTTGCAAGACTTACGCAATTTTAATAATTAAGGAGTATGCAATGAGGGCTCAACAAGATAAGGCTTTAGGGTTAAGTAAGTTTGCAAGCACGAGCTCTCTAATCCAACATCTAGCTCTCTAGCAATTTAATTAACTTGCCCAACCCACCTCACAATTTTAGTTGCTTAAAATACTAAACAATTAAACTAATATAAGGTGACATGAGCCATGACCAAGCATAAACGATACTTCTATGATAAATTCGTTGGATATTGAGCTTGCTCATAACCGAGAGTGCGGCAATTCGAATTGATTATTTAATCTTGCAAGGGTGTACTTCATTACCCACACGATATAAGGACCATGCGGCTCACCCAACCGATCATGTTGGGTAAGAGGGTACTCGCATCAACCTTTTCCAACAAGTCTCAACCGTTGAAAATCACACCTAACTTGTGCGGAGAGTCATCTAGATCCACCAGGAACACCCCTAAGCCTCTCTACAAAGCCCTATGACCATGCATCTAGGACCGTGCCTCAATGATTAAAACATAGAAGGTATTCAGCTCATCCATACCATGATAGGGTATGGGGTAGTACATTAAGTTGCTTTAAACCGAGGTCATCCACGGACGGTTCTTAAACGATTTAAGCGGTCTATGCCTCCGAGACTCTTTTCTCTAAGCCCTACATTCCACCCAAACCACGAAACCACTTTTCCAACTAGACCGTTCCAATCCTTCCAACATTTTCAAAATCGAACAAGTGCGATCAAAGGTAACCAAGTTGCTAAGTGAGTGTAGTGTGATCGTATTCCTAAAATTTCCTTACAAGTTATAGACCAACTCTAAGCATGGCTAAGTATCTAATCAATTAATTAGTTACTAGCTACAAGTGGCAAGAACATGGATACATAAAATAAGGAAGATAAATGCAAGAAAGTAGGATCAACGATGCACTAGATAAATATATAGCATGAATGAGATGCATGCATTAGCATGATACTGTAATATGAATATGATATGATATGATATGAGGAATGGATGACATACATAAACAAGATAAGCAATACGAACGCTAGCGATAAGATCTCTCTTACTATGCTCTTAAACAAAAGGGCCTAAAGCGAAGATTGGTCAAAATAAATTTATACAGCAAGCATAAATCAAGATTTAATTCTACCATACAGAGAACATCAAAAGGAACTTATGGGAGTTTGATTTGCAACAAAATTATTTTTTAGGATTATTTATGAGAACGACAATAATCAGCTACTCCAAACAAATTAAATCTTAAAGGACAAGCAAATCACTTCCAGAAATTCTCAGAAAATTGCCAGAGGATCTAGACATGAGAAAAGGATAACAAAAGTGGTTTTGCCATTTTAGCATTTTTCAATAGAGAGATATGCAATAAGCAAGCTTACAGGCAGCAAACACAAAATCAATCCAAAATCCTATAAAATAGGTAGGATTCATTAGAACAAGCTGCACCTATTGATAGAACATTTGACAAGGAGTCTAACAAAATTTAGTTTGGCATTTTCAGAATATCAGATCATTTATTAAGCAATTAACTTACTTTCATAAAGACAAAGCATAACTAATTTTACATAACAGTAACATGCAAAACAATTTTGATAAGTAGATCTACAACACAGGAATCGAACAAAATAAGTTTCATAATTTTTAGAGATCTACACAATTTTCTATGGATTTTAGAATTTGACAGCTTTATGAAATACATAAAAATGCGAGGAAATGCTAGGGGCACCCGGATCCGGCGCTCCCCGGTGCCAACAGGTGGGCCCAGGAGGCCAGGCCAACTTGGGCCGAGTCAAGGCCAGCCGCTGTCCTTGACCGCGGTAGGGGCGCAGCCACGGCGCGGCCCGCACGCGAGCGTGCGCGCTCAGCGCGACGCCGCGGCGACACGACGCAGCAGCCAGCGGGGGACACGGCCGGGGAGGCGAGCAGGGAAGGGACGGCGTGCATACGGCGGTCTGGGTGTGACGGGAAGGCTCACCCGTGGCACCAACACGCGGGACAGCGCGGCAAGCGGCAGGCAGAGGCCGGCGTTGAGGGGGACCTGTAGGAGAGGAGGACGGCCAGTGAGGGCCCAAATCGGACGAGGAGGGCGAGGTGGTGCCGTGCATGCTAGGAATTGAAGGGAGCCTCGCCGAAGGGGGCGAATTGATGGTGGCCGGTGGCGGGGAAGATGGAGGTGGCGGCGGCAATGGAAAAATTGGGAGAGAGAGCTAGGGTTTGGAGGGGGAGAACCGGCACGGGGTTAAGGGGAGGGGAGGCGAGCGGCCCGGCGGGGCCTCGCCTGCCCATGGCCATGCTGGCCCAGCTAGCAGCCGACAGCGCGGCGCCACCGCCTAGGCTGGCCAATGGGCATGCTAGGAAGCGCGGAGAAGGCGGTGGCCGAGTCTAACACGTGGGCCTGGGGTGGAGGGGAAATGGAAATATGATGGTTCATCTTCAAAATTTAAAAATTAGAACTTTCCGGGCTCCAAAAATCGCCAAATTTTACAGAAGCAAGATAAAACTACCAAGAACACAATGCAACAACAAGCACTCAAAAATCTATTCTAAATTGCTCACAGTAAAATAAACAAAACAACAATTTTTAAAAATTCCAAGAATTTTATGCCTCGGGTTTGCTGCCACAAAAATTAACCAGAAATATTTTAAATTTATTATTTTAAATCTAGTATTTGAATAAAACTTTTTAGGGCACAGTTACTTTACAAAAATTAAATTTGCTTTACAACATTCAGACAAACAAGCCAAGAAAATAAATAAAATCATTCAATTACAGCATATGATGCTCCATTGTGATTCAATGATGCTCATGATGCTACTAGTTACATGTTAATCATAATTTTAAAATTTGAGTTGTGACAAATATAATTTGGTGGCTGGGAGGGAGGGACAAACAATCGCAGAAGACTAGATGCCAAGAATCGAAATAAACAATCCAGGACCAGGTACAACGTCGAGGTCTTCAAAACTTGGTTGTGATGGGAATAGAGATAAGATGGGGCATGCAACCAGAATGACCTGTGACGATAGCGACGAGGCCAGAGCCATCGATGCCGGCGGTGACCTCCTCGGTGGTGGACGACGGCGAGAACCCAGAGGAGCTCCTCCGCTTCGGCAGGCCCAACATACCGTAGCTCCCGGGGCAGACGGTGGTGCCATGTGCGCTGACTTGGAGTCTTCAAGCAGACACTGCAGCGGGGCGGATCGTCACTTCGTCGGTCGTCGTCACAGCTACTTCCAACTTGAGGTCGGAATTGGAGCAGTGTTGGTAAATTTATTTTTATTTCTATAAAAGGACCGGAGTGTTGTTGACTTGTCCTGTTCAAGGCGTTTAAGGGTGCATTTGGATCTAGAGCTTAAACTTTAGTCCTCTTTTTTAACACTAATTAGATGGATAAGATAAGAGCTAATTGGAAAACTAATTGCATTTGCATCAGTCGCGGCTAATTGTCGAGATGAACCCTGATGCTAATTAGCTTATGATTAGTATATATTTACTGTAGCACAATATTGACAAATCATAATCTAATTAGGCTTAATAGATTGGGAAAATTGTATCAATACCATCAAAAGAACCAGTCTTTAGATATATACCATCAAAAGATTTTACTTTGGATATTTACCATCAAAAGATAGCACTTCTTAGCAATTTATCATTTCTGCACTACTTCCGTTAACTTTGCTAACGGCTGAGCTT
This sequence comes from Panicum hallii, assembly GCF_002211085.1. Taxonomy (NCBI): domain Eukaryota; kingdom Viridiplantae; phylum Streptophyta; class Magnoliopsida; order Poales; family Poaceae; genus Panicum; species Panicum hallii. Next base: position 25,719,036 of record NC_038048.1, on the reverse strand, counting down.
TTTGCATCCTTTCAGAGTCATCTTCTTTCTTGGTTTCTCCTGTACAAGCTCGATCTCGCCAAAGAGGAAAAGTTCAGTCAGTTCTTGATCCTCCCTCTTGCTCCGTGATTTCCAGGTTCCAGCTAGCCTCCCGGAGCTTCCCAGCTCGGTCTCCCTCTCTCTCCGCTCTGCATCTGCTCCAAAATTTCAAAGCACGGTCTCCTCTCTCCCCCCCCTGTCGATCTCCTCCATGGAGCAGTCCCCCTCCCCCACTAAGGTAGGCGGCTTCAATTCCAACCTTCCAAACTATCCTTGCTCCTACCAGGCTTCCCAACGAGCTCCCATGCTGCAACCCTGCCTGAGATGGAGAAAATTGTAATTATAGGATTCCAAACATCGCGCTTCAGAGTTTTACCATTGCTAACATTGACATCGTAAAAATAAGATTCCAAACATCAACAACTTGTACTGCCATTTGGTATATTTCCCCTCTATTTTATTTTCTTTTTGGCAGGGTGTCAGGGATAGATCCCTGGGTACCACAAGGAAGCTACCCGTGAGGAAAAAAAAGTATGATTCCTACTAGGATTTCACTATAATTCTATTAGGACTCATACCTTATAATCCTACTAGAACTCCTATCTTGTAATCCTATTAGGAACCCCGTCCCCTAGGATATATAAAGGAGGGCAGGGATACCTAGATAGATAGAGAACCAACAGAGAGAAGCTAACAGGCAACTCAACACCCAAGCGCAGGTCGCAATATACAACATCCCAAAATAGGACGTAGGGTATTACGCCACTCTAGCGGCCCGAACTTGTCTAAATTTGTATCTTGTGTCTTTGCGTTCACCTTCAAGTTTCAGATCCGGCAATCCCTTACCAAATAATCACCTACCTTAGGGTATCCCTAGGTAGGCCGATGGTAAAAACACCGATAGCTGACGCCCACCATGGGGCCGATCATCGCGATCATTGGGCGAATTTGAAGGATCTCTTCATCAACATCAATCCACTCAAGGTGGCGGATTGCTATTTCGTACATATGCATCGGCGGATCGATTCATCGAGTTCGAGATCGGATCCTTCAGCGAATGGCTACATCGACCTCGACTACTCGGCTCGACTTCACCTCGCGCTGCAACGTCGATGCACCGGGGCCTCCGAACTCGACGACCCGGTTCAACTTTGGCTTGTGCCGCAATGTCCGCGCGCAGCAGCGATGAGTTCGACTACTTCGACTTCACGAAGAGGCTCAGCGGCCCGCCAGTGACTACTTTGACTTCGCGAGAAGGCTCGGCGGCCCACCGGCGATCACTTCGACTTCGCGAGGACGATCGGCGGCCCACCGACGACTACTTCGACTACTCGTCTTGACTAGAAACTAGTCGAGGGCGAGGCTCACAGCAACGACTACATCAACTACTCGTCTCGATTTGAAAACTAGTCAGAATCGACTCCGACTAGTCGAGCTTCATCAATAAATTGTCACAGCTCCATCAACGAGCTCCACGGTTTCGTCGACATTCGTCCACGAATCAAGCCAAGTGACTTATACCTTTTCCGACTTGTTCTTCACAAGATCAGCTACCTTTTTGGGTACGCCTCTCGACGGGCATGAAACCCTCGGGGGCTACACCATGATCGGCTACCTATCTGTGTACATCTCTCAATGGGCATGAAACCCTCCAAAGCTACACTTCGCCGACTACTTATCTGTATATGTCTCTCGACGGGCATGAAACCCTCTAGTGCTACACTTCGCCGACTACTTATCCGTGTACATCTCTCGATGGGAATGAAACCCTTCAGAGCTACACTTTGCTGACTACTTATCCATGTACGCCTCTCGATGGGCATTGAAACCCTCCAGAGCTACACTTCATCGACTACTTTTGTGCACTGCGCATCCTCTTTGTCGCATGACGACTACTTTCTGCTCATTATCTCCTCTTAACGGTCGCTAATCTACTCGAGTAGCAAATGCCTTAATCTGTGAAACCTCGAGTCTCCAGTCATGACCTAAGCGACCCATCCTGTATGAGCGAAGGCTAGAGATCTAAGCGACTTGTACATGCTATGGACGAAGGCTAAACTGGAACTGGGTGAACATAAAGGATGGACTACTCGGGAGATTTAAATGGCCTAAAAAGAGCTCGACACAGCAATTTTTACACCAAATAAATTTTGGTGTCTTCACATTATTACTGAGTACTACTCGGTATCTTCGCATTATATGCATTGTCTTTTTTCAGATCAAGGTTCGGCAAGAACCCTCCAGGCAGCACGGCGTGCCATCACAGTTTCGTTATTTCCCAGGCTCAAGGGCTGGATGATGCACACTACTCGACATGGCTCCTTCGGCTCTCCTGGCTCGTAAGCTCGAGGGCTGGAGCCGCAAAACTACTCAAAGATGATTCATATGAAGGCTGAGAGTTCAGAAGAAACCCTAAGTCACTGCGCGGTTAAATAAACCAGCGGGAGGCTCAATTTCACTATGCAGAAGGTGAAGAGTTTTTCTCGAATTTCAGAGTAACACCAATGCCACGATTCTTGGATCATTTTTTCCGAACCTAAGGGTTTTGGATTCAAGGCTCGAGGGCTGCAGGATACGTGTCATCGACTACTTATTTTTCGAATGTACACGAAGGATAAGAAAAGAAGATTCAAGACTAATGTGACCCTCAGTCTGATTCTTCTATTCAACCTAAGGCTCGGGGGCTACTCCATATGGAGTGCGATTTTCCATCGCATCCCATACCAAAGAAGTAATTCGGAGCATGAGCACCTCATAGCTTCGATGCAGCCAAGGAAGTACTCGAAGAAGACCTTCAAGACGGAGTTTCAGAAAAAGCCGAAGACTACTTCAGAAGTACTCAAAATGCCTGCAGTATTCGGCTATGAAGAGCTCGGGGGCTTATCAGGGATATATCCCCTAGGTACTACAAAGAAGCTACCCGTGAGGAAAAAGAAGTCTGATTCCTACTAGGATTCTACTGTAATCCTATTAGGACTCATACCTTGTAATCCTACCAGGACTCCTACCTTGTAATCCTACTAGGAACCCGGTCCACTAGGATATATAAAGGAGGGCAGGGATACCTAGATAGGCAGAGAACCAACAGAGTGAACCAATAGAGAGCAGCCAACAGGCAACTCAACACCCAAGCGCAGGGCGCAATATACAACACCCCAAAACAGGACGTAGGGTATTACGCTACTCTAGCGGTCCGAACCTATCTAAATTTGTGTCTTGCGTCCTTACGTTTGTGTCTTGTGTCCTTACGTTCACCTTCAAGTTCCTGATCCGGCGATCCCTCACCAAATAATCACCTACCTTAGGGTATCCCTGGGTAGGCCGACGGTAAAAACACCGACACAGGGTGAAATGACCTTTTTACCCCTCTATATTGCATACGTCTTCTCGTTTGGATGCTGGACGCATCGTCTTCTCACTGATCGCTCGTCTCGCTCGTGAGTCATGACCTAGCATTGTCCCGCTATCAGTTGCCGGCCCGCCCTGGACACGCCTGGCTTGCCCGAGTCTAGCCTGGCCTGGACCCACCCACCACGGCTAAGGGCGGCGGCGCCCTGGCCATGCCCGGTCTGGCCGCGCCCGCCATGGCCGAGGGCGGCGGCGCCCTGGCCATGCCCGGTCTGGCCATGCCTGCCATGGCGAGGGCGGCGGCGGCCTGCCTACGCCCAGGCTGCCAGCAGCCAGCCTACCTGCCTGCAAGAAAATGGTCGCGGGAGATTCGAAGAACGTGACATGCATGGGAAAAGAATGAGGTAGGGAAAAAGGGCCTTTCACATGCAAAATACATGAAAAAGAAAAAAAAGAGGAGAAATATACCAAATGGCAGTATAATCAAATTGTTGATGTTTGAAGTCCTATTTTTACGATCTCAATGTTAGCAATGGCAAAACTGCGAAATGTGATGTTTGGAATTCTAAAATTGCAATTTGCTCGCCTGAGATGCGAGAGAGATGGAAGAAATGACCACCACTGCTGGGGAGCGACAAAATTGGCACTGCGCTCCCCGCTGACCACACCTTCGACGCCAACCTCAGCGTCATTGGGGAGACCTGCAGGGGCGGCGACGAAGTCGATGAGGATGAGGACGAGGACGGGGGTGGTGGCGCAGGTGGCAGTTCAAGCTGTTGCTCTAGAACGCCGGCACGCTCCCTGGGCTGCCGGAACCCTCAGTGCATCCGCCTCCGGCGGCAACCCCGTCGCCGAGGCCGCGGCACCAGCACAGCATGTCGATGGACAGCTCCACCTCCTTGCTGGGGTCCGCCGCTGTCACACCCGATTTATAAGGATATAAACCGAGCAATCATATATGCGCCAGGATCAAGTCACGCATATATACAACAGAATTATCAAGATATCACAACACATATCACGAAATAAAAAGCGTATAAATTGTAAATGATTTCTTTATTACAACTGAATCAAGAATCAGTTCAAGAAGTGCGGAAGCGTAAAATAAATACATAAAGAACAGGGCGCCGCAGGGACGTCGGCTGGGAGACAAACGCCTAGAAATCGTCAAGTCCGCTAATGTAGTCCTCCACGTCTCCTGGTACTGAACAGCAGTCGAAGATATTCCAAAGAGAACGGAAGAGTAGAGAAGGCAAGTGTGAGTACACAACTTGTACTCAACAAGTATACCACGAATGATGAGGCTCTACGGTTAGCTGACTCAACTGCATTAGCTTTTAATCTTGGCAAATTTTATTTAAGCTATTTACTACAAGTGGATGAATTATCATAACCCAAGTTACATAATAATTAATCAAAATTAATTATGAGTCTACTGAAATCCAAGCCAAACCATCAAAGATGAACCCCACTAATTAGACGGAGGATCTGGGCCGCTCATGACCATGAGCACAGCTAGTATACCAGTTTTACACTCTTGAGAGGTTACACAACTTTACCCACAAGTCGTGAGCTACGCTAGTTGTTCATCACACTTCCTTAGGTGGGATGACTAGCAAGCGCACTACGAGACCGTTACAAAGGACCACGTTAGTAAGGTGTAACCGCTAAGGTTTCTGGATTAGCAACGATGGGGCCCACCTCACGGGGGTACAAGCACACAGCACAGACCAAGCCGGAGGAGCAGGGACCATTGAATCTTACCACCCCTCTTGCCCCGCAGGTAAGTTACTCCCAAACCAAAATGACCTAATTAGTTAGTCAAGACCATCTCATTCCAGTCTTGTGGTTGCGCGGTTGTCCCAGGTTGTCACTCTATGAACCGGTCCTTATGGAGAGTGGCCAACCAAGCACTAAGCACCGTGCTGGCCCCCTAAACCAAGTTTCTACAAAAACATATTTTTAACAAGACGTGAGCCACTCAAGCACATAGCACAGAGGGCCACTCTCAGAATCAAGTTGCATATACCATTAATCAAATTTAATTAAAAAGGACCATAATGTGTGAGAGTGCAGCACCTAGCACAACTAACCAAAATGCAACCAAAGGTATTTATATGTAAAGGATAAAAGTGGCTAGGAAATTCTTATAGGCACACAGTATTAAAATGCAGTATGAAATTCTAGTTAAAAGTGATAGGATGTTCATGTTATACTTGCCTTCCTCAAAGTTCTTCTTCTGCTGCTCAAAGGGCTCTGACGAAGGTGGCTCCTAGTACTCCTCCGGTGGCTCAACGTCTACTCACGATCGTAACGTCCAAGCGTGGTCCACACAGGCACATACATGCAAACAAGGGCAAAAGATAAGAAATAGTACAACAATACAATAAAATAGCACACAAAACTAAGCTAAAACTATTCTACGTGTTACAACAATCGCGTGAGCGTGAAAACCACCTAAAACGGAGCTAAGACGTGAAAACTAGAGCTAAAACAAGGTCTAGGGACTTTTCTGTAAGAAAATAGAAGGTTCTAGGGGTTTCTGTGCAAAAATTGAGGGCCTAAACCTAATTAAACTATAGACACAGGGTCTAACATGCTAAGACTCAGGGTCTGGACGGCGGACCCTATTTGTGGAAAGCTCGGGGGCTTCGGTGCAAAAATTGGGGCTCAACTGGAATTATTTTTGAACTAACGTGGACTGCAGGTTGATTTTAAAGAAACTTAGGGGCTCTTTAACAAAAACACCAGGGTGAACCGGTACCTTCTAACCAGGCCACTCGATCTAAATCTAACGGTTCGGACGCGATTCGGTTCGGACGGTCCGATCTGAACGGCGGGGTTTGGATGGTCCGATCTGCACGGGGGAAACGGACGGTCCGATCTGGATCGGACGGTCCGATCTGAATGATGGAATCTGGTCCGCTGGATCTAGATCTAATGGCTTGGTCGAAGGGGTACGCGGGATCTAATCTTGACCGTGGGTTCCGGATCGGACGGCTCGGGTTGGTTGGGTGCGCGGGCGGTGGTGGAAACACGCCGGCGACCAAATCCCGCGGCGGCGTAGCTCGAGGTTCGCCGGACTTCACCATAAATGGTGCTCCGGGGGTCAAATCAACCCGAGCTTGGGCTAGGGGGGTTCAGCGTGACATGCGTGATCGACCTTGGGCATTTGCGGACCTCGGGGTGCTCTGGGCATGCGGTTGCAACGGCGGAGGCGGGTCTGCACGGTGGGGCTCATCGGCGAGCGCGCGTGCGTGCTGATCTGGGCACAGGAAAGGGCGCAAATGGGGCCGAGCGTGTGCGCGGTGCGAAGACAAACCCAAACAGGGTGTGGTGGCGGTGGTCCTGAGCTGCAGAGGGCCCGCCCAGGTGAAGAGGCGGCGGCGGAGCGCCGGCGTGCGTGGTCCGGCCGCAAGGGTGGGCTACAGCCTACCGGACCTAGCACAACAGGAAGAGTAGGACCACATGGTGCTCACCGAGGGTTTGAATTGACTGGAGAGGCAGCGCAGGGTGGTCGGCGGTGAGGTCCGAGCGGCAGCGCACGGACGGAGTTGGGGAAGAAGCTGCTGCAGAGGTCCTCCTGGCTCCTGGACTCCGTGGATCAGCTCAGAGTGGTGCTGTGAAGGTGCCATGGGGGTTAAGGAGGATGGAAACACGCCGGCGGAGAGAAATCGCGGTGGCGGAGCTACTCACCGGCGGCAACTTCTAGTGCAATTATGGCCGTTGCACGGGCCGGGGTCGCGGGTGAAGAGCTTGGGGAGCTCCCTGGCACCGAGGCGAAGCGATTATGGGGGTTGGCCGGGTCTGGGATGCGGCGGAGCGGCGGGTCCGCAGTGGAGCGGGAGGTGCTGCGCGGCGGAGCGAGCGGGCGGCGGTTTAGGGTTTAGGGCGGCGGCCACGGGGTAGGGGATAAGGGTGCAGAGGGCGCGGGGTGGTTTAAAGAGGGAAGCCAGGGATCTCGGGGGAGGCGCGCTCGGGGGAAGGCTGGCGAGAATCGCGGCGGCCGTTGCGCAGCCGGTGGAGCGAAGAGGAAGAAAGGAAAGTGGAAGGGGCGCTGCCAGGTGGGGTCGAGCGGCCCGAGAGAGGGAGAACGGGGCGCGGGAGGAGCTGGGCTGGCGCGAGGGAAAGAAAAGGAGCAGGCCGGACTAGGGGAAAGGAAAATGGGCCGCGGGGGAAAAGGGAGCCGGCTCGAGGAAAGGAAAGAAATAGGCTAGGCTGCGTGGGTTGGTCTGCTCTTTACCAAATCCTTTCCTATTTACTTTTCTAATCTTCAAACTTAAATCCATTTGAATTCAAAACAAGGTCTTAATTCAACCCTAGGCACTCAGTCAAATAAAACTTATGCACCAGCATGAATGCACAAACATGTTGAATCTAAAATAATTTTTAATTACTTGTGTACTTTAATTAAATTAAATGCAAGATAGGCACAATAAATTCTTAAAAAAATTACTGGAGCCCATTTAAATTCATTATAAAACTTGGAATTTACATTAGGGTGTTACAAACCTACCCCCCTTACAGGAATCTCGTTCCGAGATTCAGATAGGCTAGCTAGCAAAGAGATCTAGATAGGTCTTCCTCAGCTCATCTTCTCACTCCCAAGTAGCCTCATCCTCGGTGTGGTGACTCCACTGAACACGGCACATCTTGATCTTCTTATTCCTGGTAACCCTCTCAGACGTCTCTAGAATTTTCACCGGATGCTCGGTATAGGTCAGATCCTCCTGCACTTCCAACCCTTCCAACGGTGCTTGCTCTTCCGGCACTCTCAAGCACTTCTTCAGCTGAGATACATGGAAGACATCATGCACTCCTGAGAGATTGGGAGGTAACTCCAAACGGTATGCTACCTCACCCTTCCGTCCCAACACCTTGAATGGACCAATGTATCTAGGGGCTAACTTCCCCCTCACATTAAACCTGCGGATTCTTCTCATTGGCGAGACCTTCAGATACACATGATCATCCACCGCAAAGGTCAAATCCCGACGACGCACATCCGCATAGCTCTTCTGACGAGTCTGTGCGACCCTCAGGTTCTCTCGTACCTACTGTACCAGCTGTTCTGCATCCTCAATAATGTCCGGACCGAACACCTGCCTTTTGCCAATCTGATCCCAATACAGCGGAGTTCTACACTTCCAACCATACAGGGCCTCAAAAGGAGATTTCTTCAAACTGGCCTGATAGCTGTTGTTGTATGAAAACTCTGCAAATGGTAGGCATTTATCCCAGCTGGTACCATACTGAATTATGCAGGCTCGAAGCATATCCTCCAACACTTGGTTGGTTCTTTCTGTCTGCCCATCTGTCTGAGGATGATAGGCGGTACTGAAGCGTAGCTTCGTATCCAACGAATCATGCAACTGCTCCCAGAACCGTGAAGTGAACTGAGATCCTCGGTCAGATATGATCTTCTTCGGGACACCATGCAGACAGACGATCCTAGAGATGTACAGCTCTGCAAGTCTAGCACCGGAGTAAGTAGTGTTCACCGGAATGAAGTGGGCAACCTTCGTCAACCGTTCCACTACTACCCATATAGAGTTGTACCCTTTCTGAGTACGAGGCAATCCAACAATGAAGTCCATAGTGATCTACTCCCACTTCCACTCTGGAATCTTCAATGGCTACAATAGACCTGCTGGCCTTTGATGTTCTGCCTTGACACGCTGACAAGTGTCACAGATAGCCACATACTCCGCAACGGAACGCTTCATCCCATAACACTAGAATCGTTCCTTGAGGTCATAGTACATCTTCGTGCTGCCCGGATGAATAGAATATGCTGTATCATGAGCCTCACTTAAAATCAGCTTCCTGAGATCCTTTACATCTGGTACACATATCCAGCCCTTGTACCACAAGGCACCCTGATCATCCTCTCTAAAATGAGGTGCTTTGCCAATCTTGAGCAATTCATGGATCTCCTGCAGCTTCTTATCTTCTTTCTGATGCTGCCTGATCTCTGCCTCTAGAGTGGGTTCTGCCTCAAATGATGCACTCGAGGTGTGATGCAAGAAACCCAGACTCAACTGCTCAAACTCGTCACATAACTCCTGAGGCATCTGAAAAGCCACTGCCATATTGACATAGCTCTTCCTGCTCAGAGCATCTGCTACAACATTGGCCTTGCCCGGATGATAGTGAATCTCCAGGTCATAATCCTTGACTAGCTCTAGCCATCTTCTCTGACGCATGTTCAGCTCACTCTGAGTGAAAATGTACTTGAGGCTCTTGTGATCGATGTAAATATCACACCTCTGCCCAAACAAGTAATGCCTCCATATCTTCAGAGCATGCACAACTGCGGCTAACTCCAGATCATGAGTGGGCTAATTCAGCTTGTGCCGGCGTAACTGCCGTGAAGCATAAGCTATAACTCTGCCTTCCTGCATCAGAACGCAACCAAGACCATCCCTCGAAGCATCACAATACACTGTGAACTTCTTGCTCTAGTCTGGCAGAGTAAGGACTGGCGCCTTAGTCAACCTCTTCTTCAACTCCTCAAAGGCCATCTGACGCTCATCAGTCCAGGAGAAGTCCACACCCTTCTTTAGCAAGGAAGTCAAAGGCTTCGCAATCTTGGAGAAATTCTCAATGAACCTCCGATAATATCCTGCTAAGCCCAGAAAGGAGCTAACTTCCTTCACAGTATGCGGTATCTTCCAGTCAAGCACATCCTTCACCTTGTCGGGGTCCACCGCAATACGTCCCTTGGAGATGACATGACCGAGGAATGGAACCTCGTCAATCCAAAATTTGCACTTGTTGAGCTTGGCATACAGCTTGTGATCTCTCAACCTCTGCAACACGAGCTTCAGATGCTTCTCATGCTCTGCCTCTGACTTGGAATATACTAGGATATCATCAATGAATATCACCACAAAGGTGTCTAGATAATCAATGAAAACCTTGTTCATCAGATTCATGAAGAAAGCCGGAGCATTGGTCAAGCGGAAGGACATGACCGTATACTCGTATAGCCTATACTTGCAGGTGAATGCCGTCTTCGGGATATCCTCGGGATGAATCTTCAGCTGGTGATAACCCAAACGCAGATCAATCTTCGAAAATACACAAGCGCCCTGAAGCTGATCAAAGAGATCCTCAATACGGGGCAATGGATGCTTGTTCTTGATGGTGACTGCATTCAGGTCCCGATAATCGACGCACATTCTCTTTGCACCATCCTTCTTCTCTACGAGCAATACAGGAAAAGCCCAAGGAGAGAAGCTGCGACGGATATAGCCCTTGGCTAGCAACTCGTCGATGGTCTTCTTAACTTCCTCATGCTCAACGGATGCCATACGATAGGGCCGCTTAGCAATAGGAGCTGTGCCAGGCAAGAGATCAATGGAAAACTCAATGTCATGATCAGGCGGCATACCTGGCAGATCATCCAAAAAAACATCCGGGAATTCAGACACCACGCGAATACCATCCGTGGGTCTAGCCTCCATCTAACAAAGAAATCCAGAAGGCTCCGAAGCACTGACTGTGACTTCCTATCCATCCGGTGCTGACAAGTGGACAGTCCTCTGAGCACAATCAATCCTGACAACCCAACTAGCAAGGATCTCCATTCCCAAGATCACATCGATACCCTTGGTGTCTAGCACCATCAGATTTGCGCTGAACTCTACCCCCGTTATGGCAACACTGACTCTGGGGCAGAAGATATGAGACCTCAACTGCCCTCCCGGTGAGGATACTAACATGCACCTCTTTAATGTGCTAGTACGAATACCATGATGCTCGACAAAAGACTGAGTAATGAAAGAATGCGTAGCACCAGTATTGAAAACCACTATAGCAGGATGGGTATTAACCATGAACATACCAATAACCACGTTGCGAGCCTCGATCACGGACTCGGCCGTCACGTGGTTCACCCTGCCCTGTGATGGCATCTTGGGTTGAGCTAGGCGCCCCTGCTGTCCAGACTGCGCCTTCCGGGGACAAGCGTTGGCGTAGTGTCCCGGCTTGCCACAGTGATAGCACGCTCATGGGAGTGCTGGAGCCTGCTGTCTGGCAGAAGGAGTAGGCACTCCCTGCCGCGGAGCGGGTGGAGCCGGTGGAGTTGAGTGTGCCGGAGGTGCTGGAAGCCTCTGGCCCTGTCCCGCCTGCTGCTGCTGCTGGGGACGAGGTGGGTACTACTGCTATCGCGGCTGGTATGACTGAATCTGCCTCTACTGCTGCTGCGGGTGCTGGTACCGAGGCCGAGTGTTGCTGCCAGACGCAGCAGGAGTCATCTTCCTCTTCTTGTCCTCAATCTCCCGGCGCTTGCGCTCGATGTTGAGGGCAGAGTCAACCAGCTGGTTGAAGTTGTTGAAGCGGAGGTTCAGGAGCGCGTACTCAATGTGATCATCCAGCCCCTCCCTGAAATGCTCCTGCTTATCGTCATCATTGGCGACATCAGCGGGGGCGTAGCGAGCAAGCTGGAGGAAACGGTCATGGTACTCGGTCATCTTCATAGCTCCCTGAAATGATAATTACCGGAAAAAGAAAATGGAAATTACTCAGCATTTCCAATTTCACGGAGGTAAGCAAGGGTGGGCTTGAGCTCAAAAGGAATTGCGGAAAGATTTTACTCTAATTTACCTGCTTGAGCGCAAGGAACTCCTTGTGCTTCATCTTCATCACTGCAGCGGGGATGTGGTGGTTCCTGAAACGCTCTCGGAACTGGACCCAAGTGAGGGTGTCGCGGTCCCGAGCTGGGTAAGACTCCCACCAGTTGAGAACTGACGCTCCACCGAACGAAGCCAGTCGTCTGCCTGGAGTGGATCGGCCGCGTGGGAGAACGTCAGCGGGTGACCCCTCAGAAAGTCTGCACGCCTGTCGCGGGGGTGCTACGGTGGAGGAGGTGGCGGCTGAGCGTGGATCTGCTGCAGCGTCTGAACAGTGTTGTTCAGGGTAGCCATCATCTGCATCTGGAGCTGGAAGAACTGCTCCGGAGTCAGGGGAGGAGGCATCGGCATCGGCGTCGGCAGGCTGGTACCCTAGTTGTTCTGCCCCTACTAGGCAGAACCGGTGCCGGTGCTCCTGGTGTTCACCATCTATTTGCAGCAGAACGAAATTTATAAGTGACCGATATTGTACAATTCCAGGAAGAAAACTCTGACCGGATAAGGTAGAGAGAGAAGAGTGTACGGTTTTACCCCCAACAATCTATCTCAGCTTTATTACTTAGTTCAAGTTTTACGTTAAAGTCGTTTTGCATGAGCAAGTTTAACTTCTAAACTATGCAATCAACCAAAAACCCAAATCAAACATTTTGCACAATCACAAACACTCAATATTCAAATATTAGCCGAGTTTATCACACCACTCGACTAAAACAAGCAGACGCTCTAGCGTATTTTTGCAAAGGCATCCTAGGCTTATGAGGACATATAGAAAATTGCAGGCCAACCTCTACGGAAAAGATCAGACTAGTTCTCAGAAAGGACAAGAGAGAGAATTAGCAAATCGAAGTTTAGAACTCAAGGAATAGAAGCAGGAACGAATATTTGAGTTTTGCGGGAGCAAGGCAAGAGAAAAGAAGTCCTTAGACTCAACCATTTCTATCTAGGCTTCGTCCTACAGTCGACATGGCTCTGATACCAATCCTGTCACACCCGATTTATAAGGACATAAATTGAGCAATCATATATGCGCCAGGATCAAGTCACGCATATATACAACAGAATTATTAAGATATCACAACACATATCATGAAATAAAAGCATATAAATTGTAAATGAATTCTTTATTACAACTGAATCAAGAATCAGTTCAAGAAGTGCGGAAGCGTAAAATAAATACATGAAGAACAGGGCGCCACAGGGACGTCGGCTGGGAGACAAACGCCTAGAAATCGTCAAGTCCGCTGATGTAGTCCTCCACGTCTCCTGGTACTGAGCAGCAATTGAAGATATTCCAAAGAGAACTGAAGAGTAGAGAAGGCAAGTGTGAGTACACAACTTGTACTCAACAAGTATAACATGAATGATGAGGCTCTACGGTTAGCTGACTCAACTGCATTAGCTTTTAATCTTGGCAAATTTTATTTAAGTTATTTACTACAGGTGGATGAATTACTACAACCCAAGTTATATAATAATTAATCAAAATTAATTATGAGTCTACTAAAATCCAAGCCAAACCACCAAAGATAAACCCCACTAATGAATTACTACAACCCAAGTTATATAATAATTAATCAAAATTAATTATGAGTCTACTGAAATCCAAACCAAACCACCAAAGATAAACCCCACTAATCAGATGGAGGATCTGGGCCGCTCATGACCATGAGCACGGCTAGTATACCAGTTTTACACTCTCAAGAGGTTGCACAACTTTACCCACAAGTCGTGAGCTACGCTAGTTGTTCATCACACTTCCTTAGGTGGGATGACTAGCAAGCGCACTACGAGACCGTTACAAAGGACCACGTTAGTAAGGTGTAACCGCTAAGGTTTCTAGATCAGCAACGATGGGGCCCACCTCACGGGGGTACAAGCACACAGCACAGACCAAGCCGGAGGAGCAGGGACCATTGAAGCTTACCACCCCTCTTCCCCGCAGGTAAGTTACTCCTAAACCAAAATGACCTAATTAGTAAGTCAAGACCGTCCCATTCCAGTCTTGTGGTTGCGCGGTTGCCCCAGGTTGTCGCTCTATGAACCGGTCCATATGGAGAGTGGCCAACCAAGCACTAAGCACCGTGCTGGCCCCCTAAACCAAGTTTCTACAAAAATATATTTTTAACGAGATGTGAGCCGCTCAAGCACACAGCACAGATGGCCACTCTTAGAATCAAGTTGCATATACCATTAATCAAATTTAATTAAAAAGGACCATAATGTGTGAGAGCGCAGCACCTAGCACAACTAACCAAAATGCAACCCAAGGTATTTGTTGGAGGAAATCTCCAGCCGGGTGGCGGAATGCAGCCGCCTAATCCTTGTTAAGGATGGGTTTGGAGGAGACCGAGGAGCGCTTGATGAAAAGGTGGAGGAACACGGGAAAGACACGAGGATTTAGAGTGGTTCGGTCCGCCGGAGCGTAATACCCTACATCCACTTCTGTGTGTATTGCTTGAGAAAAGCTTGGGAGTCCTTTAAGACCTTGTGAACCTACGAGTGCACTCTCCCTTTTATAGTTCAAGGGGGGTGCTTACACTGAGCGGGGCCCCAACAGGTGGGCACGGCCAACAGGAGCCTGCTCTACGAGAGATATGGAGATCATCCTCTCGAGCTCCTCTCTGTAGTCCCCTCTATCGGGAAGTCAACAACCAGGATATTGTGGCAGAACCGCCTGGATTATTCCGGTTCAAGTGTGCTAATAATTACTATACAGCTCTTATTATCTCAATGCACTTCAAACGGAACAACCCATTGGTCTGTCGGGTCTCCGCCCAACCACGGTTCAACAGGATCGAAGCAGGCTTACCTCGCATGAAGGCGAGTTTACAATCATAGAACAGCTCATCAACTTTTAATTTATAGATATCCAAACATTATTACAGACCAGGTTTAAACTTAAATAAACTTATACAAACCGAGTTAAAACTGACAAGCAGAACAGCTTGTCCAGACTCACAATGGAAAGAAAAGATTACGCGACTACACACGTCGCGAAAGTGGACACCATGCTCAGCCCAAGGCCTGGTGTCACTCCGAAGGGTCACTGCCAGCCGGGGAGGGGTCCCACTCCACGAACCAGCCAAATGGTACAGAAGTTGGCCATGCAGGGTTGTCCATGGAAGTCTCGAAAGTTATACCTGAAATAGATATTAGCAAGGCTGAGCATTCTAATACTCAGCAAGGCTTACCCGAGTTTGGGTATACTTTAGCCCGTAACTAGACTCATGAAGGTATTGTAAGGGTTCTGGGTTATTTTTAGCTGAAAAGCAACTAAGAGAATAACTTACTTTCAAGTTTTAGCTTTTCGATTCTAGCTTGATTAGCCATCTAGGTAAGCACTTATACTAAGCAAGCAAGGTACATATTCTCATCCATCAAAATTATTCCATTGATAATCACACTTTTTACTCGATGTGGCAAAAGGGATAAGCAGTCTCAATCCTCGTGAGAGGCGGACGATTCCGAATCGAATTTAATCTTGCAAGGTAAACCTAACACACATGCTTGGAACATCCACAGATTGTTCCAAAGCAACCGTTTGCCTTTCATTCCGGATCGTGGGCAGGCCACCACAAGCGACTTGCAGGACCGTACGCACACCAATTGTGCAGGACATACGTCTGTAGCACGACTACAAAACCCGTATTCCTGTCTGCCACGCAGAACGTACTCTCATAGGGCGGTGCATGAGAAAAACCAAATTAATCGAGTGGTGGGAGGTATGCCCACTTGCCGGGCCGATTGGTTACTAGGCTTACCGCTTACCATATTTCGCGGTATGTGGTTAGTACTTTCAAACGCTTAGCCACCACTACCACACATTTCGACCTTAAAGCTTTTATCAGAACAGACAGGGTAATCTTCAGGTCATGATACAGCACATGACCCTGTCCATTATCCTTATAATGGTTGCATAATTGTAAACAAGCAACTCCTATATCGTGCGAGTGACAGGGAATCACCCGACTTTTACCGGTCCTATTGTATTAATTTGAAATACTGGAATGTGCATCGGGGCTTGCCTTCTTGAGCGGGGTTGGGGGTAGGGGTGTCAGAGGCTTCCAAACTTTGGTTCGGGGCTTCAGTTAGTTCCTCGCCGGCTTGTGTTGGGTCTTCAGAAAACCCTTGGTCTTGTCCTAAGACCAACTCGTAATCTCCGTCATCGAGCGTCGTTGATTCTATATGATATGCAACAATTTAAGTAAGACAAGATTTGAATTTAAGATTTTATGTCACAACAAAGTTGCAAATCAGTAGAGTCAACATACAGGAGTTTATGAAACACAGGGGTTTAGATTTGAACTACTACTCCTAATTGAGTCATGACTATAGCACTGATTTTATGGCAACAGAAACTAGCACATTTAGACTTGAATTTAAATTCCAAGTTTAAATACAAAACTTAGGTAAACAGGATCATAAAATTTTGGAACTTTAATTGTACACTAATCATCAACACATTAGAGTATGGCAAAACGATCTTAACCACTTAGGTTTAAAGAGCATGCTTAGTTAACCATAAAACATTTCAAATTTGAATTGTCCAAACTCAAAATATCTTATATTACCAAACAAATTTAAGTGTAAAACTTCAACATAAGATCACACAAGACTCAAAGCAATTACATACCAAAAATCATAAGTAACAAAGTTAAGGTGTAGCAGTTACACACAAAAATACCTTTCAACTTTAGATTTGAAAAAGACCTAAAAGAATTTAGTTTCACACTAAACTTTATTAGCAAAAGTCGTAGGGTTTAAAATCTAGTTTTCAAAGAAACTAGTTTTGCAATTTTTGCATTTTTCTACAATTTATACGGAATTAAACATGTTTCAGCTATTGGAAAGGAAGCTAGCTATAGCTAAATGCAGAAAACCCCTTGGAAGAATCTTTTTCTTAACAGATCCACCCCTCCCTCTCGGCTCTCTCTTCTTACAAGTGGGGCCGCCACTGCTTCTTCTCCCCCCCCCCCCTCGTTCTGCTCACGGCCACAGGCCGAACACCGAGGCAGCGCGGCGGCATGCCCCCGTCGGCGATCCTGTCCAGGACAGAGCCCGGGTACATGGCATTCCCTCGCGCGCAGACCCGCACAGGGCATCTCCACTCCCCCCTCATTCCCTAATCCCCCAGCGGACCCGGAACGTCATGGCCGGCGGCGAGACATGGCTCGGCCATGGTGGCCGGCGATGCTAGGGCCACGGGTCTCCCGATTAGACGGCTAGGGAACATCACTAACTCTCCCTGAGCAAGCCCCAACCTCAGCCAGGCCTCGAGATGGCCGGAGCTCACGACTCGACAGCGGCGCCCCATGGCCGCAGCTCGGCCATGGTGGCAGCGCGTGTTCCGGCCGTTCCAGACACGGAACAAGCGCTACACCAGCTTGACTACGATCTACACTTCGCCCTTGTCCCTCTAGGCTACCCAGAACAAACCCACAGGGCTGGGAGAAGGCTGCCCACCGGAGCCAGTCGGCGGCGGCGCTCGGAACTGAAACAAAATGCCAAAATCCGGCGAGGGTAGAAGCGAGGGCGGCCTGGGAAGTGAAGGGATGGCTGGTGGATGGCGTCACACAGCTCTGGGCACAAGGAATTGAAGAGGAGATGAAGGGCGGCGATGGGAGCTCGTCGGAGGTGCGTGGCGGTCATGCGGGGGTGTCTGCCGACGTGGAGAGATGAGGGATGGCCAACGAGGGGGATGCAGGCACCGGGAAGAAGGGCCAGGCGACGCGTGGAGAGGGCGAGTAGGAGGTGGAGGCGGCGCTCTGCACGGTGGCGCCCGGGGGAAAGAACTGCAGCGGCGGCAGGAGCAGAGCAGGGGAACAGGAGGGCTCAGAGGAAGGAGATGAGAGGGGAAAACGGTCAGGGACTCATATGCAAAAATAAAAAGATCCCAGGACCTCTTTGTAAAGTGAAAATCCCCATTGATTTAAAACTCAAATGAAAAGGTGCCCAAAATCAAAGTTGTAGAGTTTTTCAAACTCTACAAAAATGGTTTAGGGCTCAAGATCAAAAGTTCAAAGTTTGCAGCTTTACAAGATAGGTTTTGAATAAAAGTGAAATTTGAATTACCTTGGTCCTTACCAAGGTGAATTTGATTAAACTTTAAACATTTTCGCAAGAGTTCATGGAAGGCCATGATGACTTGTACTCTTACATATTAGTCCTCAAGTAAACATAAAAGTTACTTTTACAAATCACTTACTTTACATAAAAGCCCTATAGTTTTTGTTTTAATTACACATAGGTCCCTATCTTTACACCACCAACCCATTTTTCTTAAGATTTAACCTCCCTTTTTCACCTTCCCTCCTATAAAGATACAACTTTAGCACTTGATATTATTTTTCTCCTAGGTTCTAGTACTACCTTCTATTTCACCCAAATAACACTTAAGAGCCTATATTTTATAGAAATTACAGATATACCCCTAGCCTTTTGTACTATCCATATATCATAGCAAGCATACTTACAACATACTAAAACCTAGTATCCATGTTCTCTAATTACCTGAATGTTACAGCCTTCCCCCCTAAAAAGAATCTCATCCCGAGATTCTAGGACAGAAGAAGTTGGATGATCAATGTTGGAGATTGGCTTGGAAGAAGTCTGGGAAATTATGCTGAAGATAAGACTCAGTTTCCCATGTTGCTTCTTCTTCTGTGTGATGGTTCCACTGAATCTTGTACATCCTAATGGTTTCCCTTCTAGTACTCCTTTCTTTGGTGTCTAGCACTCTAAGTGGATGTTCTGTATAGGTCAAATCAGATTCGATTTCGATCGTTTGGGAATCGATGATTTCGGTAGGAAGCTTAACACACTTCCTGAGTTGGGACACATGGAAGATATTATGGATGGCCGCTAACTGAAAAGGAAGTTGGAGACGGTAAGCTATGGGTCCACAGATTTCCAGGATTTCAAAGGGTCTGATGTATCGAGGAGCAAGTTTCCCTTTTACGCCGAACCTTTGAACACGTCGGGTAGGAGAGACTCGAAGATATACGAAGTCTCCGATTTGAAACTGTAAAGGTCTTCTTTGTATATCAGCGTAGCTTTTCTGTCGAGATTGAGCTGCCTTCAAATTCTTCTGTATAATCTTCACTTTATCTTCTACTTCACTGACTAGATCGGGTCCAAAGATTTTATGTTCGCCGGTTTGTGACCAACTCAAAGGAGTTCTGCAACAGTGACCATATAATGCTTCAAATGGGGCCATCTTGAGACTGGTCTGATAGCTGTTATTGTATGAGAATTCTGCCAGTGATAGGTATTTATCCCAATGCTTATCATATTGGAGGGCACACGCTCTGAGCATATCCTCTAAGATCTGATTTACTCTTTCAGTCTGCCCATCTATCTGAGGGTGATACGCGGAGCTTCGAATTAACTTAGTCCCAAGAGCATCTTGGAGTTGCTCCCACAACCGCGCGATGAATAGCGTTCCACGATCAGAAATGATTGTTTCAGGTATGCCATGAAGACGAACAATTTGATCCAAATAGATCTCGGCATACTTTTTGGCTAGATACGTAGTATGCACAGGAAGAAAGTGTGCAGTTTTGGTTAATCGATCCACGATTACCCAAATAGAGTCATGTCTCAGAGAAGTATTAGGCAGGCCAACAATAAAATCCATACTGATATCTTCCCATTTCCAAAAAGGAATAGGTAGAGGTTGAAGAACACCAGCAGTTTTCAGATGACTGGCTTTAACTCTTTGGCAGATATCGCACTCTGAGACATATTTGGCGATTTCGCGTCTCATACGAGTCCACCAAAAGTTCTGTTTCAGATCCTGGTACATCTTTGTACTGCCAGGGTGTATAGAAAATTTGGATAGGTGGGCTTCGTCCATTATCTGCTTACGGAGTTTATGATCCTTAGGTACGACAATACGTTCGTTGAACCATAAAACTCCTTCAGGATCCACTCGGAAACATTTATATTTCTTTTCTACTTGTGTCATCTCTTGCTTAATGATTCTAACTCCTTTACTGCGCTGTTGGGCTAGAATAATGTCATCCCTAAGCGTGGCTTCAACTGAAAGATGGTTCAAATCACCTTGGGGAATGATTTCTAGATTAAGCTTTCTCATTTCCCAACAAAGAGTTTCATTGAAAGCTTCAACAGATAAGCAAGAACAATGTGCTTTGTGACTAAGCGCATCTGCAACAACATTAGCCTTGCCTGGATGATAATGTACTTCTAGATCATAGTCCTTGATCAGTTCTAGCCAACGTCTTTGCCTCATATTCAAGTCTGCTTGTGTAAAGATATATTTGAGACTTTTGTGGTTGGTATATATATGACACTTTGCACCCATTAGATGATGTCTCCAAATTTTTAAGGCATCGATGACAGCTGCTAGTTCGAGGTCATGAGTAGGATAGTTCTGTTCATGAACTCTGAGTCCCCGTGATGCATATGCAATTACTCGGTGGTCTTGCATAAGTACACTACCAAGCCCGGTTCCTGATGCATCACAATAGATGTCAAAGGGTTTTGACACATCCGGTTGAGCCAAGACTGGAGCAGTAGTAAGATGATCTCTGAGAACATGAAATGCATCATCGCATTTTCAATCCTAAGAGAATTTAACACCTTTCTTCAGTAGTTCGGTCATAGGTTTGGCTATTCTGGAGAAATCCGGGATGAATCGACGGTAATAGCCCGCTAGACTAAGAAAACTACGGATCTGATGGATTGAGGTTGGGGGTTTCCAATCCATCACTTCTTGTACCTTACTGGGGTCAACGGATATACCGTTGCCAGAAATGGTATGGCCCAGAAATTTTACTGTATCCAACCAAAATTTGCACTTGGAGAACTTGGCGTACAGGTGGTGGTCTCTTAATCGCTGAAGAATGACATGAAGATGTTGGGCATGATCTGTTGGGTTCTTGGAATAGATCAAGATGTCATCAATGAAGACTACAATAAATTTGTCGAGTTCTTGCATGAAGACAGAATTCATGAGATACATGAAATATGCTGGAGCATTGGTAAGACCAAACGACATGACTAGATATTCGTATAGACCATATCGAGTGCAGAAAGCTGTTTTTGGAATATCACTGGGTCGGACCTTAATTTGGTGATAGCCGGAACGAAGATCAATTTTAGAGAATAGCTTAGCTCCGGCTAGCTGATCGAAAAGAATGTCAATGCGGGGTAGGGGATATTTGTTTTTGATAGTTACCGCATTGAGAGGGCGATAGTCCACACACAACCTTAGGCTATTGTCTTTCTTTTTCACAAACAGGGCTGGACAACCCCATGGTGATGCACTTGGATGAATGAAACCTTTGTCTAAGAGATCCTGGAGTTGGATTTTTAACTCAGCCAACTCGTTAGGAGGCATACGATAGGATTTCTTAGAGATAGGGGCTGTACCAGGTTGGAGTTCTATGATGAACTCGATGTCCCTATCTGGGGGCATTCTAGGTAAATCATCCGGGAAGACATCGGGATATTCACAGACGATTGGAATATCCTTTAGCTTGATCCCAGATGCAGCATAGGTGCAAGAGTTGAAGTATTTTGATTGTGGAAGATAAAGAATGGTAGGCTCGTTTTCTGGCGAATTTATCTCCACGGTTCGAGAAGAGATATCTAAAGACACATGGTGTTGGGTCATCCAATTCACACCTAAGAGAACATCCATTCCCTTTAGGTCCATTGTTAATAAATCTGTTTTGATTAGGTGACTACCCAGCTGAATGGGTACCATTCTATAGATTTGATTGGATAAAACCTTACCACCAGGAGTTATAATTCTATAAGCTTCATTTAGAGAATAGATATCCAAGCCTACTTTAGTCCCACAATCCTTACTGATAAAACTATGGGTGGCACCAGAATCAAAAAGAACAATAATAGGGTGATGGTTGATAGAAAATGTACCCATCATTATCGGTGTTCCTTCGGGAAGCTCGGAGAGTGTGGTGAGGTTCACCCTTCCTTGGCGAACCTGAACCACTTGCCTCTTGCCCTTACCCTTGTTAATCGGACTGGATGTCTGCCCTTGGAAAGATTTCCTAGGTTGAGGGCAGTCCTTGATGAAGTGGGACGGGCTTCCGCAATTGAAACAACGATAGTTGCTGTTTCCTGGAGTGGCTGGCGGAAAGCTCAGCCGCGGACCTTGTCGTGGTTGCTGTTGAATTTGTGACGGTGGTGGTCGGTTGAATTGTGCCCGTTGGGGAGGTCGGGCTACCCATCTACCAGGCAAATTGCCTCGAGGCGGGGCTCGAGGAGTGTTACTCGAGACCAACCGATACCTTGATGATTGTGGAATTGCAGGCCCTGCAGGTGCTTTCCGTTTCTTTTCTGCTCTGTGGGCTGAGATGCAGTCTTCCTGAGTAATGGCCATGTTGACTAATTCATTGAAGTTATCGGCCTTCACCAAATTCAGCCATTCTTTAAGTTTGGTGTTCAGGCCTCGGCGAAAGTGATCATGTTTGCGGGCATTAGTGTCCGCATGAGATCCCGCATACTGGCACAAGTGATTGAAGACTTGTGCATACTGCGTAATGGTGCGGGTACCATGGATCAAATTCAAAAATTCATTGAGCTTTCGCTCAATGAGTCCTTCTAGTATGTGATGCGCTCGAAACGCAGTCCGAAACTCGTCCCAGGTGATGACATGATCGGCAGGTTGCATAGCATGAAACTGATCCCACCATAAATGGGCAGTGCCCCGGAGTTGCTGGGCTACAAAGAGCGCCTTATTCTCATCTGAACATGGAGCTGATAATAAGGCGAACTTGGACTCGATGGTTCGAAGCCAAGCATCTGCGTCCAAAGGCTCATCTGCCTTATGGAATAATGGAGGTTGAGTGCTGAGGAAGTCCTGGTAACTGGCTGACACGGGTTCATCTCGACCTCGGGGTTGCTGATGGAAGTGGCCCATTTGAGCTTGTACCAGTTGGTTAAGAAGCTCTGTTTGCCGGGCCATAACCTCAGCCAAATTTGGAGGTGGAGGTGGCGGTTGCTAAGAACCATCGGGCTGACCTGCCCGGAATCCTTCCGGGGTTCCTCGAGTAGCTCCAACCATCTGAAATAAAGGAGATATCCATTATCCACCATAGTCTTACTCCAATTTCAGATAACATGCAAATACCAGATAGAAATGTAATTTCATATGCTCCATTCAATCCACTCAGAGCAGATGCAGGGTCATTGAGTAGGATAACAAAACACCAAATTTAGATTGCTATAAAAACACTGTGATCTTTACATCTTACATCAACACACTCAAACCACTACAAACCTTTGCCTAAGAGCACATGCCATATATACAACGAGTGGCTCTACATCTAGATAGACTACACACCACCTATGTCACATATTTCTACATTAGTCACAACTTAAACTTTCACCCACTCAACCACAGCTAAAAGTCATCAAAGTTGCCTATTGATGACTGACTACCCGAATAGGAATGATGGGGGCTAATGACAGGATCTCCTTGCTCAGAGTCAATTTTGGAGACTCCCTCAATTTCCTCAGGATCTTCTTCTTCTGCTTCAGGTGCCGGTACTGCAGGAGGCATAGGCTGCTGTTGAAGCTCATTTATGTGCACATTGGCATCATCCACTTCGAGGATAAGATCATGAATCTGCTCTTGAAGAAATTCAATGATTGTGTTGCGTTGGGTGATCGTCGCATCACTTTCATTGATTTGGTCTTCCCTGTGATGAATGGTCTCATTTTGGGTAGCAATAATTCCATCTTTCTCAATCACCAAAGCCCGAAGTTGATCCACTTGGGTGATATGTCTATTAGCTTCCCTATAGAGACTTCGCGCAGCATTAACCAATTGGCCCATCTCACGACGCAGCAACAATTGGTAATGATACTGCACATTCATAAATCGCATCATACCTCGAAGTGCTTCTTCCGGTGGACCTTCCAGTCTATGACTCTCAGGAACTACCCTGAGATTCCACTCTGGCTCATTAGGATCTGTCGTAGCAAATAAACCAATGGGTTGTCCTGCGACTTCCCCGGGATGCTGATTACAGAAAACATAGATAGCTTCCAATGCTGCCCCTTCAATGGTATCCACAATTCGATAGCCCATCACTTCAATTTTAATGGGTTGCCATTGGGAACAATGAGGGTGTTGAGGGATAGTCATTCTAACTCGAGCTCGATAAACACCCTCTTCCTGATATTCCATTGCATCATACTGTGGAGGGTCAGTATAGCCGAACGTCCTTAAGGATTCCCAAAGCAAACGAGGAAAACCCTCCCAATGCAGGGCATTTGTATGGAGATGCCCTGCCGGATCCCAAAAGATGTTAGGAGGGGCTGCCATCTGCAACAAAAATGCAAATGGTGAAACCTTTTACCTTGCTTGAGAGAGTACAAGATAGATAGAACGAGATAATCAATTCTGATAACAGCAAGGAACTAAAAATCAGATGGAAACCTAAGATACTTTAAGATACCCAACTTAAAACTATCATCAGAACTCTATCAGCCCATTCCCAAAGACAAACAACATACCACTCATCCTTAGCAGTATTAAACTTACATTACATTCTTTTGATTATTAACAGGTTATGCATGCATGTACTGCCGAATATGTTCGGACTTACGTGGTTAATTCCAGTGGCATACCTATTCGTCTCTCACTATATAACTAATCGGTAAATCCTACGCATCCTAACCTCTTAATCGTGGTTAGTGTACCTGCAAAAGCACACACATATATATATCATGAACCTTTCATGGCAGCACGACATGAAAGTGTCCCCAAACAGTATTGTTCACTATAGAAAAAGCATATGTACAATTACCGCCGTACAGAGAATGTTAGCATACGTTATCGAAACAACGTATTCACGGGGGTACCGCAAAATGCGGGGGTATGAACAGCGATCGCCATACCCTGCGCCGAACCATATACTCCCAATATGATCAACCTAAGTTGATATATTGGTAGCATCTCAAGTACCACTGCTTGAGAAACAGCGTTCGGTTCACATCGCCGACGGGAAGGCTAACTCCCCAGTTAGTTGAGGACCCTTACCTTCTTACCTTACGAGCGTAGGTGTCGTTACGAAAAGTAGGGTTGAATTGTGCAGGAATTTAAATTTCGACAGAAAGTAGTGCTGCAAGTCAGAACTATCTATACATATATAGATACTAATAGCCACCTGATATTTCCCATATAAATCCCTAGGGCTTCACGTTCTAGGCATTAACCTTAACGGATCCAACGTACTTTGTAAACTCATTTGTTGACAAATTTTATCCCAAAAACACTTTTTAAGAGCTTTTCCTGATGTAAGAGTAAACCTACAGCTCTGATACTAGCTGTGGCAGAACCGCCTGAATTATTCCGGTTCAAGTGCGCTAATAATCACTATACATCTCTTATTATCTCAGCGCACTTCAAACGGAACAACCCATTGGTCTGTCGGGTCTCCGCCCGATACAACCACAGTTCAACAGGATCGAAGCAGGCTTACCTCACACAAAGGCGAGTTTACAATTATAGAATAGCTCATCAACTTTTAATTTACAGATATCCAAATATTATTACAAACCAGGTTTAAACTTCAATAAACTTATACAAACCGAGTTAAAACTGACAAGCAAAACAGCTTGTCCAGACTCACAGCGGAAAGAAAAGATTACGCGACTACACATGTCACGAAAGTGGACACCATGCTCAGCCCAAGGCCTGGTGTCACTCCGGAGGGTCACTGCCAGCCGGCTGCCAGCCGGGGACGGGTCCCACTCCACGGACCAGCCAAACGATACAGAAGTTGGCCATGCAGGGTTGTCCATGGAAGTCTCAAAAGTTATACCTGAAACAGATATTAGCAAGGCTGAGCATTCTAATACTCATCAAGGCTTACCCGAGTTTGGGTATACTTTAGCCCGTAACTAGACTCATGAAGGTATTGTAAGGGTTCTGGGTTATTTTTAGCTGAAAAGCAACTAAGAGAATAACTTACTTTCAAGTTTTAGCTTTCCGATTCTAGCTTGATTAGCCATCTAGGTAAGCACTTATACTAAGCAAGCAAGGTAGATATTCTCATCCATCAAAATTATTCCATTGATAATCACACTTTTTACTCGATGTGGCAAAAGGGATAAGCAGTCTCAATCCTCGTGAGAGGCGGACGATTCCAAATCGAATTTAACCTTGCAAGGTAAACCTAACACACACGCTTGGAACATCCACAGATTGTTTCGAAGCAACCGTTTGCCTTTCATTCCGGATCGTGGGCAGGCCACCACAAGTGACTTGCAGGACCGTACGCACACCAATTGTGCAGGACATACATCTGTAGCGCGACTACAAAACCCGTATTCCTGTCTGCCACGTAGAATGTACTCCCACAGGTCGGTGCGTGAGAAAAACCAAATTAATCGAGTGGTGGGAGGTATGGCCACTTGCTGGGCCGATTGGTTACTAGGCTTACTGCTTACCATATTTCGCGGTATGTGGTTAGTACTTTCAAACGCTTAGCCACCACTACCACACATTTCGACCTTAAGGCTTTTATCAAAACAGACAGGGTAATCTTCAGGTCATGATATAGCACATGACCCTGTCCATTATCCTTATAATGGTTGCAGAATTGTAAACAAGCAACTCCTACATCGCGCGAGTGACAGGGAATCACCCGACTTTTACCGGTCCTATTTAGCAGAGTATCTAAGCGATAAGGACTCGGGTACAATATATTGGATTCCTAAGATCTTATGCAACTAGGATTTCACCTCAACTCCTAGACGTAATGCAAGATATATATCATAATAATGAAATTGTATTAATTTGAAATACTGGGATGTGCATCAGGGCTTGCCTTCTTGAGCGGGGTTGGGGGTAGGGGTGTCAGAGACTTCCGAACTTTAGTTCGGGGCTTCAGTTCGTTCCTCGACGGCTTGTGTTGGGTCTTTAGAAAACCCTTGGTCTTGTCCTAAGACCAACTCGTAATCTCCGTCGTCGAGCGTTGTTGATTCTATATGATATGCAACAATTTAAGTAAGACAAGATTTGAATTTAAGATTTTATGTCACAACAAAGTTGCAATTCAACAGAGTCAACATATAGGAGTTTATGAAACACAGGGGTTTAGATTTGAACTACTACTCCTAATTGAGTCATGACTATAGCACTGATTTTATGGCAACAGAAACTAGAACATTTAGACTTGAATTTAAATTCCAAGTTTAAATTCAAAACTTAGGTAAACAGGATCATAAAATTTTGGAACTTTAATTGTACACTAATCATCAACACATTAGAGTATGGCAAAAAGATCTTAACCACTTAGGTTTAAAGAGCATGCTTAGTTAACCTTAAAACATTTCAAATTTGAATTGTCCAAACTCAAAAGATCTTATATTACCAAACAAAGTTAAGTGTAAAACTTCAACATAAGATCACACAAGACTTAAAGCAATTACATACCAAAAATCATAAGTAACAAAGTTAAGGTGTAGCAGTTACACACAAAAATAACTTTCAACTTTAGATTTGAAAAAGACCTAAAAGCATTTAGTTTCACACTAAACTTTATTAGCAAAAATCGTAGGGTTTGAAATCTAGTTTTCAAAGAAACTAGTTTTGCAATTTTTGCATTTTTCTACAATTTATACGGAATTAAACATGTTTCAGCTATTGGAAAGGAAGCTAGCTATAGCTCAATGCAGAAAACCCCTTGGAAGAATCTTTTTCTTAACAGATCCACCCCTCCCTCTCGGCTCTCTCTTCTTACAAGTGGGGCCGCCTCGGCTTCTTCCCCCCCCCCCTCCTTCTGCTCACGGCCACAGGCCGAACGCCGAGGCAGCGCGGCGGCCTGCCCCCGTCGGCGATCCTGTCCACGACAGAGCCCGGGTACACAGCATTCCCTCGCGCGCAGACCCGTACAGCGCATCTCCACTCCCCCCTCATTCCGTATCCCCCAGCAGACCCGGAACGTCACGGCCGGCGGTGAGACATGGCTCGGCCATGGTGGCCGGCGACGCCACGGCCACGGGTCTCCCGATTAGATGGCTAGGGAGCATCACTAACTCTCCCTAAGCAAGCCCCAACCTCAGCCATGCCTCGAAACGGCCGGAGCTCACAGCTCGACGGCGGCGCCCCATGGCTGCAGCTCGGCCATGGTGGCAGTGCGCGTTTCGACCGTTCCAGACACGGAACAAGCGCTACACCATCTCGACTACGATCTACACTTCGCCCTTGTCCCTCTAGGCTACCCAGAACGAACCCACAGGGCTGGGAGAAGGCTGCCCACCAGAGCCGGTCGGCAGCAGCGCTCGGAACTGAAACATAACACCAAAATCCGGCGAGGGTAGAAGCGAGGGCGGCCTGGGAAGTGAAGGGATGGCTGGTGGATGGCGTCACACAGCTCTGGGCACAAGGAATTGAAGAGGAGATGAAGGGCGGCTATGGGAGCTCATCGGAGGTGCGTGGCGGTCATGCGGGGGTGTCTGCCGACGTGGAGAGATGAGGGATGGCCAACGAGGGGGATGCAGGCACCGGGAAGAAGGGCCAGGCGACGCGTGGAGAGGGCGAGTAGGAGGTGGAGGCGGCGCTCTGCACGGTGGCGCCCGGGGGAAAGAACTGCAGCGGCGGCAGGAGCAGAGCAGGGGAACAGGAGGGCTCAGAGGAAGGAGATGAGAGGGGAAAACGGTCAGGGACTCATATGCAAAAATAAAAAGATCCTAGGACCTCTTTGTAAAGTGAAAATCCCCATTGATTTAAAACTCAAATGAAAAGGTGCCCAAAATCAAAGTTGTAGAGTTTTTCAAACTCTACAAAAATGGTTTAGGGCTCAAGATCAAAAGTTCAAAGTTTGCAGCTTTACAAGATAGGTTTTGAATAAAAGTGAAATTTGAATTACCTTGGTCCTTACCAAGGTGAATTTGATTAAACTTTAAACATTTTCGCAAGAGTTCATGGAAGGCCATGATGACTTGTACTCTTACATATTAGTCCTCAAGTAAACATAAAAGTTACTTTTACACATCACTTACTTTACATAAAAGCCCTATAGTTTTTGTTTTCATTACACATAGGTCCCTATCTTTATTTAAGATTTAACCTTCCTTTTTCACCTTCCCTCCTATAAAGATACAACTTTAGCACTTGGTATTATTTTTCTCCTAGGTTCTAGTACTACGTTCTATTTCACCAAAATAACACTTAAGAGCCTATATTTTATAGAAATTACAGATATACCCCTAGCCTTTTGTACTATCCATATATCATAGCAAGCATACTTACAACATACTAAAACCTAGTATCCATGTTCTCTAATTACTTGAATGTTACAGATATGGCTATGTGCAGCTATACCTGCACAGTGACTGCTGTCCGTGTTACCCAATAGTGAAGCCGTGCTATAACTGTTGGGGCAGAACCTTCTGTCAGGCGATGAAGTAGCGCCGACCCGTTGCGCCGTTACCTCCGCGCACACTGCTGCAGCACACGCCTCAGCTCACCTGTTGCAGGCCATCATGATTCACGCGCGCGGCGCCGTGATGGGACTACACACCGCTGTGACAGTTCATGTATGTGTAATGCTAGACGTATATTTTGTTAGTGTGAAATATGTGTTTGTTTGTATAAAGCTTATGTGTGTTTATGTGAAGCTTTTGAAAATTTAAAAGTGCAAGTAAAAAGGGTATTCTTGTAATTACAGAAAACCTAGGGTTGTTTTTGTAAAATGTATTTGGAGAAGGATAATTTCAAAATAAGTGAAAGGTGGTTTTGTAAACATGTTTTTCTTATGTTATCCCTTGTAAAAATATATGTTTATTTGAAAGTTGTATTTGAAATGTGTGTGTTGAAGTGTGTAAAAATTTTGGGTAAAATGGTAAAAATAAGGGTGTTTATGTAATTTTATAAAAGTACAAGTCCTTTTATGCAAGTATTTGACTTACAAAAGTAACTTTCAAAATTACTCAGGACTAAAGTGTAAAAAGTGCAAGTCATCATGACGTGTCATAAATGCTTGCATTTAGGTCCTGAATTTTATAAAGTTACGCTCTTTAGGACAAAAGTAATTCAAATCCAACTTTTGTTCAAAAATTCACGTGTAAAAATATAAGTTTTGAGTTTTTGAACTTGAGCCCTAAAGCAATATTGTAGAGTTTGGAAAACTCTCCAACTTTGTTTTGGGCATTTCTTCATTCGGGTTCTAAATCAATGGGAAAATTTTGCTTTACAAACAAGTCCCTGCAGTTTTCTGAATTTATGTATAAGTCCTTGGGAAATCCTAATTCCCCTTCTTCTCTCTCTGTTCTTTCTCTATTTGACTTCCTCCTCTTCCTCACCGGCGGCACACTTTTCTCTGCTCCATCCTTATCCACCGGCCGGTCCTCTTTCTCCCTGCTTTCTCCCCTCTCTCTCCTCAGCACAAGCAGGCAAGCGGCCGGCGGCAGCGGGTGGGCAAGCGGTCCCACGCGAGCGTGCGGCTCACGAGTGCGGCGGCAGGTGGCGTGTGCGCGCGAGCAGCGCTGGTGAACCCGAGCGGCGGCAGGCGGGCGAGCAGCGGGCCCAGGCGCACGGCGCAGCACGGCTGGCGGCCCAGGCGGCCCGGCGTGTGGGGCGCTGGCGGGCATCGGGCGTGCAGGAGCGGGGCACGCGGGAGCAGGCGGCCCGGAACAGGAGGAGATGCTGGCGCTAGCAGGCGCTGGAGCAGCAGGCGGGAGCTGGTGCAGGCGCTGCGAGCGTGGCTCGGTGGCTCGGGCACAAGGTGGTGCGGGCGCTGACGCAGGCGCACGGATGGAGCAGTCACGTGGGCAGGGCGACACGGCGTGCACGGGCAGCTTAGCTGGAGCGCGGACACAGGGAGCCGATGAGGGTGCGGCAGATGCGGGCGCACAGGTAGAGCAGCACGTGCACGGCGGAGCAGAGTGGGCGCTGGAGCGTGGATGCGCGGGAATGATACAGCAAGGCTGGAGCAAGCATGGCGCAGATGCAGGCGGCGTAGGCGTGTGAGCGCAGGAGTAGGACTCGAGGAGAGGTGAACGGCCCGGAGCGAGCAGTGGCGCGCAGGGCGGTTTCAGACGCGTGAGCAGCAGCGCGATGCGGGCCAAGGACGCGCGCGGTTCGGGTGTGCGCGGATGGAGGTGAGGCGTGGCGGCTCGGGACAGAC
Organism: Panicum hallii; assembly: GCF_002211085.1. Classification (NCBI taxonomy): domain Eukaryota; kingdom Viridiplantae; phylum Streptophyta; class Magnoliopsida; order Poales; family Poaceae; genus Panicum; species Panicum hallii. The sequence goes on along the minus strand of NC_038048.1, from coordinate 25,687,904 downwards.
CCGCACGGAGGGCAACGAGGCCGCTCACAGCAATACCTTGGCCAGGACGGCCGCGGAGGAACCTGCGACGCGGCAACGGACGAAGTCAGGCGGCACTACGGACTGCTCGTGGAGGATTTAGAGGTGGCCAAGTGCGAGCAGACCTCGGTCCTCGCGGAGGTGGAGAAGCGCTTATGGCACGGCAAGTCGGAAAGAGAAATTGTGGAGCGAAGGCGGCAGTCGAGCGTGACGAGCTCGGAGGAGCCTCGATGCAACCAAGCACGACAGTCCTGCAGGGAGCTACGCGGGTGTGCCGGCCGTGTATCAGTGGCACACGTGCGTGAGCAAAAGAAGGCTTAGCTCGTGAGCAATTGGACCCTGGAGGTTCGCGGAGGAGTTGTCCTTGCGAACTAATCTGGCTCTATCATCTTGTTCCAGGGTCCACGACCTCCAACAGTTCGTATCCCTCGTGGCTCACTCAACCGCTATCACCACGAGTCACCACGAAGACTACTCCTTCGGCCATCTTCCACCCACGGCAACCATCCCCGACAAACTTCTTCGTCACCCACGGAATCTCGTCACCGTCGAGTACTTCTCATCGCCAATCTTGTTCACCGCAGGAATTCACTTTCCGCGTGTTCTCCTTCATAACCAAGGCTACCCCAAGGTTTGACCTGATTCACTGAATCTTCTTAATGCCGGCGATTACTTTGCCGGAATATCGTCGTTATCTTCCTGTTATCTATTTTCCCCGACCAGGGACTTGATTGCTTTAGTTTAGAAAGTTCTAGAGTGTTTTCTGTAAGATTTCCAGAACTTCCTTTATTTCAAATCCGTGAACTTCTACATTTCATAGATTCTCATAAGAAGTTCATAAAAATACAAAACCAGTTTTGTTTAAATCCTTAGGTGAAAATCTACAAGTTGTATGTTATGATATAAGTTAAAAGTGTTTGATGTGTGGTCTAGGTCAAATGTTAGGGAATGAATGTTTTATTGTGCTTTATATTGTATGCTTGTGTTATAACTGAAAAGTAAGTCATAGAATATATGTCTTAAATAGAGAGGTGTGATATCTAGTTAATCCTATCACCCTGGTGCTCATATCCTTGCCGTCAAGACGTTATCCTTGTCTTGATTGCCGTTTCCTTAAGGTTCTCTTCATATAAAGATCCTTGTTAGTCCATGTGTATCTGCTGCTTAGTCAAAACATCTCGACAGCTATGCTTCAGTGTCAGGTTATCAACCCAGCCACTTAGTATCTGTTTTCTTTAAGTCTATGATGTTCCTGTGTAACAGCTGTCAGTCGATGCTTCTACCATCGGCTGGTTAGCTGATACGATTGTTACCTTTCTAGTATCGGCTACTGCCGATACAGTTCTTTTGTTCTGTCCTACATCGACTGCATATAGTCGATATATCAAAGGTGTATACACAATCTTAGGGTTCTTGCCATCGACCTATCCAAGCCGATTTTAGTTGCTCTCCATATCAGTTATGGCCGATCAATCCTTAGTTTTCTCATCCTTATCCACATACTTCTATCAGTCGATTTATCGACTGAAAGATCGGCTATCTATATCTATCGGTCATATACCCTCAACCACACTTCAATCGGCTGTACGTCACTCAATTATTGTGCTGACGTGATCGAGCTGATGCAACCATGCCTAGTTACCTAGGATAACACTTAAGCACATCTCAGTTAAGACAACTGCTTTAGGAATCATCCTTCTGCCAAGGTAATCGATGCTTTCATCGATCATCTAGGAACCCGATGCACTCATCAATCGGCTAAACCCATATTATTCCCATCGGCTCTGTTGTAACCCTCAACAAGTAGCTGATCCTAATTAGATGTCCTCTTAAAGCTTTATCCAAGTTTAGTTCAATATTTTTGGTTGTTATGTAAATAATATGTTAAATGAGTGTTGAATTGCAACTGTATTGTGAAGTAAGATAGTTTTATGTGCACACCTTGAGTGTAATGTTGCATTACATGTTGACACGACTACTTCGGCAACGGTACCTACGAGATCTCCCCGGAGTCTGCGGAGGATATTCCTGAAGACCAAATGAACATCACCAAGGGATTAATGGAAGCCCCGAACCAAAGTTCGGAAGATCTTAACTTTACTGACTTCAGTCCGACCAGTAAAGGCAAGCCCCGGACATAACCCACTATTTTAATTACACTGCAACTTATATCTATTTACATATTTCTATGCATTAAGTTCTCAGGAGTTGCTTGAAACCTTAGTTGCATTCTCCTAGGAACCAATGTGATGGATACTAGCACTTGAATCCGAAGAGTTGCTATGCTAATAGGACCAGTAGAAGTCGGGTGATTTCCTGTCACTCGCGCGATATAGGAGTTGTAATGTTTATATTCCTGCAATCACTATAAGGATGACGGACGGGAAGAATGTAAGGTATCATGGTTGAGGTGATACCCCGTATGTGTTGTTGAATTTGATAAGGTCGCGGTGTGTGCCGATCGGGGTTAAGCGTTTGAAAGTACTAACCACATGCCGTGAGTTTTGGGTAAGCGGTAAGCCTAGTAGCGAATCGGCCTGAGGAGTGGACATACCTCCCACCACTCGTCTTGCTTCTTCTGGTTACTTATGTTCGACGTGTGGGAATACGTGTTGCAAGGGAACCCAGGAGTACGGGTTTTGTAGTCGCGCTACAGACGTACATCCTGCACTTTAGAAGTGCGTATGGTCCTGCAGTCGCTTGTGGTGGACCTGTCCACGAGTCAGAATGAAAGGCAAACGGTTGCTTCGGAACTATCATTGGATGTTCCAAGCGTGTGAGTTAGGTTTACCTTGCAAGGTTAAATTCGATTCAGAATCGTCCGCTTCTCACGAAGATTGAGACTGCTTGATCCCTTTATCACACAGAGTAACAAGAGCAACTATATGATGAGTAAAGCTGATGGTTGATATAAAGAGCTCTACCTTGCTTGCTTAGTTATAAGTGCTTATCTAGAATTGATAATCACATAGAACTTGAAAGCTAAAAGTTGAAAATAAGGACTTACCCTTAGTTGCTTTTCAGTTGAAACTAAACCCAAAACCATTATAAGCCTTCATAAGTCTAGTTATGGGCTAAAGTATACCCAATCCTGGGTAAGCCTTGCTGAGTATTAGTATACTCAGCCTTGCTAGTTATATGTTTTGCAGGTAATGTCTTGAAGACCCTACTCTTCCCTTGCCTTGGCCTTGTGCTCTTTCAGAAGGTTGGTCCGTGGAATGGGATCTGTCCCCGGCCAGCACTGGTGATATCGAGTGATGTCATGCCCGGGCTTAGCATGACATCCGTCTTGACGACGTGTTGTAATCATCGCGTATGTTTTCCGCTGCCAAAAATCATAGTATTAATAGTTTGTAGTGTTTTCTCTAAGTTTGTAACTTCGCACTTCTTTTGGAAACTCTTGTAATGTAATTCCCTGTTATGTAAATTGTGATGGTGATTGTATCTCTGGACTCACCTTCGTGTGAGGTAACCTTATTTGATCCTGTGTATCAGTGGTTTATCGAGACGTTACCCGACAGGCCAAGGGATTATACCGTTGGAAGCACGTTGGAGCCCTCGGGAGTGGACTCGCGTACTTGAGCCGGTATAATTCAGGTTGGTTCTGCCATAGCCACCACCCAGCGCGCGGAGCACAGTGACGTGCCGTCTTCAGATCAGGTGGGCTTACCGTGGTGTCAGTATACCTGCCCTGTGTGTCAGTGGCAGGCCATACTTTTGACTTGGGTGCGCCCAGCCCACTACCGCATTAAATGCGGGTAGGTGGGTTGGAGCGCCATGAAGGGCCTTCTGCCTTGGGCGTAGGGCAGGGCCAGCCCCGCACCCGCCACAGATGTGGCACGTGGCGGCACCGGACCCCTTCCCGGGGGGGAGGGGGTCCGGACCCCCGAGGCCGGTTGGGACGGCCAGGCCTGTGGAGATCTGGTCTCCACACGTGGCAAACCCCGGACCCCCCTGGGGAGTCCGGGTCTGCGGGGGTCATCCGAGTGCACCCCGCCCCTGTGGGTACGTGGGGGCCCCGGTCCTGTAAGAGCACGGGGCAGGTCCGGAGACCATGATCCCAGCTGTCAGGCCCGGGCCACGTGCCACATCACCCAGAAGTTGGGGAGTGGTTACGGATAACCTTACACTCATCTGGGTGGCCACCCTGTTAGGAGACTCTCTGACGGGTTATTGCGCTCTCCTGTGAGGCGACAGCGAGACGCTAAGGGTCTGGACACCCTAGCAGGAGGTACCCCTGTTCGTATGTACCGACAGAGGCCCCCGGGCCCACCTCGGGTGAGGATCGAACCCGCAGGTGGGGCCATATCCCAGCGTTGCGCCGGGTGTACAGCTTGTTCTCGTCGGGGAAAGGCATGGATGAATTTTCCCCCTTAGCGGGATCCCCGAGGGGCCCGTCCTCCGCCAGCGCCGTGCGCGTCAGGCGGTTCAGATTCTTGTCTTATTCGAGCCCGTCCTGCAGCTCGGGTGGTTCGGATTCCGCCTTTCCCCCCTGCCATAAGCGGCCACTCCTTTGACTGGCAGGCCCGGGCCCACCGGTCATTGAGCGTGAGAGGAGGGGGCCTGGTACAGGCTGCCGTTCGGCTTCTCCTCGATCACTGTGGAGCTCGAGAGGGCGAGCAGCTTTTACATAAAAGGTAGGCACTGAAGGAAACGGCTACCTTTTCACTCTTGCCTTCAACAGACACCGCAGCGCCCCTTCGTCTTCGCATGCACATTTGCATTCTGCTTCCTTGCACTCGGCATTCCTTCACCTTCCTGCTCCCTTGCGATCCATCCCTGGCAATTGCAGCACCCATCACCATGTCTTCACTTTCTTTTCCGCGCCACTTCCAGAGCCAGACCCAGCTGGACCTGGTGCGCCGCCTTTTTGGATGGACCGCGCCGGAGCGCGCTGGGAAGATAAGGGCCGGTAAAATCCCCCTTTGTGACCTTGCGGCAGGGGAGTTCATCCTCTTCAACTCGTATGCCATGTGCGGGTTGGTGCCTCCGATCTCCTCCTTCTTCCTCCTGCTCCTGGAGGAGTTCGGCCTCCAGCTTCATCACCTCACCCCCCACTCCATCCTCCTCGTGGCGGTCTTCGCCCACTTTATGGTGATGTTCGTGGGGGTCCGTCCCTGCACTGCCATCTTCAGGCATTTTTATGCCTTGGTCGGGATAGGGAGGAGCAAGCGCGAGGTCGGCGCCTACTACTTTCAGCTTCAGCACGGGATGGCGAACTCCTACATCCGCGTCTTCTCCAGCTCGAAGTGGGAGGACTAGTGTGAAGGCTGGGTCATCGCCGAGGCTAACCCCCACGATCGCCTGGAGTTGCCAACAGAGGGGCCTCAGAGCGATCGGAGCACTTGGAAGGCCAAGCCGTCGCTGCCGGAGGAGCTCGGACCGGTCCTTGATCTGGTCAAGAATCTCTCCAGGAGCGGCCTGACGTCCATGATGGTGCTGGGCGACTTCCTGAAGCGGCGGATCGCCCCCCTGCAGCAGCGGACAAGGATGACCTACATGTACACAGGGTCAAACGACTGCTGCAGGATCGCGCACGGGCCTGGTACCGACTTCACCAGGGCGGAGCTGGAGGTCGCGATCCGAGGAATGACCGGCGACGCGTTCAGCCCGGAGTCCCTGGTCCTCCCGAGTGGGGTCAAGGCCCTGTGTGAGGACCAGGCGTTGCGGTCGTCAGTCCTTGCATCGATGCCGACCATTGATGAGGGTGGCCTGGTGGTCCGACAGCTGGGCGGCGACCCCAATCACGGGATTCACATTCCTGGCACCTCGCCCGACCGCCAGCAGTGCGACAGCCGAGGTCCCGGGGGGCCAAGTCCCGGAGGTCCGGCCCCCACCGGGAAGGGAAAGGACAAGGCGCCAGTGCCGGAGGTCCGGGGCAGTCAAGCGGAGGGGTCCAAATCCCGGAGGCTCCAGCGCGGAGACAGCTCTTTCATCGGGGAGCCGGCCCCCAAGCGCCAGAAGACGGTGGAGACGGAGAGGCAGAGCTGAGCTGCACCACCTCCACCGCAGCGCCAGCAGCTAGAGAAGAGACCGGATGAGGCGCGACGGCCTTCTCCGGAATAGCAGATTCCTTCGCCGCCACTGATGTTGCAGCACCCAGTGACACCACCACCACCAACAGAGCCGAGGGCACAAACCCCGCCCCCGCCGCCAGAAGCACCAGCGGCTGGGGACCACAACCAAAGGTCCGGGGGGTCCTCGGTAGGAAAAGGGGTAGTCCCCCAACTGCCCGGGGCAGTTGGGAGTGGTACGATTTTGTGTAAGTGGACCTCTTGGAATTTTTCATTATTCCATTTAGCTTCTGGGCCCTAACCATGTCGGTGATATGACAGGCCCCTTTCTTCGGACGCATCAAGCACGTCCATCGGGGCCGCACCAACTGGGGGGTCCAACCCCCAGCCAGTAGCAGTAGCTACCGGACCCAGAGGTCCGGAGCCGGAGGTCACCACACCCGCAAGGCCCGAAGCCGCCCCCCAGGAGGAGACGGCTGGACCTGCGGCGATGACCGAGGCACCAACGGCAGCGGCAGCCCCGGGCACCACGGCGGAGCCCCTTCCCGCTGAGCCAGCAGCGGAAGAGGCTGCAGCCGCGGCAGAGGCGGCAGCGCTGGAGGTAGCGGAGGCGACGGTGGCAGCGGCGCCGGAGGCCGCCGAGATACTGGAGGCAGTGGCACTGGAGGCCGTGGAGGTCACCAGCACCACCGCTCCACCCGCACAGGAGGAGGAGCCGGAGGTGGTACTGGGGAGACGCCTTCTCCAGAGCTCAACGGAGATTCCCTTCCCCCGCCTCCTTGCCAAGTGCCAACAGGCACAGGAGGAGTTGGAGACAGGTATCCGCCGGGAGTGGGAGAGGATGGAGTCGGAGCATCTCCGGCTCTCCGACTGGGAGCGCCGCCTGGGGGACCGCATCATGACCATCTCCGCCCGCTATGCTGGGGAGCGCGCCGAGCTCATGCTGGAGTGCAAACTTCTGCAGGAGTAGCTGCAGAAGGCTCTCGACCGAGAGGCGGCGGCTGCCCAACGGGAGCTTGCGGCCGCACGGCGGGAGAAGCACGCTATCGAGCGGGAGCTCGTGGTGGAGATGAAGGTGAGCGCGGCGGCGGACAAGACGAAGACCACCCTGGAGCTGACCAACCAGGCCAAGGCGGTGATGAGGCTGGTCGAGGAGCAGGAAGCTGCCCTCGTGGAACGGGAGGCAGCTGTGGCAGAGAGAGAGGCCAAGGTTGCCACCTGCGAAGAAGAGGAGGTGTCCCAGATCCAGGAGCTCCAGGAGCGGGAGGCGGCCGTGGAGGAGGAACTGGCGGCCGGGACCCAGAGGCTCCGGGAGCGTGAGGTGGCCCTCCAGGAGAAGGAAGCCAAGGTGGAGGAGTTCCTGGCGGAGCGGAGTGCCAGCATCGGCTGGATCATAAGGTGGGCCTATGAGGTGAACCCCTCGCTGAATGCTCTCGGAGCAAGCCCCATTTGGGTGGCGGAGGCCCCATCTTCACTTGGCACCGCCCTCCAGGTGCTGGACTTCACCGTCGAGCGACTGCGAGACCTGGAATCCGGCATGCACGACCTCCTGGAGATAGAAGGGCGAGCGGTTGCCCGGGGGATGGCAGAGTACATCCTTACCTGCTTCCGGAGCCACGACCCCGCCTTCCAACTGACTCCCGTCCTAGTTGGTCCCATCTGAGCGACGGCGGCCGCCGTGCAGGAAGGAGTGCAGGAGGCGGCAGACATGGTGGTGTCCCGCATCCGACGCCGTCCCGGACCTGCAAGGAGTGGGGACGCCTCCGGACCACCAGAACAATAGGACTAGTATCTTTTTGTTGTTTTTGTAATATAACTTTGTGATGTAATGTACATTATCAGTAATGCTTTTAAGTGTTTCATGCGTCTACTTATTGCGAAAAAACTTAGCTGCAAAAAAACTTAGCTATTTTTCCTGATTGCCGATCCTGTGTTGTGCTCTCGAACATACCGAGGTCCCTTGGCCCCCTGAGAGGTAGTCGCGATGGGTCAGGACTAGCTGCTATAGAACCGAGGTCTTGCATATGACTTAGGATCGATGCTTAGTAGACATCCCCCCGAGGTCCCGGTCTTACCAGCGAGAACCTTCTGAGTTGCGTAGCGAGTCAGAGCACCAGGGCCTAGGTTCGGAGGTTAAAAGGGTCCCAGCCCCCGGGTCTGTGGTTTGAGGTACAATGGTACTCACCCTAGGGGGGCAGGGCGTGTAGGCTTAGGGTATGGAACCAGGCTAAGCGGCTACACAACCCTGGACCCCAGCAAAGAACGAGCACATCTCCCTGAAGCTAGTTCCCAGATGTCCGGTTCCTTTTCTCCTGCGAAACAGAGGTCTTGGGGCAGAGACGCAGCGTAGCAACTCAAGAAAGGCCTCGGGCATGTCACAATCGTGAAAGGCCATGTGGGGGGTTAGTGTAGCGAGAAGCAAAGAAAAATTAGAACCGCATAAACCTCTAGGACACACTGAGAACAAATCTTTCCTTAATGAATTGGTATAGAAGAATTGTGCGATGTACGCTAGGGGCCGGGTTTACGAGGGCGGACCTCCACCGCCCTGTTCCGCACGGTGCTGCTACCAATTACGAAGGAAAAATTTCCTCTCAACTAGGCCCTAGGGATAGAACTTACGGAGGTGCTCAATGTTCCATGGATTGGGTAGCTGCATGCCTTCCTCCGTAGCCAAACGAACAGATCCGGGCCGGCACACCTTTGTCACCTTGAAAGGCCCTTCCCAGTTAGGGGAGAGTTTGTGCAGCCCCTCTCGGTTCAGGATTCGCCTTAGAACCAGGTCCCCAACCCGGAGCTCCCTACTACGCACAAACCATTGATGATAGTGCTGGAGCGCTTGGTTGTACCGTGCATTTCGGACCGCTGCTCTCCATCTTCGCTCATCGACGAGGTCCATGTCTTGGCGATGATGCTGTTCCTGCAAGCCCTCATCAAAAGCTTGGACTCGTAGTGTGGCAGATCCAACTCGAATTACACCGGCTCAAGTACGCGAGTCCACTCTAGAGGGCTTTAACGTGCTTCAAATTGTATAATCCTTGGGTCTGTCGGGTAATGTCCTAATAAACCACCAAATGCAGGATCAAACAAGGTACCCCGCATGAAGGCGAGTCCAGAGATACAAAATGCCATCACATTTTACATCACAGGCAGATATATTACATGAGTGTTTAAAAGTAACATAACTTTCCCAACCGGGGAAATTATTACAGAACAGACATAAGTTTTAGGTCAAGCAGTGGAATTTAAAGTACGGCATTGTACACGTCGTCAGTGCAGATGTCATACTCGCCCTTGCATGACATCAATCCGAGGGGTCTGCGTTGGCCGGGGACGGGTCCCACTCCACGGACCAACCATCAGGCAGAGGGTAGGGCCACGATATAGGTAGAGCTGAGTCAACTGAAGGATTACCTGAACAAAGTTACAAGGCAAGACTGAGTATTCTAATACTCAGCAAGGCTTACCCGGTTATGGTATACTTAGCCATATAACTAGACATTATGAAGGTTTGCTCTGGTCCTAGATTTAGTTTTTAGCTGAAAGCACTAAGAGTAAATCCTTAATTTTATCTTTTAGTTTCCAGATTCTAGTTGATTATTTAATCTAGGTGAGCACTTATAGCTAAGCAAGCATGGTATAACTTTTGATCAAGCACCATCTTTGATAATCATAATATTGCAAGGTAAACCTTGCAAGGTAAACCTAACTCACACGCTTGGAACACCAAAGGGTCATTCCGAAGCAACCGTTTGCCTTTCATTCTGACTCGAGGATCAGAGCCACCACAAGCGACTGCAGGACCATACGCACTTCCAAAGTGCAGGACGTACGCCTGTAGCGCGACTACATGACCGTACTCCTGGTTGCCCAGCAACACGTATTCCCACACGTCGAATTGAGTAACAGGGAGAACCAAAATACGAGTGGTGGGAGGTATGTCCACTCCTCGGGCCGATTAGCTACTAGGCTTGCCGCTTACCCAAAACTCACGGTACTTTCAAACGCTTAACCCTGATCACCACACACTGCGACCTTATCAAAATTCAACAACACAGACGGGGTATCATCTCAACCATGATACTTCATATTCTTCCCGTCCGTCATCCTTATAGTGATTGCAGGAATGTAAACATTACAACTCCTATGTCGCGCGAGTGACAGGAAATCACCAGACTTCTACCGGTCCTATTAGCATAGCAGCTAGTCGGACTCAAGTTCTAGTGTTCAGTACATCGGTTCCTAGAATCATGCAACTAGGGTTTCAAGCAATTCCTAAGAACTTAATGCATAGAATTACACAATAGATATAGATTGCAGTGTATTTAAAATAGTGGGTTATGTCTGGGCCTGCCTTCTTGTGTAGGGTTGGGGGCAGTAGTGTCAGGGTTTTCCGAACTTTGGTTTGGAGCTTCAGTTAGACTTTCGACGGCGTCTTCGGGGTCTGCAGGAATTTCCATGGCTTGGTCCGCGATCAGCTCGTAATCACCGTCGGCGAGAGTAGTCGGGTCTACATGATATGCAAGGATATAAAAATTAAGGAATGCACACTCTTTTATTTTATCTCACGATAAGGTTGCAATCCAAACAGTTACCACACATGAACTCATGAAACAGAGGGGGTTTAGTCTTAAGTTATTATTCATATTTAAGTCATGATTACAGTATTGATTTTTATTGAAACAGGAGCTAAAATATTTGAATTTGAATACAAATTTCAAGTTTAAGTTCAAATCCTAGACAAAAAGAATTATAAAGTCTTGAAAATTTAATTATAAACTAATTATTAACATGTTAGATCATGACAAAAAAAATCTAGTTAATTAAGCCTAAGGAAAACACTTAATTAATTTCATAGCATTTCAAATTTGAATTGCCCAAATTCAAAAGAACTTAAATTACAAAATATTGCTGGGTTTGAAACTTTTACATAAGCTCACACATGACCTATGGAAGCTACATACCAAAAATTACAAGAAACAAAGCAAGCATGTGAAAGTTATGCATCCCTTACTCTTTAACCCTAAGTTTAAAATAGATTTAAAAATATTTAGTTTCACACCAAACTTTATTAATAAAAGTTGTAGAGGTTGAAATCTAGTTTCCAGCAAAATTGGTTTGACACTTTTTGGAATTTCCCATGAATTTCTATCAATTTTACAAGCTATCAGCATGGCTCACATAAAATGATAGAAACCTTTACACCGAGGTCCCTAAACAGCACTATTCCTGTAAGTCTAAGACTTTGCAGATAGCCCCTTAGGCTTCTGCCTCTTCTAACCCGCGGTCCTCACTGGGTCAAGGCAGTGGCCGTGGAAGTTGACCGGCTTGTCCCGGTGACGGCGATCGCCGGCGGCGAGGACGGAGGGGTGGGGAAGCACCAAGGGGTTCTTGCGCACCTGTGATAGCTCGGAATCGGGTGGGGGTAGCTCGCAGTGGCGGCACGACAGGAGCTTGCGGTCGGCAGCGGAGGGGAATAGCGGGGGCCATGCTCTGGTGGCCTTGGGCGGTGAGAAGGTGGTCGGGGAGCTTCCTGGTGGCGTGAGGACGCTTAATGTGGAAGTAATTGGGGGCGAGGAAGGCTAGAGAGGGGTGTTCTGCGGTGAGATCGAACGGCGGCGGGTGGAGCTCACCGGCGATGATGCTTCGGTTGAAATTGGGCTGCGGCTACTAGCTGGGGAGCACGAGTGGGGAATGGGGAAGCGGATTAGGGGGTCGATGGAGGCAAAAGGTGGCCAGAGGCTGCTGCCCACGGTGGTCCGGGGCTTGTCGGAGAGAAGGAGCGACGGCGGAAGGGTTCGAGGGCTGGGATGTGCACAGCGAAGAGAGAAAAGATGCAAATGACATCTCTAGGATCTCCTGATCAGGTTAAGTAGAAGAGGAGAGAAGAGAAGGTAGGCATGGGCACAGAATTGGCGGCGATGATGTGGCGGCCGGCGGGCGGCTCGGGACGGGACGGGGAGATGACGATGCGTGGATGTGAGCCCAGCATGAGGTGGACGGCGGCGGCCTGATCAGCGGCGGCCAGGGGAGCGGCACTGACGGCGGAGCAGAGAAGGCAGGGGAGAAACAGAGCAGAGCAGGTGCTCGGGGAGGAAGAAGAGAGGGGAGGGGGTCCAGGGACCTGTTTGCAAAACTCAAGAATTACAGGGACTCTTTGGTAAACTAATTTTTCCCACTGATATAGAGATCTAAAGAAGAAAAGCCCAACATAAAAGTTGTAGAGTTTTTCAAGCTCTACATCTTTGCTTTAAGGCCCAAATTCAAAAACCCAAAGTTTGCAGCATTACTCGTTGAATTGTGAAAAAGGTAAAATTTTGAATTACCCTTGTCCTCACCAAGGGGATTTGATCAAACTTTTGATATATTTGCAAATATTTGAGAAATGTTATGATGACTAGTACTTTTACAAGTAGGCCCTCAGGTAAACATGAAAGTTACTTTTATCCCATAGTTATTTTGCATAAAAGACCCTATGGCTTATGTTTGTTTACAAATAGGCCCCTATACTTACTTAAGGGCTAATTTTCCTTATGATATAATAAATTTAACACCTAATATTATATTTCTCCTAGGTTTCAAGGCTACCTTCCAAACCATCCATCTTACACTTAAAGACCTATATTGTATAAAACTTACAAATACACCCCTAACCCCTGGTACTACCCATATCAAACATGCCTATTTCACACTAGAGTTTAGTGTCCATATCCTTTATTACCTGGATGTCACAGCCTTCCCCCCTAAAAAGAATCTCGTCCCGAGATTCGGAAGCTGAATAGAATCAGATGATCAGATTTGGGGAATTCGTTGGAAGGAAAGTTGGGAAATTCTGTTGAAGATAAGATTCTGTTTCCCAAGTTGCTTCTTCTTCGGTATGATGATCCCATAAGATCTTATACATTTTGATTTTTTTCCTTCTAGTGACCCTTTCCTTGGTATCCAAGATTTGAATGGGTTGTTCAATATAAGACAGATTGGGTCCAATCTCAATAGCTTGGGTTTCAACGATTTCTGTGGGTATCTTGATACACTTTTTGAGTTGAGAGACATGAAAGACATCGTGAATAGCAGCCATTTGAGGTGGAAGGAGAAGTTTGTAAGCCACTGGGCCACAAATTTCAAGAATTTTGAAGGGTCCGACATATCGGGGTGCTAGTTTTCCTTTTATGCCGAAACACTAAACACCTTTGGTAGGAGATACTCGGAGATATACAAAATCTCCTACTTGGAACTGCAGAGGTTTCCTTTTTTGGTCTGCATAACCCTTTTTCCTAGACTGGGCGGTCTTAAGGTTAGTTTGAATTATTCTAACCTTATCCTTAGCTTCAACAACTAGATCCGGTCCAAAGATTTTGCGTTCACTGATCTCAGACCAATTTAGAGGGGTTCGACATCTGCGACCGTATAACGCTTCAAAAGGTGCCATTTGAAGACTAGATTGATAGCTGTTGTTGTAAGAGAATTCAGCCAAAGCGAGATACTTGTCCCAGCTTGTACAATAATGAATAATACAAGCTCGGAGCATGTCTTCAAGGATTTGGTTAACTCGCTCAGTTTGTCCATATGTTTGGGGATGGTACGTAGAACTTCGAATCAGTTTAGTTTCAAGAGCATCCTGTAATTGTTCCCAGAAATGTGCAATGAATGGTGCTCCTCGATCAGAGATAATGGTCTTAGGAACACCGTGTAATCGAACAATTTGATCAAGATAGACTTCAGCATATTTCTTGGCGGAGTAGGTGGTATGTATGGGAAGAAAATGAGCCGTTTTTGTGAGTCTATCAATGATTACCCATATGGAGTCATATTTTTGAGAGGTATTGGGAAGACCAACAATGAAATCCATGCTAATGTCTTCCCATTTCCATGATGGAATGGGTAGTGGCTGAAGTGTACCAGATGCTTTGAGATGACTGGCTTTGACTTTCTGGCACATATCACACTTAGATACATACTTGGCAATTTCTCTTTTCATTCTGGTCCACCAAAAATGTTGTCGTAAATCTTGATACATTTTGGTGCTACCGGGATGAATAGATAATTTGGATAGATGGGCTTCATCAAGGATTTGTTTTCGAAGTTGATGATCCTTTGGCACCACAAGGTGTTTGTTGAACCACAAGATTCCTTGAGAATCAGTACAAAAACATTTGTATTTAGCTTCTCCTTGAGATAGTTTTAGTTTGATAATTCTGATACCCTCATCATGTAGCTGTGAAATGATAATTTTATCTCGAAGGGTATTCTCAATGGATAAAAGATTTAGACTGCCTTGAGGAATGATTTCTAGATTGAGTTTTCTCATCCGATTACAGAGAGTATCGCTGATAGCTGCTATAGATAAGCAGTGACAATGTGCTTTGCGGTTAAGTGCATCCGCAACCACATTGGCTTTACCGGGATGGTAATATACCTCAAGGTCATAGTCTTTGATCAGTTCTAACCATCGCCTTTGCCTCATATTTAAATCCGCTCGGGTAAAGATATATTTGAGGCTCTTATGGTCAGTGTAAATGTTACACTTAGCACCCATAAGATGATGTCTCCAGATTTTAAGTGCGTGAACAACTGCTGCCAATTCCAGGTCATGAGTAGGATAGTTTTGCTCATGGTTTCAGAGCGCTCTGGATGCATAGGCAATGACTCGGTCGTTTTGCATTAGAACGCAACCAAGACCAGTTCCAGAAGCATCACAGTAGACATCAAAAGGCTGGGTATTATCTGGCTGAGCTAACACGGGCGCGGTTGTTAGAAGCTTTCTCAGAGTATGGAATGCTTCATCACACTTATCGTCCCATCGATATTTAGCTTCTTTCTTAAGTAGCTCAGTCATAGGTTTGGCTATCTTGGAGAAATCTGGAATGAATCGGCGATAGTATCCCACCAATCCAAGGAAACTTCGAATTTGATGGACTGAAGTTGGAGGCTTCCAATCCATAACTTCCTGAACTTTGGTTGGATCAACCGATATGCCTTCACTAGAGATAGTGTGTCCCAGAAATTTCACACTATTTAGCCAAAATTCACATTTTGAGAATTTGGCGTAAAGGTGATGATCACGTAGTCGTTGAAGAACGATACGTATGTGATTAGCATGGTCTTCATCGGTTTTGGAGTATATTAGGATGTTATCGATGAAGACCACGACGAATGTATCAAGTTTCGGCATAAAAACTGAATTCATGAGATACATGAAATATGCCGGGACATTAGTAAGTCCAAATGACATAACCAGATATTCATATAACCCATATCTGGTCGAGAAAGCTGTCTTTGGAATGTCACAAGGCTTAATTTTAATCTGATGATAACCAGAGCGTAAGTCGATTTTAGAGAAAACCTTAGCTCCAGCTAGTTGATCGAACAAAATATCAATACGGGGAAGTGGGTACTTATTTTTGATAGTGACCGCATTGAGTGGACGATAGTCAACATATAACCTTAGGCTATTGTCCTTCTTCTTGACGAAGAGAGCGGGACAACCCCAAGGTGAAGCACTTGGGCGTATGAATCCTTTATCAAGAAGATCTGAAGTTGAATTTTTAACTCAGCCAATTCATTTGGAGGCATCCGATAGGGCCTCTTGGAAATAGGAGCGGTGCCAGGTTGAAGTTCAATAATGAACTCAATGTCCCGGTCTGGTGGCATTCTAGGCAAATCATCTGGAAAGACATCGGGAAAGTTACATACTACAGGAATATCTTTTACTTTAATATCTGTGATAGCATAAGTACAAGAATGTAGATATTCCTGCTGGGGCAAGTAGAGGGTAGTGGTTCCATGATATGGTGAATCAATTTCAATAACTCGGGAGGAAATGTCCAGCAATACTCGATGTTCAGTCATCCAATTCGTCCCAAGTATAACATCAATACCCTCTAAATTTAGCAATACCAAATCAGTTTTAATCACTTGGCTGCCTAACTGAATTGGTATACTTCTAATCATTTGATCAGAAGCGATCTTGCCTCCAGGGGTAGAAATTATATATGAACCCTGGGTGGGACAAGGATCGAGTCCTATTCGGGTACCACAGTTGTTACTAATAAAGCAATGAGTTGCTCCCGAATTAAATAATGTAATAACTGGTTGGTGATGGATAGAGAACGTACCCGACATGACAGGGGCTCCATCCGAAAGTTCCGCAAGGGTGGTGAAATTAATTCATCCTTGCCGGACTTGCATCATCGGCCTTTTACCCTTGTTTTGGTTGCCCTGATTGGAACTTTGTCCTTGATTAGGCTTCTTGGGCCGCGGGCAGTCCCTGATGAAATGGTCTGCACTTCCACAATTGAAACAGCGATAATTACTGCCTCTCTGTGGAGCTTGTTGTACATTTGGCCTTGGGCCAAATTGCTGTTGTTGCTGTGGAGGTATGGGAGGTCTATACCTGCCTTGTTGCTGGGGTGGCCTAAAAACCAATCTACCAACCGGGGCATTCCTCTGTGGTGCTCTAATCTGGGTGTTAGGAACAACCCGAAACCTCGGTGATTGAGCACTTGAGGGTCCAGCAGGAGCCTTTCTTTTCTTTTCACCATGATGTGCCATGATACAATCCTCCTGGGTTAAAGCCATATTAACGAGCTCGCTGAAATTATTAGCCCTAATCAGATTCAGGCGCTCCTTGAGCTTGGTATTAAGGCCACGACAAAAACGGTCTTGTTTCTTGGCATCATTATCAGCATGATAACCAGCATATTGGCACAGATGATTAAAAGTCTGCGCATACTGTAGTACCGTATTGGAACCCTGGGTAAGTGCCAAGAACTCATTCAACTTCCATTCCAGTAATCCTTCGGGAATATAATGTGCCCTAAAGGCAGTCTGGAACTCATCCCAGGAGATGATATGTCCCTCGGGCTGCATGGTGTAGAAATTATCCCACCATATACGAGCAGCACCGCGAAGTTGCTGGGCAGCAAAAGAAGCCTTACTTGAGTCCGCACAAGGTATAGTCAAGAGGGCGAACTTTGACTCAATGATATGAAGCCAGGCATCAGCGTCCAAAGGTTCTTCAGCCTTACTGAAGAATGGGGGTTGAGTGCTAAGGAAGTCCTGATAGCTGGCCACTGGAGGGGGAAGGTCGTCACGACCTCCTCGGAACTATTGACGTTGCTGGTTCTGTTGTGCTTGTACCAGCAGATTAAGAAGCTCCGTTTGCCGTGCCATCACCTCGGCTAGGTTGGGAGGTGGCGGGGGCGGCTGTTGAGAACCACTAGCTTGTTCTGCCCGGAAGCCTTCCGGGATTCCATGCGTGGCTCCCACCATCTGAAATAAAGGAGACGTCCGTTATTAATCACATGACCTTACTCCCAATTTCAGAAAATGCAACATTCGTATACACCATGCACACATTCCATTCAATTATCTCATTTCAGAACATCAAGATAAAGATCAAGGAGATAAAACATGAAGCTTATATTACAATGGGGATGTTGATGGTTTCTCACATTACACAACCATAGGCTTCATACTCCGGCCATCTATGTTACATCAAATGGCACAAGGTCTAAGCAAACTACACATTAACTAAAGCATCTCACTCCTCACAGATTACAGCTAGAGGGAAGTCGACGATTCAACAACTAGAAATTGTCGAAGTTGCCTACAGAAGACTTACTGCCAGATGAAGAATGGTGGGGGCTAAGAACAGGGTCCCCATGCTCAGAATCAAGTTCTGAGACTCCCTCAATCTCCTCTGGATCTTCTTCTTCAGCTTCAGGTACTGCAGGTGCAACAGGAGGTACTGGTGGCTGCTGCAGTTCTTCAAGTTGAGCTTGAGCATCATCAGCCACAAGGATCAGATCATGGATTTGTTCCTGAAGGAACTCAATGATGGTGTTATGCTGAGTGATTATATGATCACTCTCATTGATCTGATCTTCACGGTGAAGGATGGTTTCATCCCGTGCTGCGATAATCTCATCCTTTTGAGTCACTAAAGCTCGAAGCTGATCCACTTGAGTATTTTGTCTATCAGCCTCTCTGTAGTGACTTCGCGCGACATGGATCACCCGACCCATTTCATGACATAGGAGCAGTTGATAGTGGTACTGTACATTCATAAACCGTATCATTCCTTGAAGCGCTTCTTTCAGTGGACCATCCAATCTATGACTCTCAGGGACAATTCTGAGATTCCATTCTGGCTCATCGGGACTTGTCGTTGAAAATAACCCAATAGGCTGTCCTACAACTTCTTTCGGATGCTGATTACAAAAATGATAAATTTCTTCTAATGCCGCTCCTTCAATAGTATCCACTATTCGATAGCCCATCATGTTGATTTCAATGGGCTGCCATTGCGAGCGAAAGGGATGCTAAGGAATGGTCATCCTAACTTGAGCTCTGTGAACTCGTTCTTCCAGATACTCAACAGCATCATATTGGGGAGGTTCCGTATAGTGGAATGACTGTAAGTATTCCCAAAGCAAATGAGGGAAACCTTCCCAATGAAGGGCATTGGTATGAAGATGTCCTTCCGGATCCCAAAAGACATTAGGAGGAGCTGCCATCTGCAACAAGAATGCAAATGGTGAGATGTGTTTACCTTGCTAGGACATCACAAGGTAAATGGAACAAGATGACTGATTTTGACATCAACAAGATCTAAAACCCGAAAGAAAACTTAAGGTTCTTGTCCAAAACTACCTCAAGAACCCCATTAACCCTTATTAGGGACAAATAGCATACTACTCATCCTCTTCAAACTTAAACATACATTATATTCTTTTGTTTGTCAAGGAATTATGCATGCACGTACTATTCATCCTCTCAACCAAAAACAACTGCCGAATATCTTCGGACTTACGCAATTAGTTTCGGTGGCATAACACATACGTCTCTCCTTAATAACAAGCCGATAGATCCTATTCGTCCTAACCTCTTAATCGTGGTTAGTATACCTGCAAAAGATCACAATATATATATCCAATGAACCTTTCATGCCAGCATGTCATGAAAGCATCCCCAATCATTACTGTTCACTATAGAAACAGCATCTGTACCATTATCGCCGTACAGACAACGTTAACATACGTCGTCGAAACAACGTATTCACGGGGGTACCGCAAAATGCAGGGGTATGAACAGCGATCGCCATACCCTGCACCGAACCATATACTCCCAATATAATCAACTGAGGTTGGTATATTGGCAGCATCTCAAGTAAGCCACTGCTTGAGAAACAGCGTTCGGTTCGCATCACTGACGGGAAGGCCAAGCTCCCTCAGTTGGCTGAGGATCCTTACCTTCTTACCTCATCATCGAAGGTGTCGTTA
Organism: Panicum hallii; assembly: GCF_002211085.1. Lineage (NCBI taxonomy): Eukaryota > Viridiplantae > Streptophyta > Magnoliopsida > Poales > Poaceae > Panicum > Panicum hallii. The sequence continues at coordinate 25,668,589 of NC_038048.1, read as the reverse complement.
CGAAAAGTAACATTGGGTTGTGCATGAATTTAAGTTTTAACGGAAAAGTAATGCTGGGAGTTAGAATTATATATATAGTACCGCCACCTCTATTTTCCCTTAAACATCACCCTAGGGCTTTACGTACTAAGCACAACCTTAACGAATCCAACGTACTTTTGCACAATACTTTATTAATAAAATTTTATACCAAAAGTATTTTTTTAAGGCACTTCACATCTCCAGTGTACACTTGTTAGCTCTGATACCAGCCGTGGCAGATCCAACTCAAATTACACCAGCTCAAGTATGCGAGTCCACTCTAGAGGGCTTCAACGTGCTTTAAATGGTATAATCCTTGGGTCTGTCGGGTAACGTCCTGATAAACCACCGAATACAGGATCAAACAAGGTACCCCACATGAAGGCGAGTCCAGAGATACAAAATACCATCACATTTTACATCACAGGTAGATATATTACATGAGTGTTTAAAAGTAACATAACTTTCCCAACCGGGGAAATTATTACAGAATAGACATAAGTTTTAGGTCAAGCAGTGGAATTTAAAGTATGGCATTGTAAATGTCATCAGTGCAGATGTCATACTCGCCCTTGCATGACATCACTCGGAGGGGTCTGCGTTGGCCGGGGACGGGTCCCACTCCACGGACCAACCATCAGGCAGAGGGTAGGGCCACGATACAGGTAGAGCTGAGTCAACTGAAGGATTACCTGAACAAAGTTACAAGGCAAGACTGAGTATTCTAATACTCAGCAAGGCTTACCCGGTTATGGTATACTTAGCCATGTAACTAGACATTATGAAGGTTTGCTCTGGTCCTAGATTTAGTTTTTAGCTGAAAGCACTAAGAGTAAATCCTTAATTTATCTTTTAGTTTCCAGATTCTAGTTGATTATTTAATCTAGGTAAGCACTTATAGCTAAGCAAGCATGGTATAACTTTTGATCAAGCACCATCTTGATAATCATAATATTGCTCTTGTTACTCTATGTGACAAAGGGATCAAGCAGTCTCAATCTCCGCGAGAAACGGACGATTCTGAATCGAGTTTCAAACCTTGCAAGGTAAACCTAACTCACACGCTTGGAACACCAAAGGGTCATTCCGAAGCAACCGTTTGCCTTTCATTCCGACTCGTGGATCAGAGCCACCACAAGCGACTGCAGGACCATACACACTTCCAAAGTGCAGGATGTACGCCTGTAGCGCGACTACATGACCGTACTCCTGGTTGCCCAGCAACACGTATTCCCACACGTCGAATCGAGTAACAGGAAGAACCAAAATACGAGTGGTGGGAGGTATGTCCACTCCTCGGGCCGATTAGCTACTAGGCTTGCTGCTTACCCAAAACTCACGGCATGTGGTTAGTACTTTCAAACGCTTAACCCCGATCACCACACACTGCGACCTTATCAAAATTCAACAACACAGACGGGGTATCATCTCAACCATGATACTTCATATTCTTCCCGTCCGTCATCCTTATAGTGATTGCAGGAATGTAAACATTACAACTCCTATGTCGCGCGAGTGACAGGAAATCACCCGACTCCTACCGGTCCTATTAGCATAGCAGCTAGTCGGACTCAAGTTCTAGTGTTCAGTACATCAGTTCCTGGAATCATGCAACTAGGGTTTCAAGCAATTCCTAAGAACTTAATGCATAGAATTACACAATAGATATAGATTGCAGTGTATTTCAAATAGTGGGTTATGTCCGGGGCTTGCCTTCTTGTGTAGGGTTGGGGGCAGTAGTGTCAGTGTTTTCCGAACTTTGGTTCGGAGCTTCAGTTAGACTTTCCACGGCGTCTTCGGGGTCTGCAGGAATTTCCACGGCTTGGTCCGCGATCAGCTCATAATCACCGTCGGCGAGAGTAGTCGGGTCTACATGATATGCAAGGATATAAAAATTAAGGAATGCACACTCTTTTATTTTATCTCACGATAAGGTTGCAATCCAAACAGTTACCACACATGAACTCATGAAACAGAGGGGGTTTAGTCTTAAGTTATTATTCATATTTAAGTCATGATTACAGTATTGATTTTTATTGAAACAGGAGCTAAAATATTTTAATTTGAATACAAATTTCAAGTTTAAGTTCAAATCCTAGACAAAAAGAATTATAAAGTCTTGAAAATTTAATTATAAACTAATTATTAACATGTTAGATCATGACAAAAAAATCTAGTTAATTAAGCCTAAGGAAAACACTTAAATAATTTCATAGCATTTCAAATTTGAATTGCCCAAATTCAAAAGAACTTAAATTACAAAATATTGCTGGGTTTGAAACTTTTACATAAGCTCACACATGACCTGTGGAAGCTACATACCAAAAATTACAAGAAACAAAGCAAGCATGTGAAAGTTATGCATCCCTTACTCTTTAACCCTAAGTTTAAAATAGATTTAAAAATATTTAGTTTCACACCAAACTTTATTAATAAAAGTTGTAGAGGTTGAAATCTAGTTTCCAGCAAAATTGGTTTGACATTTTTTGGAATTTCCCACGAATTTCTATCAATTTTACAAGCTATTAGCATGGCTCACATAAAATGGTGGAAACCTTTACACCGAGGTCCCTAAACAGCACTATTCCTGTAAGTCTAAGACTTTGCAGATAGCCCCTTAGGCTTCTGCCTCTTCTAACCCACGGTCCTCACTGGGTCAAGGCAGTGGCCGTGGAAGTTGACCGGCTTGTCCCGACGACAGCGATCGCCGGCGGCGAGGACGGAGGGGTGGGGAAGCACCAAGGGGTTCTTGCGCACCTGTGATAGCTCAGAATCGGGTGGGGGTAGCTCGTAGTGGTGGCGCGACAGGAGCTTGCGGTCGCCGGCAGAGGGGAACAGCGGGGGCCGTGCTCTGGTGGCCTTGGGCGGTGAGAAGGTGGTCGGGGAGCTTCCTGGTCGTGTGAGGAAGCTTAATGTGGAAGCAATTGGGGGCGAGGAAGGCTAGAGAGGGGTGTTCCGCGGCGAGATCGAACGGCGGCGGGTGGAGCTCACCGACGATGACGCTTCGGTTGAAATTGGGCTGCGGCTACTAGCTGGGGAGCACGAGTGGGGAATGGGAAAGCGGATTAGGGGGTCGGTGGAGGCAAAAGGTGGCCAGAGGCTGCTGCCCACGGTGGTCCGGGGCTTGTCGGAGAGAAGGAGCGACGGCGGAAGGGTTCGAGGGCCGGGATGTGCACAGCGAAGAGAGAAAAGATGCAAATGACATCTCTAGGATCTCCTGATCAGGTTAAGTAGAAGAGGAGAGAAGAGAAGGTAGGCGTGGGCACAGAATTGGCAGCGACGACGTGGCGGCCGGCGGGCGGCTCGGGACGCCGTGGCGCGCGCGCAAGGAAGCAGCAGGGGAGGGGAGCAGGGCTAGGATGGGGAGATGACGATGCGTGGATGTGAGCCCAGCAGGAGGTGGACTGCGGCGGCCTGATCAGCGGCGGCCAGGGGAGCGGCACTGACGGCGGAGTAGAGAAGGCAGGGGAGAAACAGAGCAGAGCAGGTGCTCGGGGAGGAAGAAGAGAGGGGAGGGGGTCTAGGGACCTGTTTGCAAAACTCAAGAATTACAGGGACTCTTCGGTAAACTAATTTTTCCCACTGATATAGAGATCTAAAGAAGAAAAGTCCAACATAAAAGTTGTAGAGTTTTTCAAGCTCTACATCTTTGCTTTAAGGCCCAAATTCAAAAACCCAAAGTTTGCAGCATTACTCGTTGAATTGTGAAAAAGGTAAAATTTTGAATTACCCTTGTCCTTACCAAGGGGATTTGATCAAACTTTTGATATATTTGCAAATATTTGAGAAATGTCATGATGACTAGTACTTTTACAAGTAGGCCCTCAGGTAAACATGAAAGTTACTTTTATCCCATAGTTATTTTGCATAAAAGACCCTATGGCTTATGTTTATTTACAAATAGGCCCCTATACTTACTTAAGGGCTTATTTTCCTTATGATAACATAAATTTAACACCTAATATTATATTTCTCCTAGGTTTCAAGGCTACCTTCCAAACCATCCATCTTACACTTAAAGACCTATATTGTATAGAACTTACAAATACACCCCTAACCCCTGGTACTACCCATATCAAACATGCCTATTTCACACTAGAGTTTAGTGTCTATATCCTTTATTACCTGGATGTCACACGTAGAGAGCCCATGGTGATCTCCGGGGGAAGGCACGCTTCGGCCCCGTAGACCAAGAAGAAAGGAGTTTCCCCAGTCGCCCGGCTGGGTGTGGTCCGGTTCCCCCACAGTACGCTCGAAAGCTGATCAACCCATTTTGCACCGTGTTTCTCAAGATCGCAGTAGGTCCGGATCTTGAGCCCTCTGAGGATCTCAGCATTAGCCCGCTTGACTTGGCCATTGCTCCTGGGATTCACCACTGAAGCGAAACAGAGCTGGATGCCAATGTCTTCGCAGTACTCTTGAAAGTATTGGCTAGTGAACTGAGTCCCATTGTCGGTGATGACTCGGTTTGGGACCCCGAACCGACACACGATCGACTTGAGGAAGGCTGTTGCTGATGCCTTGGTGATGTTGACCACTGGGGTTGCCTCCAGCCATTTGGTGAACTTGTCAATGGTGACGTAGAGGTACCGGTACCCGCCAACGGCACTAGGGAAAGGTCCCAAGATATCCAACCCCCATACAGCAAAGGGCCAAGAGGGAGGAATCATTTGCAGTGCCTGAGCCGGAGTGTGTATCTACTTTGCATGGAACTGGCATGCCTTGTAGGACCTTACCAACTCAGCTGCATCCTAGAGCGTTGTCAGCCAGTAAAAGCCATGCTGGAAGGCCTTACCGACCAGTGTGCGGGATGAAGCATGACTTCCGCACTCGCCTCCATGTATCTCCTCGAGCAAGTCGCGGCCCTCTTCCTGGGTGATGCACCGCATGAGGATGCTGTTGGCCTTCACCATCGTGTACCGTTTAGCCATCCAGACTATGCGCTCAGCAGATGCTTGGTCTTCACGAAGGAAATTGTCTTTCAGGTAGTCCCAGATCTTAGAGATCCATGCATTGGGACCTTCCTGAGAAACTGGGCGTGGCTCCCTGAGGTCTTCGGGGCCCTCGAGGGAGCACACAACCCTTGGTGGGCTCCACGGATGGAGCACCGCCGGGATCGCTAGCTTCGAGGTGCTAGTCCAGCCCCCTTCGCCCAGTTCGGCAGGCTGGGCGGAAGGCTTCAGCAGACGTCTTTGGAAAATGCCCTCCGGTACGGATGCCTGAGTCGATGCCCTCGCGGAGAGTGCATCAGCCACTGAGTTGTGGAACATGTTGCAGTTCCAGCACATCGAAGTCCTTCTCGAGCCTCCTCACGTGGATGAGGTAGGCTGTGAGCTGGGGATTGTTGCAGCAACACTCCCCCCGGACCTGTCTGATGACGAGTTGGGAGTCTCCTTTGACCAGGAGCTCCCGGACCCCCAGGGAGAAAGCCGCCATGAGCCCAAAAATTAAGGCCTCATACTCCGCCATGTTGTTGGTGGTTTCAAAGTCGAGGTGCACCATGTACTTCACTTGTTCGCCATGTGGGTCGATGAGGACCACGCCTGCCCCTGCCTTCTTGTTGTGGGCGGACCCATCAAAGAAGAGCGTCCGGTGGGGTCCGGTAAAAATCGAAACCCTAGCTTCCAGACGTGGGGGGTCCGACCTATGGTCTGGACCCCCTGGGATGCTTGGTGCTGGTGTCCACTCCGCAACGAAGTCAGCAAGGACCTGGCTCTTGATGGTGTGGCGTGGCTGGAAGCCGAGTTGAATCCAACGAGCTCAGCAGCCCACTTGGCGATATTACCTGTGGCATTGGAATTGTGGAGGATGGCTCTTAGAGTGTCACACCCGATTTATAAGGACATAAATCGAGCAATCCTATATGCGCCAGGATCAAGTCACGCATATATACAACAGATTATCAAGATATCACAACACATGTTAGGAATAACATTAATATAAATCGTAAATGAATCATAAATGAATTATTTTATTACAACCGAATCAAGAATCGGTTCAAGAGTTGCGGAAACGTAAAAGAGATACATGAAGAGCTGGGCGCCACAGGGACATCGACTGGGAGACAAACGCCTAGAAGTCGTCGAAGCCGCTGACGTAATCCTCCACGTTGCCGGGCACTGAGCAGCAGTCGAAGATATCCGAAATAGAACAGAAGAGTAGGGAGGCAAGGGTGAGTACAAACTCGTACTCAACAAGTATAACACAAGTATGAGGCTCTAAGGTTAGCTGACTTAACTGCATTAGCTTTTAATCTTGGCAAATTTTATTAAAGCTAATTACTACAAGTGGATGAGTTACCATAACCCAAATTGCATAAGAATTAATCAATATTAATTAAGAACTACTGAGAACCATCCAAACCAAAACCACCCGGGGAATCTCCCTAACTAAAGGTTGATAACCCCACTAATCAGACGGAGGATCTGGGCCGCTCATGACTGTGAGCACAGCTGATATATCAGTTTTACACTCTCGAGAGGTTGCACAAATTTACCCACAAGTCGTGAGCTACGCTAGTTGTTCATCACACTTCCTTAGGTGAGATGACCAGCAAGCACACTACGAGACCGTTACAAAGGACACTTTGGTAAGGTGTAACCGCTAAGGATTCTGGATCAGCGACGATGGGGCCCACCTCCAGGGGTACAAGACACACAGCACAGACCAAGCCGGAGGAGCAGGGACCATTGAAGCTTACCACCCCTCTTGCCCACGCAGGTAAGTTACTCCCGAACCAACACGACCTAATTAGTAAGTCAAGACCGTCCCATTCCAGTCTTGTGGTTGCGCGGTTGTCCCAGGTTGTCGCTCTATGAACCGGTCCTTATGGAGAGTGGCCAACCAAGCACTAAGCACCGTGCTGGCCCCCTAAACCATGTTTCTATCAAAAACATATTTTAAGGACGCACAAACCACTCAAGCACACAGCACAGAGGGTCGGCTCCAGAATTAAGTTGCATAAGACCATTAATCAAATTAATTAAAAAGGACCCAGATGTGTTATAGCGCAGCAACCTAGCACAACTAACCAAAAAAAATGCAACCCATAGGATATATATAAGGATATAAAGGTGGCTAGGAAATCCTTATAGGCATACAGAATTAAAATGCAGTATGAAATTGTATTTAAAAGTGATAGGAGGTTCATGTTATACTTGCCTTCCTCGTACTCTCCCGGCTGCTGCTCGAACTGCTCGGAAGATGGCTGCTCCTGGTACTGGTCCAAAGGCTCCGCGTCTACTCACGATCATCAAGCATAGTCCACACATACACACATGCATAACAAAAGCAAACTGTAAGAAACAGTACACCAATACAATGGAACAGCACATAAAACTGGCCTAGAACTATTCTACGCGTTACAACGATCGCGTGGATATAAAGAACACCTAAAACGGAGCTAAAACGCGAAAACTACGCTCGAAACAAGGTCCAGGGACCTATTTGCGAGAAAAACATGACTTACAGGGGCTTCTGCACAAAAACCGAGGACTTAAACATAATTAAAGCATAGACTCAGGGGCTAGCACATGAAAACCTAGGTCTTGGACGGCGGGTTCTAATTCCAAAGAGCTCAGGGGGGTCCGTGCAAGAAACAGGGTTAAACTGTAAATATTTTTGAACTACGGTGGACAGCGGGTTGATTCTTGAGAAGCGCATGGACTCTTTAGCAAAATCGCCAGTGCTGACCGGTACGCTGCCCTTTGACTCGCGCGCGGAATCGATTTGGGCCACTGGATCTGCATCGGACGGCTCATGGAAAGTAAGGGGGGGTCCGGGCGGCGGTGTGGCGACGCCGGCGGCAGCTACTGCGGCGGCGCAGCTCGGGACTCGCCGAAGCTCGGCGTTCCCGCCGCTCCGGGGGCCAAAGCTCCCCGACTTCAGGCCTAGGGGCACCACCGAGGCACGGGGAAGTGATCTGGGACTACGGCTGGGCCTAGAGAGGCTCGGGCTTCGCGCGCGACGGTGAGGGGCGGTGGATGTCGCCGGCGAGCAGCGTTCCAGAGGCTACGGCCTGTCAAAGACCACGGGGTCTAGCACAATACGACCAGGGGGGTGATGTACTGCTCCGAGGCGTCGTGGGGGCCGGAGACGCGACGGAGGGTGGTCGTCGACGATGACCGTGTGGCGGGGGCAGGCGGCGCTCGCGGAGGGAGGTGCTGCAGGGGTGGCCGGGGTCCTTGGCTGGTGTAGATCGACTCCGGGGACTCCTGTGGAGGTGGCAGAGGGGTCAAGGGGGCGTGAGGCTCACCGGCGGCGAGAAATTTCCGATGGCAGTGGTCTTACCCGTGGCGGTGCTCCGGGGGAAAATTCGGGCTGAGGTCGCGGGTGAAGGGCTCAGGAGCTCCGGGGTGGTGAGGCGGTGCTGATGCGCAGGCTCTCGCGGGCTGTGGCGCGGTGGGACGGCGTGCCCACGGTGGCGCAGAGGTGATGGGGCGGCGGAGGAAAAAGGGGCGGTGGCTGCTGGAGATCCTCGGGCGACGCAGGAGCTAGGGTTAGGGTGCAGATGGTTGGGGCGGCTCTTTGTAGGGTGGCGGCGGTCCCATTGACGTGCGGGCCCGAGGAGGGGAGCTCGCCGGGGATCTCGGGGAGGGAGGTTGCGCCGGAGAAGAAGGGAGGAAGGAGAAGGGGGCACTGACACGCGGGCCTGGGCTGGCAGCGAGAGGAAAGAGAGGCGCGGACGCTCGGGCTGGGGAAGAAGGGAATGGGCCGGCTTGGCCCATGCGGGGGAATGGAAAGAGGGGAGGGAAGCGCTGGGCCTCGGGGAAACTTGGGCCAGGGGGAAAGAGAGGGCCCGTGAGGGGGAGAGGGAGAAGGTTTGGGCTGGGCTAGGCTTCTTTGCTTCCTTTCTTCTTTCCTATTTCTCTTCTACACTCAAACATTCAAACCATTCCATTTGAATTCAAATAATTTTGAATTCAAACCCACACAAATAAAACCATGCAGCAGCATGAATGCACAAGCAAGTTGACTTATAATAAATTTTAATTACTTGTGTTATGAAATTACTTTAAATGCGAGATAAATTAGGGAAACCCTGGAAATTTTATTTGAGCCCAAAATAAATCCATTAAATTTTAAGGAAATTACCTTAGGGTGTTACAAACCTACCCCCCTTACAGGAATCTCGTCCCGAGATTCGGATAGGCTAGCTAGCAAAGAGATCGGGATATGTATTCCTCAGCTCATCTTCTCGCTCCCAAGTAGCCTCATCCTCCGTGTGATGGCTCCACTGAACACGGCACATCTTGATCTTCTTGTTTCTGGTAACTCTCTCAGACGTCTCCAGAATCTTCACCGGATGCTCAATATAGGTCAGGTCTTCCTGCACATCCAACCCTTCTATCGGTGCTTGCTCTTCTGGCACTCTCAAGCACTTCTTCAGCTGAGACACGTGGAACACATCGTGCACTCCTGAGAGGTTGAGAGGCAACTCCAAACGATATGCCACTTCACCTTTCCGTTCCAACACCTTGAACGGACCAATATATTGAGGAGCTAGCTTCCCTCGTACATTAAACCTGCGGATTCCTCTCATCGGCGAGACCTTCAGGTACACATGGTCACCTACTGCAAAGGTCAAATCTCGGCGATGAACATCCGCGTAGCTCTTCTGACGAGTCTGAGCGACCCTCAGATTCTCTCGCACCTGCTGCACCAGCTATTCGGCCTCCTCAACAATATCCGGGCCAAATACCTGCCTCTCGCCAATCTGATCCCAGTACAGCGGAGTCCTGCATTTCCGACCATACAGGGCCTCGAAAGGAGATTTCTTCAGACTGGCCTGATAGCTGTTGTTATACGAAAACTCTGCATACGGCAGGCATTTATCCTAGCTGGTACCATACTGAATAGCACAGGCTCGAAGCATATCCTCCAACACTTGGTTGGTTCTCTCTGTCTGCCCATCTGTCTGAGGATGATAAGCAGTACTGAAGCGCAGCTTCGTATCCAACGAATCATGCAACTGCTCCCAGAACCGTGAAGTGAACTGAGATCCTCGATCAGATATAATCTTCTTAGGAACACTATGCAGACAGACAATCTTGGAGATGTACAACTCTGCAAGTCTAGCGCCGGAGTAAATAGTGTTCACCGGAATGAAGTGAGCAACCTTCGTCAACCGATCCACTACTACCCATATGGAGTTGTACCCTTTCTGAGTACGAGGCAAGCCAACAATGAAGTCCATAGTGATTTCCTCCCATTTCCACTCTGGAATCTTCAACGGCTGCAATAACCCTGCTGGCCTCTGATGCTCTGCCTTGACACGCTGACAAGTGCCGCAGATAGCCACGTACTCTGCAACGGAACGCTTCATTCCATACCACCAGAATCATTCCTTCAGGTCATAATACATCTTCGTGCTGCCTGGATGGATAGAATATGCTGTATCATGAGCCTCACTCAGAATCAGTTTCCTGAGATCATTCACATCCGGCACACATATACGACCCTTGTACCACAAGGTACCCTGATCATCCTCTCTAAAATGAGGAGCCTTGCCAATCTTGAGCAACTCACGAATCTCCTGCAGCTTCTGATCTTCCTTCTGATGCTGCCTGATCTCAGCCTCTAGAGTGGGTTCTGCCTCGAACGATGTACCCGAGGCATGATGCAGGAAACCCAGGCTCAACTGCTCAAACTCCTCACATAACTCCTGAGGCATCTGAAAAGCCACAGCCATGTTAACATAGCTCTTCCTGCTCAGAGCATCTGCTACAACATTGGCCTTGCCCGGATGATAGTGAATCTCCAGGTCATAATCCTTGACCAACTCTAGCCATCTTCTCTGCCGCATATTCAGCTCACTCTGAGTGAAAATATACTTGAGGCTCTTGTGATCGGTGTAAATATCACACCTCTGCCCAAACAAGTAATGCCTCCATATCTTCAGAGCATGCACAACTACGGCTAACTCCAGGTCATGGGTGGGATAATTCAGCTCATGCCGGCGCAATTGCCGCGAGGCATAAGCTATCACTCTGCCTTCCTGCATCAGGACGCAACCAAGACCATCTCTCGAAGCATCACAATACACTGTGAACCTCTTGCTCTGGTCTGGCAGAGTAAGGACTGGCGCCGTAGTCAACCTCTTCTTCAGCTCCTCGAAGGCCTTCTGACGCTCATCAGTCCAAGTGAAATCCACACCCTTCTCCAGCAAGGAAGTCAAGGGCTTCGCAATCTTGGAGAAATTCTCAATGAACCTCCGATAATAACCTGCTAAGCCCAGAAAAGAGCGAACTTCCTTCACCGTCTGTGGCACAACCCAGTCAAGCACATCCTTCACCTTTCCAGTGTCCACAGCAATACCTCCCTTGGAGATAACATGACCGAGGAATGGAACCTCGTCAATCCAGAACTCGCACTTGCTGAGCTTGGCATACAGCTTGTGCTCTCTGAGCCTCTGCAACACGAGCCTCAGATGCTTCTCATGCTCTGCTTCTGACTTGGAATATATCAGGATATCATCAATAAATATTACCACAAAGGTATCCAGATAATCCATGAAAACCTTGTTCATCAGATGCATGAAGAAAGCCGGAGCATTGGTCAAGCCAAAAGACATGACCGTATACTCATATAGCCCATACTTGCAAGTGAATGCCGTCTTCGGGATATCCTCGGAACGAATCCTCAGCTGATGATAACCCGAACGCAGATCAATCTTCGAGAATACACAAGCACCCTGAAGCTGATCAAAGAGATCCTCAATACGGGGCAATGGGTGCTTGTTCTTGATAGTGACTGCATTCAGATCCCGATAATCGACGCACATCCTCTTCGCGCCATCCTTCTTCTCTACCAGCAATACAGGAAAAGCCCAAGGAGAGAAACTGCGACGGATATAACCCTTAGCTAGCAACTCCTCGACAGTCTTCTTAACCTCCTCATGCTCGACAGGAGCCATACGATAGGGCCTCTTAGCAATAGGAGCTGTGCCAGGCAAGAGATCAATAGAAAACTCAATGTCGCGATCAGGCGGCATACCTGGCAAATCATCCGGAAAGACATCCGGGAATTCAGACACCACGCGAATACCATCCGTGGGTCTAGCCTCCATCTGATGAAGAAATCCAGAAGGCTCTGTGGCACCAACAGTAACCTCCTGACCATCCGGTGCTGACAGAAGAACCGTCCTCTGAGCACAATCTATCCGGACTCCCCACTTAGCAAGAGTCTCCATCCCGAGGATCACATCAATGCCCTTGGAGTCTAGCACCATCAGATTCGCACTGAAATCTACCCCCCTTATAGCCACACTGACTCTGGGACAGAAGACATGAGACCTCAACTGCCCTCCCGGTGAAGATACTAACATGCACCTCTTTAATGTGCTAGTAGGAATGCCATGATGCTCAACAAAAGACTGGGTGATGAAAGAATGTGTAGCACCAGTATCAAAAAGCATTGTAGCAGGATGGGCATTAACCATGAACGTACCAATAACCACGTTGGGAGCCTCGGCCGCTGACTCGGCCGTCACGTGGTTCACCCTACCCTGAGCTGGGGCCTTGGGCGGTGCTGCACGCCCCTGCTGTCCTGCCTGCGCCTTCCGAGGGCAGACGTTGGCGTAGTGCCCTGGCTCGCCACAGTGGAAGCACACTCGAGGAAGTGCCGGAGCCTGCTGCCCGGCAGGAGGAGTGGGCGCTCCCTGCCTCTGAGCTGGTGGAGCCGGAGGCGCTGGAAGCCTCTGACCCTGTCCCGCCTGCTGCTACTGCTGAGGACGAGGCGGGAACTGCTGCCGCTGCTGGTACTGCTGGGGCGGCCTCTGCTGCTGCTGTGGTGGATGCTGATATCGGGGACGAGTGTTGCTGCCCGAAGAGGATGGAGCCATCTTCCTCTTCTTATCCTCAATCTCCCGGCGCTTGCGCTCGGTGTTGAGAGCAGCATCAACCAGCTGGTTGAAGTTGTCGAAGCGGTGATTCAGCAGCGCATACTGGATGTGATCATCCAGTCCCTCCTTGAAGTACTCCTGCTTGTCTCTATCACGAGCGACGTCAGCAGGGGCGTAGCGGGCAAGCTGAAGGAAACGGTCACGGTACTCCGTCACCATCATCGGTCCCTGAAATAATGAACACAGATGACAAGGATAGAAATCGCTCAATGGGTTAGACTTACGAAAGAGGTCGAGGATAGATCGAAGCTCAAAAGAAATTGTAGGGAATTCCATTTAATTTTACCTGCTTAAGGGCACGGAACTCCTTCTGCTTCATCTTCATAATGCCCTCAGGAATATGATGGTTCCTGAAACGCTCACGGAACTAGTCCCACGTGAGAGCATCACGATCCCGAGCTGGGTAGGACTCCCACCAGTCAAGAGCGGAACCTCGCAGCTGTCCGGCTGCGTACAGAACCCACTCCCGGTCGTCGCACTGCGCAACAACCAACTGACGCTCCACCGAACGAAGCCAGTCGTCCGCCTGGAGTGGGTCCGTGGCGTGAGAGAAGGTCGGAGGATGACCTCTCAGGAAATCCGCACGCCTGTCACGGGGCTGAGGCGGCGGTGGAGGCGGTGGCTGAGCATGGATCTGCTGCAGAGCCTGAACAGTGTTGTTCAGGGTAGCCATCATCTGCATCTGGAGCTGGAAGAACTGCTCCGGGGTCAGTGGTGGCGGCATCGGTAGCGGCTGACCGGTACTCTGGTTGTTCTGCTCCTACTGGTCAGAACCGGAACGGGTGTGCCTGGTGTTCACCATCTGATTGCAACAAACGAAATTTATAAGAATAAGATATCGTGCAGCTGCGGAAATGAAACTTCGGAAGGATATGACAGAAAGAAAGGAATATAGGTTTTACCCCCGACGTTCTAACTCAATTTTTTATTATTTAGTTCAAGTTGGGTTAGGTCGATTTGCATGAACAAGTTTAACTACTAGCCTATGCAATCAACCAAAAAGCCAAATCAAACATTTGCACAATAACAAACATTCAATATTCACAACTTAGTCGAGTTTTCCACACTACTCGACTAACACACTCGTTCTAGCGTATTTTTATCGGGACAACCTAAACTTATAAATTACAGGATTGGGCGACTTAGGCCAACGTCTACGGAAAGCTCAAGCTATTTCTCAGAAAAGGCAGGAGAGATAGCAAATCTAGGGCTTAAGACTCAAGGAATAGAAGCAGAAACATGATGGTTGAGGATTTACGGAGGCAAGCAAGAGAAAAGAAGTCCTAAACTCGACCAATTCTATCTAGGCTTCATCCTATAGTCGACACGGCTCTGATACCAATCTGTCACACCCAATTTATAAGGACATAAATCGAGCAATCATATATGCGCCAGAATCAAGTCACGCATATATACAACAGATTATCAAGATATCACAACACATGTCAGGAATAACATTAATATAAATCGTAAATGAATCATAAATGAATTATTTTATTACAACCGAATCAAGAATCGGTTCAAGAGTTGCGGAAACGTAAAAGAGATACATGAAGAGCTGGGCGCCACAGGGACGTCGACTGGGAGACAAACGCCTAGAAGTCGTTGAAGCCGCTGACGTAATCCTCCACGTTGCCGGGCACTGAGTAGCAGTCGAAGATATCCGAAATAGAACAAAAGAGTAGGGAGGCAAGGGTGAGTACAAACTCGTACTCAACAAGTATAACACAAGTATGAGGCTCTAAGGTTAGCTGACTCAACTGCATTAGCTTTTAATCTTGGCAAATTTTATTAAAGCTAATTACTACAAGTGGATGAGTTACCATAACCCAAATTGCATAAGAATTAATCAATATTAATTAAGAACTACTGAGAACCATCCAAACCAAAACCACCCGGGGAATCTCCCTAACCAAAGGTTGATAACCCCACTAATCAGACGGAGGATCTGGGCCGCTCATGACTGTGAGCACAGCTGATATATCAGTTTTACACTCTCGAGAGGTTGCACAACTTTACCCACAAGTCGTGAGCTATGCTAGTTGTTCATCACACTTCCTTAGGTGAGATGACCAGCAAGCACACTACGAGACCGTTACAAAGGACACGTTGGTAAGGTGTAACCGCTAAGGATTCTGGATCAGCGACGATAGGGCCCACCTCCGGGGGTACAAGACACACAGCACAGACCAAGCCGGAGGAGCAGGGACCATTGAAGCTTACCACCCCTCTTGCCCACGCAGGTAAGTTACTCCCGAACCAACACGACCTAATTAGTAAGTCAAGACCGTCCCATTCCAGTCTTGTGGTTGCGCGGTTGTCCCAGGTTGTCGCTCTATGAACCGGTCCTTATGGAGAGTGGCCAACCAAGCACTAAGCACCGTGCTGGCCCCCTAAACCATGTTTCTATCAAAAACATATTTTAAGGACGCACAAACCACTCAAGCACACAGCACAGAGGGTCGGCTCCAGAATTAAGTTGCATAAGACCATTAATCAAATTAATTAAAAAGGACCCAGATGTGTTATAGCGCAGCAACCTAGCACAACTAACCAAAAAAAATGCAACCCATAGGATATATATAAGGATATAAAGGTGGCTAGGAAATCCTTATAGGCATACAGAATTAAAATGCAGTATGAAATTGTATTTAAAAGTGATAGGAGGTTCATGTTATACTTGCCTTCCTCGTACTCTCCCGGCTGCTGCTCGAACTGCTCGGAAGATGGCTGCTCCTGGTACTGGTCCAAAGGCTCCGCGTCTACTCACGATCATCAAGCATAGTCCACACATACACACATGCATAACAAAAGCAAACTATAAGAAACAGTACACCAATACAATGGAACAGCACATAAAACTGGCCTAGAACTATTCTACGCGTTACAACGATCGCGTGGATATAAAGAACACCTAAAACGGAGCTAAAACGCGAAAACTACGCTCGAAACAAGGTCCAGGGACCTATTTGCGAGAAAAACATGACTTACAGGGGCTTCTGCACAAAAACCGAGGACTTAAACATAATTAAAGCATAGACTCAGGGGCTAGCACATGAAAACCTGGGTCTTGGATGGCGGGTTCTAATTCCAAAGAGCTCAGGGGGGTCCGTGCAAGAAACAGGGTTAAACTGTAAATATTTTTGAACTACGGTGGACAGCGGGTTGATTCTTGAGAAGCGCATGGACTCTTTAGCAAAATCGCCAGTGCTGACCGGTACGCTGCCCTTTGACTCGCGCGCGGAATCGATTTGGGCCACTGGATCTGCATCGGACGGCTCATGGAAAGTAAGGGGGGTCCGGGCGGCGGTGTGGCGACGCTGGCGGCAGCTACTGCGGCGGCGCGGCTCGGGACTCGCCGGAGCTCAGCGTTCCCGCCGCTCCGGGGGCCAAAGCTCCCCGACTTCAGGCCTAGGGGCACCACCGAGGCACAGGGAAGCGATCTGGGACTACGGCTGGGCCTAGAGAGGCTCGGGCTTCGCGCGCGACGGTGAGCGGCGGTGGATGTCGCCGGCGAGCGGTGTTCCAGAGGCTACGGCCTTTCAAAGACCACAGGGTCTAGTGCAATACGACCAGGGGGGTGATGTGCTGCTCACTGAGGCATCGTGGGGGCCGGAGACGCGACGGAGGGTGGTCGTCGATGATGACCGTGCGGCGGGGGCAGGCGGCGCTCACGGAGGGAGGTGCTGCAGGGGTGGCCGGGGTCCTTGGCTGGTGTAGATCGACTCCGGGGACTCCTGTGGAGGTGGTAGAGGGGTCAAGGGGGCGTGAGGCTCACCGGCGGCGAGCAATTTCGGTGGCGGTGGTCTTACCCGTGGCGGTGCTCCGGGGGAAAATTCGGGCCGAGGTCGCGGGTGAAGGGCTCAGGAGCTCCGGGGTGGTCAGGCGGTGCTGATGCGCAGGCTCTCGCGGGCCGTGGCACGGTGGGACGGCGTGCCCACGGTGGCGCAGAGGTGATGGGGCGGCGGAGGAAAAAGGGGCGGCGGCTGCTGGAGATCCTCGGGCGACGCAGGAGCTAGGGTTAGGGTGCAGATGGTTGGGGCGGCTCTTTGTAGGGTGGCGGCGGTCCCATTGACGTGCGGGCCCGAGGAGGGGAGCTCGCCAGGGATCTCAGGGAGGGAGGTTGCGCCGGAGAAGAAGGGAGGAAGGAGAAGGGGGCGCTGACACGCGGGCCCGGGCTGGCAGCGAGAGGAAAGAGAGGCGCGGACGCTCGGGCTGGGGAAGAAGGGAATGGGCCGGCTTGGCCCATGCGGGGGAATGGAAAGAGGGGAGGGAAGCGCTGGGCCTCGGGGAAACTTGGGCCAGGGGGAAAGAGAGGGCCCGTGAGGGGGAGAGGGAGAAGGTTTGGGCTGGGCTAGGCTTCTTTGCTTCCTTTCTTCTTTCCTATTTCTCTTCTACACTCAAACATTCAAACCATTCCATTTGAATTCAAATAATTTTGAATTCAAACCCACACAAATAAAACCATGCAGCAGCATGAATGCACAAGCAAGTTGACTTATAATAAATTTTAATTACTTGCGTTATGAAATTACTTTAAATGTGAGATAAATTAGGGAAACCCTGGAAATTTTATTTGAGCCCAAAATAAATCCATTAAATTTTAAGGAAATTACCTTAGGGTGTTACATAGAGGGTAAGAGGTTACCACCACAATCTTGTGGGCCTGGAAATAGTGACTGAGTTTCCTAGATGCAACAAAGATAGCATAAAGGAGCTTATGCATCTCAGGGTACCTGGCCTTTGCCTCATGAAGGACCTCGCTGACATAGTAGACCGGCATCTGGACGGTCTTAACTTTGCTTGTCAAACTGGGTCCTTCTCCTTGTGCTGGGGACTCGCCGGACCCCATGTCACCTGGTGTTTCCCCGGGTCGGGACCCGGCCGGACCCTCCGAACCAGGGCCAGTTGACTCACTGGTGGAGGCCGGACCTTCCCCAACAAGGGAACCCGCTGGGGCCCCCTGCTGGAGCCGCTCGGACCTCTCAGTGACCAGCACCATGCTGATCACCTCAGTCGTTGCTGCAAGATAAAGAAACAGTGTCCCACCTGGGTCCGGGGCTACCAGGACCGGTAAAGAAGTGAGGTGCTGCTTCATCTCCTGGAAGGCTTGTTCTGCCTCTTTGGTCCATGTGAATGGACCGGACTCCCTCATCAGCTTGAAGAAGGGTAGCGCCCTCTCTGCCAGCCTTGAAATGAAGCGGCTGAGGGCTGCAAGGGACCCCATCAACCTCTGCACATCCTTGAGACGCGCAGGGGGTCTCATTGCCTCGATTGCCCGGATCTTGTCCGGGTTGGCCTCGATTACCCGGTGGGAAACCAGGAAACCAAGGAGCTTTCCCGCCGATACGCCAAAGACGCATTTCTCGGGGTTAAGCTTTGTTGAGGTCGCGTGCAGCTTGTCAGAGACTTGAGCTAAATTTTCTAGGAGGGACTTTGATTCTCTAGTCTTAACAACGATGTCATCAACATACACCTCAACTATATCCCTAACCAAATCACCTAGAGTGATGTTCATTGCACGAGCAAAGGTGGGTAGAGCATTAAGCAATCCATAAGGCATCACTATATAACAATAAAGACCATCCACAGTTACAAAAGCTGTATGCCTCCTATCATCCCTAGCCATTTTGATTTGGTGAAAACCAGAATATGCATCTATGAACGACAGCAAATCACACCCGGAGGTGGAGTCTACAATCTGATATATTCGCGGGAGTGGATAAGGGTCTTTAGGACATGCCTTATTGAGATTGGTGTAGTCGATGCACATCTAAAGCTTCCCGTTTGCCTTCGGGACCACGACCGGATTGGCCAACCACACTGGGTGGTAGACCTCCTCGATGAAGCCAGCCTGCAACAGCTTTCGGACCTCTTCATGGATGAAGTTTTGCCGCTCGATGGACTGCTTCCGTGGCTTCTGCTGGACCGTCCTGGCATCAGGGTGGATCTTCAAATGGTGCTCAATCACCTCCCCTAGGGATCCCGGGCATCTGTGACGGTTCCAGGTGAACACATCGTCATTTGCCCGGAGGAAGGCGATAAGCACGCTTTCCTATTTCTCTCCCAGATTCCCACCGATGCGGGTGGTCTGGAAGGCCTCCGCTCCGACCTGGACGGTCTTCATGGGTACATCGTCCGTATCAGACAGACGGACCTTGGGTGCCTTGGCTAGAGCCTTGGCACTCGAGGTTGAGGGGTCGGACCCCTCGGCACCAGCTGCGGGGGCAAGTCCTGTTGCCAGCGCGTGGAGTTTTCAACTGCCACGACGGCAGCGGCCCGGTCGCTCTGGACGGTGAGGACGTCTGCCGGAGAAGGCATCTCCAGGACAAGGTACCCATAGTGGTCAACGGCCATGAACCAGTACAGGGCTAGTCTGCCGATGATGGCATTGAAGGGGAGGTTAACTTCCGCAACCTCGAACTGCATGTTCTCAGTGCGGAAGTTGTCCTCCATCCTGAAAGTGACCAGCAGGGAGATGGTCCCTACCAGATAAATGGGGTTCGGGCCCACTCCGGAGAATGGGCGTGATGGAGCCAGCTTAGACTCCGGGATCTGCAGGTGCTTGAACGCTGCATAGCTGATGACGCTGAGGCCCGCGCCTCCGTCGATCAGCACGTGGTGGAGGCGGATGTTGGCGATGGTGGGTGCCTTGACAAGTGGCAGCACTCCAGCGCCCACCATGTTCTCCGGGCAGTTAGATGGTCCGAAGGAGATGGTGGTATTTTTCCACTGCTGGTGGGGCGCCGCCTTTGGCTCCCCGGCTTCACCGAGAGGATCTCTCGGCGAAGGGTCTTGACGTCCCGCCGGGAGATGAGCTCCGAACTGCCACCGTACATGACGTACAGCTTCATGCGGTGCTCGTCTCCACCGGACTCGGAGTCAGACTGGTGGAAGAGACCCTTGAGGTCCTTGTTGGGGGTTTGATACCCCAACTCCCTCTCCGTTGCAGCTGCATCGGCATCGGAGACTTTCTCCTTGTCGGACCGCTGCGGAGGGGAGGAGCCTTCCCTGGAGGCTTGGTCACGCCTCTTGCTGAGGTGTACCATGAGTTTCTGGATCTCGTAGCACTCGGTGGCGCTGTGGCGAGCCCCAGGATGAACAGGGCACGACCCGGGGTCGGTGCGCAGTTGACGTGGGCGCTTGCCTCGGGAGTTCTAGCCCCCGGTCGTCGCAGCAGCAATGGCCGGACCCCCGATCTGTGACTTGTCAATGCCACGGTTCTTCTTATTCTTTTTCTTGCCGCTGCCAGGGGCAACGACACTGTGGCAGAACCGCCTGAATTATTCCGGCTCAAGTGCACTAGTCATCGCTAAGCAGCCGATACTAACTCAACGCACTTCAAACGGAACAACCCATTGGTCTGTCGGGTCTCCGCCCGATACAACCACGGTTCAACAGGATCGAAGCAGGTTTATCTCGCACGAAGGTGAGTTTACAATCACAGCACAGCTCATTAATTTTTAATTTACAGAAATGCAAACATTATTACAAGCCTTTTTCAAACTTAATGTAAAAATTCATACAAACAGTGTTTAAAATGACAAGCTAAACAACTTGTCCAGGTTTATAGCGGAAGGAAAATGAACACGCGACTACACACGTCGTGAAGGTTGACACCATACTCAGCCCAAAGCTTGGTGTCACTCAGGAAGGTCACTGCCAGCCGAGGACAGATCCCATTCCACAGACCAGCCAAACGGAACCGAAGTTGGCCATGTAGGGCTATCCATGGGGTTCTCGAAGGTTATACCTGTAAAATTCACTAGTGAGACTGAGTATACTAATACTCAGCAAGACTTAACCAGTATTGGGTATACTTAGCCCGTAATTAGACTCATGAAGGCTTAAAATGGTTCTGGATTTAATTTCAGCTGAAAAGCAACAAAGAGTATGATATACTTTCAAATTTTAGCTTTCAATTTCTAATTTGATTAGCCAGTCTAGGTAAGCACCTACACTAGACAAGCAAGGTAGTGATTAGCAGTCATCAAGATTATTCCAACAATAGTTACAGTTCTTACTCCATGTGGCAGAAGGAATAAGCAGTCTCAATCTCCGCGAGAAACGGACGATTCTGAATCGAATTTCACCCTTGCAAGGTAAACCTAACACACACGCTTGGAACATCCAAAGATTGTTCAGAAGCAACCATTTCTCTCATATTCCGGGTTATGGATCAAGGCCACCACAAGCGACTGCAGGACCGTACGCACACCAATTGTGCAGGACATACGTCTGTAGCGCGACTACATGATCGTACTCCTGTCTGCTATGTAGAACGTACTCCCACACATCAGTGCGTGTGTACAACAGAAACAAAATAATCGAGTGGTGGAGACATGTCCATTTGCTGGGCCAATCAGGTACTAGGCTTACCGCTTTACCATATTTCGCAGCATGTGGCTAATACTTTCAAATGCTTAGCCACCACTACCACACACTGCGACCTTATCAACTTTTATCAACATAGACGGGGTAATCTTTCGTGTCATGATACTACACATGACCCCGTCCATGATCCTTACAGTGATTGCAGAATAGTAAACATGCAATTCCTATGTCGCGCGAGTGAC
Source organism: Panicum hallii (assembly GCF_002211085.1). Lineage (NCBI taxonomy): Eukaryota > Viridiplantae > Streptophyta > Magnoliopsida > Poales > Poaceae > Panicum > Panicum hallii. The sequence continues at coordinate 25,647,091 of NC_038048.1, read as the reverse complement.
AGGAAATCACTTGACTTCTACCGGTCCTATTAGCAGAGCATCTATTCGATATGGACCTAGGCACATTACATAGGTTCCTAGTATCAATGCATCTAGGGTTCCATTTCAACTCCTAGACTTAATGCAGGATATAATTTATAAGTATAAGATTGCATAATGTAGTTATTTGAAATACTAGGTTATGCACCGGGGCTTGCCTTCTTGAGTGGGGTTGGGGTCCGGAGTGTCAGAGACTTCCGAACTTTGGTTCGGGGCTTTAGTTAATATCTCGGTGACGTTTGTCGGGTCTTCAGAAAATCCTGGGTCTTGTTCCAGAATTAGCTCGTAGTCTTCGTCGTCGAGCATTGCGGACTCTACATGATATGCAACGATTTAAGTAAGATGGTGCTTGAGTTTAAAGGTTTTATTTCACGATAAAGTTGCAATCCAACAATTTAACCAACATGAATTCATGTAACAAGGGGGTGGGGTTTTAAGTTACCATCTACACTTGAATTATGTCATTTTAAGGGAATTACTTTGAAGTAATTCAACCAGTTTGATTTTTATTTTGAAAACCATAAAGATTCTAACCTTAAATTTTTGTGGATAAGTTTATTTTCCATAAATAAGCATATGGTGAATTTTTTATAATTTTCTAGAAACAGAAACTAAAATATTTGAATTTGAATTCAAACTCCAAGTTTAAATTCAAATCCCAAGCAATCAGAATTATAAATTCTTGAAAATTAAATTATGAACTAATTATCAATATATTAAGCTATGGTAAAAAGATCTAGACAAGAGAGCCTTAAGAATATGTTTAAATAATTTGAAATCTTTCCTAATTTGATTTGTAAAAGGTTAAAGAAAATTAACTACAAGGCTATGCTAAACATGAAATTTTTACACTGGCTTACCCATGACCTAGAGAAGCTGCATACCAAAAATCATAAGAAGATAAGCTAAGATACAAAAGTTATGCATAAAATAACTCTTTTACTTAGGTTTAAAATAGATCAAAATGCATTTTGTTTCATATCAAACTTTATTAACAAAAGTTGTAGATCTTGATTTCTAGTTTCCAACAAAACTGGCTTGACAATTTTGGAGCTTCCTACAATTTCCTACTGATTTTACAAACTGGCAGCTTGCCCACATGAAATAATAAGAAGGTTTACACTAGGGTCCTTGGTTTCTTGCATATGGACCCTTAGGACAGGAAAACTATTCGTAGTTATGCCCTTGGCTCTCCCTGACGTCGCCGATGGATCTGCTCCGGCGCATTCTCGCCGACGGCGAGGTCTCCGGCTGTGGCAGAACCGCCTGAATTATTCCGGCTCAAGTGCGCTTATGATCACTATGCAGCTGTCATTAACTCAACGCACATCAAACGGAACAATCCATTGGTCTGTCGGGTCTCCACCCGATACAACCACGGTTCAACAGGATCGAAGCAGGCTTACCTCGCACGAAGGCGAGTTTACCATCATAGAACAGCTCATCAACTTTGAATTTACAGATAATCAAATATTATTACAAACCAGGTTCAAACTCAAATTAATTTACACAAACCGTGTTTAAACTGACAAGCAGAACAGCTTGTCCAAACTCATAGTGGAAAGAAAAGATTACATGACTACACACATCGTGAAAGTGGACACCAAGCTCAGCCCAAGGCCTGGGGTCACTCAGGAGGGTCACTGCCAGCCGGGGACGGGTCCCACTCCACGGACCAGCCAAAAGGAATAGATGTTGACCATGCGGAGCTGTCCATGGGATTTTTGAAAGTTAAACCTGCAACAGATACTAGCAAGGCTGAGCATTCTAATACTCAGCAAGGCTTACCCGAGTTTGGGTATACTTTAGCCCGTAACTAAACTCATGAAGGCATTGTAAAGGTTCTGGTTTATTTTCAGCTGAAAAGCAACAAAGAGTATAACCTACTTTCAAATTTTAGCTTGCAGATTCTAGCTTGATTAACCATTCTAGGTAAGCACCTATACTAAACAAGCAAGATAGAGATTATCATCCATCAGGATTATTCCATCAATAATTACACTTTTTACTCGATGTGGTAGAAGGAATAAGCAGTCTCAATCCTCGTGAGAGGCAGACGATTCTGAATTGAATTCAACCTTGCAAGATAAACCTAACACACACGCTTGGAACATCTAAAGATCGTTCCGAAGCAACCGTTTGCCTTTCATTCCGGGTCGTGGGCAGACCACCACAAGCGACTTGCAAGACCGTACGCACACCAATTGTGCAGGACATATGTCTATAGCACGACTACATGAACCCGTATTCCTGTCTGCCTTGCAGAATGTACTCCCACACGTCGGTGCGTGAGAAAAACCAAATTACGAGTGGTGGGAGGTATGCCCACTTGCCGGACCAATCGGTTACTAGGCTTACTGCTTACCATATTTCGTGGTATGTGGTTAGTACTTTCAAACGCTTAGCCACCACTACCACACATTTTGACCTTAAAACTTTCATCAAAATAGACAGTGTAATCTTCAGGTCATGATACAGCACATGACCCTGTCCATCATCCTTATAATGGTTGCCGAATTGTAAACAAGCAACTCTTATATCCTGCGAGTGACAGGAAATCACCCGACTTCTACCGGTCCTATTTAGCAGAGCATCTAAGCAATAAGGACTCGGGTACAATACATTGGATTCCTAAGATCTCATGCAACTAGGGTTTCACTTCAACTCCTAGACGTAATGCAAGATATATAATGTATAAGAGAAATGGTATTAAATTGAAATACTGGGATATGCATCGGGGCTTGCCTTCTTGAGTGGGGTTGGGGGCAGAAGTGTCAGAGGCTTCCGAACTTTGGTTTGGGGCTTCAGTTAGTTCCTCGACGACTTGTGTTGGGTCTTCAGGAAATCCTTGGTCTTGCTCTAAGACCAATTCGTAATCTCCGTCGTTGAGCGTTGTTGATTCTATATGATATGCAACAATTTAAGTAAGATGATGTTTGAATTTAAGATCTTATGTCACATCAAAGTTGCAATCCAACAAAGTCAACACACATGGATTCATGAAATAAAAGGGGTTTAGGCTTGAATTACCATTCATAATTGAGTCATGGTTATAGTACTGAATTTATTGCAAACAGGAACTAGAACATTTGAATTTGAATTTAAATTCCAAGTTTTAAATTCAAAACTTAAGTAACTAAGATCATAAAGTCTTGAAAATTTAATTATATACTAAACACCAACACATTAGAGTATGACAAAAAGATCTTAACCAATTAGGTTTAAAGAACATGCTTGGTTAACTTTAGAACATTAAAGGCGGCTCGGGTCCGGCGGTGCGGGCCACAGTGTGTGGGGTGGACACGGCCAGGGCGGAGGCTGGCGCAGCGTGGTGCACCTCCAGGCAGGCGCGGCTCCAGGCAGGAGCGGGCAGAGCTGGGCTTGGGCGGAACGCGCGCAGGCGCTAGCACGGGAGCAGGCGCGCATGAGCGCGTGGCGTTGGCGGTAGGATGGAGCGCACAAGTGAGCGCGGTGCAAGGCGGCCACGAACGGCTGGCGGAGCGTGCAGGAGCGTGTGCGGGCAACGCGTGTGCTGGAACAGGAGCAGGCGCAAGCGCGAGCAGGAGCGGCTGTGGCTCGGACACGGGAACAGGCAGCGCAGGAATTGAAAGCCCGTCAGTGCTCGGCACTCGGTGGGCTCAGCCAGAAGGTGGAAGCACCGCCGGAGGTGTCGGTGAGGCTGTCGGCAATGGCGCAGGAGCGGAGCTCAGGGCTCGCGATGCCGCGGCGCGACGACTCGGCGCGGACCCACACGGGGAAAACAATGGAGCTGCGCGTGAAGGACGTCGGAGACCGTTGAGGAGGAAGCCGCGGACGAAGTCAAGCAGCACTGCGAACTGCTCGTGGAGAACGGAGGTGGCCTGGCGCGGACAGTAGTGGAAGGTGTGATCCTAATGCAGGCAGGCCTCGGTCCTCGTGGAGGCGGAGGAGCGGTTATGGCACGGCGAGCCGGAAGGAAAGGCGGCGAAGCAAAGGCGGAGGTCCGGGCGGAATTAGACTGGCGCGTCTGCGGATGCGAGCGAAAGTGTTCTACCGGTTGCCGACTTGGCTCGTTTCCGCAGGCGTGAGCACGTGCAAGGCAACCGGCCACGCGCGAGCAAGTTGAGGGCCAGCAATATGAAAGCAGAATGGGAGTGGTGGCTCTGCGGGTGGCTGCGCAAGCATGCCGGTAGTGCACGCACCGGAGCAGTCAGGTTGAGGAGGGTTTCTTCGTGTGCGAGCAAGAGCGTTCGGCCGGCCATGCTTTAGCAACACACGTGCGTGAGTGGAGGAAGTTCAACCCGTGAGCAGGAAAACCCTGAGGTTCACGGAGTAGTGGGCATAGCGAACTGATCCGGCTCCATCGTCTCGTCCTATAAGTTCACAACGTCCAGCAGATCTTACCCTTCACCGATCGTCCGAGCAAGACCACAACACCTCAAAGAAGCTCCTGGACCCCCATCGAGCCTCTTCAATCCCTGTATGCTGGAACATCATCGCCATGGCAAAGCCAACTACCATCACCACGGGTCACCGTGAGAAATACCTCTCCGACCATCTTCCACTCACTACAATCCCCTAACAAGCTTCTTCGTCACCCACGGAACCTTGTCACCGTCGGGCTCTTCTCATCGTCAATCCTGTTCACCACGGGAATTCACTTTTCGCCTGTTCTTCTCCACAACCAAGGCTACCCCAAGGTTTGCCCTGATTCATTGAATCTTCCTAATGCGGGCGACCCCTTTGCCAGAATATCGTCGTTATCTTCCTGTTCTCTGTTTTCCCCGACCAGGGACTTAATTGCTTTGTTTTAGAAAGTTCTAGGGTGTTCTTTGCAAAATTTCCAGAGCTTTCTTTATTTCAACTCAGTGAACTTCTACATTTCATAGATTTTTGTAAGAAGTTCATAAAATTATAAAATCAGTTTTGTTTGAATCCTTAGATTAAAATCTACGAGTTTATGTTGTGATCTTGAATTGAAGTCTTTGATTTGTGGTCTAGGTTAACTATTAGGAAATGAATTACGAGTGCTCATATCACTGCCATCAAGACCTTGTCCATGTCTTGATTGCAGTCTCTTTATGGTCCTCTTCGTATAAAGATCCTTGTTAGTCCATGTGCATCTGCTGCTTAGCCAATACATCTTTGCAGCTATGCTTCAGTGTCGGCTATTAGCTCAGCCGCTAAGCATCTGTCTCCTTTGAGTCCGTGATGTTTCTGTGTAACAGCTGTCAGCCGATGCATTTCTTTTGATATGCTTCTACCATCGGCTGGTTAGCTGATACGGTTGTTACCTTTCTAATATCGGCTACTACCGATACAACTCTTTTGTTCTGTTCTACATCGGCCGATCCAAGCCGATTCTAGTTGTTTTCCATATCGGTTATGGCTGATCAATCCTTAGATTTCCCCTCCTTATCCGCACACTTCTATCAGTCGATTTATCGACTGAGAGATCGGCTATATATCTATCGGTCACATACCCTCAACCCCACTCCAATCGGCTGTACGTCACTCAATTGTTGTGCTGACGTAATCGAGCCGATACAACCACACCTAGTTACCTAGGATAACACTTAAGCACATCTCAGTTAAGACACAACTGCTTTAGGAATCACCCCTCTGCTAAAGTAATCGATGCTTTCATCAATCAATTAGGAAACCGATGCACCTTTCCATCGGCTAAACCTCTGTTGTTTCCAATCGGCTCTGTTGTAATCTTCAACAAGTAGCCGATTCTAATTAGTTGTTCCCCTAAAGCTCTGTCTAAGTTTAGTCTCAGATCTTTTTGGTTGTTATGTGAGTAGTATGTTAAATGAGTGTTGGATTGCAACTTTATCGTGAAGTAAAATAGCTTTATGTGCACACTTTGAATGTAATGTTGCATTGCATGTAGATACGACTACTTCTGCAAACGGTACCTACAAAATCTCCTAGGAGTCTGCAGAGGATGTTTCTGAAGACCAAGTGAACATCACCAAAGGATCATCTGAAGCCCTGAACCAAAGTTCGGAAACTAGTAATACTAACATCCCTGACTTCAGCCCCACCAGTAAAGGCAAGCCCCAGTGCATACCCTAGTATTTCAATTTATTACCATTTTGTTTATACATTATATATCTTGCATTACGTCTAGGAGTTGAAATGAAACCCTAGTTGCATGAGACCTTGGGAATCCAATGTAATGTACCCGAGTCCTTATCGCTTAGATGCTTTGCTAAATAGGACCGGTAAAAGTCGGGTGATTTCCTGTCACTCGCGCGATATAGGAGTTGCATGTTTACAATTCTGCAATCACTATAAGGATGATGGATAGGGTCATATGTTGTATCATGACCTGGAGGTTTACCCTGTCTGTTTTGATAAAGGTGGTTAAGGCCGAACCATGTGGTAGTGGTGGCTAAGCATTTGAAAGTACTAGCCACATGCCGCGAAATATGGTAAGCGGTAAGCCTAGTAACCAGTCGGCCCGGCAAGTGGGCATACCTCCCACCACTCGATTAATTTGGTTTTTCTCACGCACCGACCTGTGGGAGTATGTTCTGCGTGGCAGACAGGAATACGGGTTTTGTAGTCATGCTACAGACGTATGTCCTGCATAGTTGGTGTGCGTACGGTCCTGCAAGTCACTTGTGGTGGCCTGCCCACGATCCGGAATGAAAGGCAAACGGTTGCTTCGGAACATTCTGTGGATGTTCCAAGCGTGTGTGTTAGGTTTACCTTGCAAGGTTAAATTCGATTCGGAATCGTCCGCCTTTCACGAGGATTGAGACTGCTTATCCCTTTTACCACATAGAGTAAAAAAGTGTAATTGTTGATGAAATAATCTTGATGGATGATAATATCTATCTTGCTTGTTCAGTATAAGTGCTTACCTAGAATGGCTAATCAAATTAGAATCTGAAAGCTAAAACTTGAAAGTAGATTATATTCTTAGTTGCTTTTTCCGCTAAAGATAACTCCGAACCTCTACAATGCCTTCATGAGTCTAGTTATGGGCTAAAGTATACCCAATCCCGGGTAAGCCTTGCTGAGTATTAGTATACTCAGTCTTGCTAGTTATATGTTTTTCAGGTAAAGTCCTTGAGGACCCTACTCTTACCCTGCCTTGGCCCTATGCTCTTCCAGATGGATGGTCCGTGGAATGGGATCCATCCCCGGCCAATGCTGATGATACCGAGTGATGTCGTGCTCGGGCTTAGCATGACATCCGTCTTGATGACGTGCTGTAGATCATCGCGTATGTTTTCCGCTGCCAAAAACCATAACTTTAACAGTTGGTAATAATTTCTCTAATTTGAAACTTCGTACTATTGTTGGAAACCCTTGTAATGTGGTTCCCTGTGATGTAAAATAAGATGGTGATTGTATCTCTAGACTCACCTTCGTGTGAGGTAACCTTATTTGATCCTGTATCGGTGGTTTATCAGGACGCTACCCGACAAGCCAAGGGATTATACCATTTGAAGCACGTTGGAGCCCTCTGGAGTGGACTCGCGTACTTGAGCCGGTATAATTTAGGTTGGTTCTGCCACACGCCCGATACAACCACGGTTCAACAGGATCGAAGCAGGCTTACCTCGCATGAAGGCGAGTTTACCATCACAGAACAGCTCATCAACTTTGAATTTATAGATAATCAAACATTATTACAAACCAGGTTCAAACTCAAATTAATTTACACAAACCGTGTTTAAACTGACAAGCAGAACAGCTTGTCCAAACTCACAGCGGAAAGAAAAGATTACATGACTACACACGTCGCGAAAGTGGACACCAAGCTCAGCCCAAGGCCTGGGGTCACTCAGGAGGGTCACTGCCAGCCGGGGATAGGTCCCACTCCACGGACCAGCCAAAAGGAACAGATGTTGACCATGCGGAGTTGTCCATGGGATTCTCGAAAGTTAAACCTGCAACAGATACTAGCAAGGCTGAGCATTCTAATACTCAGCAAGGCTTACCCGAGTTTGGGTATACTTTAGCCCGTAACTAAACTCATGAAGGCATTGTAAAGGTTCTGGTTTATTTTCAGCTGAAAAGCAACAAAGAGTATAACCTACTTTCAAATTTTAGCTTGCAGATTCTAGCTTGATTAACCATTCTAGGTAAGCACCTATACTAAACAAGCAAGATAGAGATTATCATCCATCAGGATTATTCCATCAATAATTACACTTTTTACTCGATGTGGCAGAAGGAATAAGTAGTCTCAATCCTCGTGAGAGGCGGACGATTCTGAATCGAATTCAACCTTGCAAGGTAAACCTAACACACACGCTTGGAACATCTAAAGATCATTCCGAAGCAACCGTTTGCCTTTCATTCCGGGTCGTGGGCAGGCCACCACAAGCGACTTGCAGGACCATACGCACACCAATTGTGCAGGACATACGTCTGTAGCGCGACTACTTGAACCCGTATTACTGTCTGCCTTGCAGAACGTACTCCCACACGTCGGTGCATGAGAAAAACCAAATTACAAGTGGTGGGAGGTATGCCCACTAGCTGGGCCGATCGGTTACTAGGCTTACCGCTCACATATTTCACCGTATGTGCTTACTACTTTCAAACGCTTAGCCACCACTACCACACATTTTGACCTTAAAACTTTCATCAAAATAGACAGGGTAATCTTCAGGTCATGATACAGCACATGACTCTGTCCATCATCCTTATAAAGGTTGCCGAATTGTAAACAAGCAACTCTTATATCGCGCGAGTGACAGGAAATCACCCGACTTCTACCGGTCCTATTTAGCAGAGCATCTAAGCGATAAGGACTCGGGTACAATATATTGGATTCCTAAGATCTCATGCAACTAGGGTTTCACTTCAACTCCTAGACGTAATGCAAGATATATAATGTATAAGAGAAATGGTATTAAATTGAAATACTGGGATATGCATCGGGGCTTGCCTTCTTGAGTGGGGTTGGGGGCAGAAGTGTCAGAGGCTTCCGAACTTTGGTTCGGGGCTTCAGTTAGTTCCTCGACGACTTGTGTTGGGTCTTCAGGAAATCCTTGGTCTTGCTCTAAGACCAATTCGTAATCTCCGTCATCGAGCGTCGTTGATTCTATATGATATGCGACAATTTAAGTAAGATGATGTTTGAATTTAAGATCTTATGTCACATCAAAGTTGCAATCCAACAAAGTCAACACACATGAATTCATGAAATAAAAGGGGTTTAGGCTTGAATTACCATTCATAATTGAGTCATGGTTATAGTACTGAATTTATTGCAAACAGGAATTAGAACATTTGAATTTGAATTTAAATTCCAAGTTTTAAATTCAAAACATAAGTAACTAAGATCATAAAGTCTTGAAAATTTAATTATATACTAAACACCAACACATTAGAGTATGACAAAAAGATCTTAACCAATTAGGTTTAAAGAACATGCTTGGTTAACTTTAGAACATTTTAAATTTAAATTACCTAAATTCAAAAGGAGTTAAGCTACAAAATAATGCTAGGTTTGAAATTTTAACACAAGGTTATACATAACTTATAGAAGTTACATGCTAAAAATTATAAGAAGCAAGGCTAATATGTAGAAGTTATGTATAAAATACCTTTTAACCTTAGATTTAAAAATAGATGCAAAAGTATTTTGTTTCAAACTAAACTTTATTAATAAAAGTTGGAGGGTTTGAAATCTAGTTTCCTACAAAACTAGTTTTGCAATTTTTGGATTTTCTATAGTTTTCTATGAATTTGACAAGACAGCAGCACTAAACACATGAAATAACAAAAGGGCTTTGCACTGGGGTCCCTGGGTTTTAACACTTAGACCCTTAGAAACTAAACAACTATCACAGATATGCCCTTGCCGGCATGCGACGGCGTCCGGCGTCCCTGTCTCCGGCATTCTCGCCGGCGGCGAGGTCCGGGGTGGAAGAGGATTGGTGCAACGTGACCTACAGGGGCTACTGAACACGATGGAGGGTGATGTGCTCAAGGAGCGGTGGCAGAGCACGGCCGGCGACGAGCAATGGCGGCGGCCGCGTCGGGGCATCGTCGTTCTCGGTGAGGGGCCGGCGAACATGGGGGAACAAGGCGCGCACAAGCTCTGGGGAAGTGCGGGGATGTTTTCCCCCAGCTTAAATTGGACAGAGACAGACCAGAGAGGGGTGATCGACGGCGGGGTGGAGCTCGGTTCTCACCGGCGGTAATGGCGATCGACGTTCTGCGGGTTCTAGTGATGGAGGGTGGAGGAGGAGGGGCTGGATAGCTTCAGGAGGATGATGTAGTGCTGATGGTGCTGCTGATTGGAGCGGGGAGGTCTCGTAGCGGTGGGCTGGCGAAAGGCCGAGCGGCGGCGGTGCTGGAAGCTCACCGGTGCTGTGGGAAAGGATGCTGGGGTGGAAGAAAACTAAATTGCAGAGGCCAAGGAGCACCAGCAGATCACGGCGGAGCTAAAGCTGCACTGGATTGGGGTTTAGGGGGAGTGTGGGCGTCGGTCGACGGTCGTCCAGAGGCACAGCGGAGGTTCAGTGAGAGGTGGTGGCCGGAGTAAAGGAAAAAGAGGGAAAAAGTGTGTGTGCAACGCGAGAACGAGTGTGTTAGAGACTCCAGGACATGCTCGGGTTCAAGAACAAGACGTGACCGAGCGGCGGCAGGAGCTGGCACGTCGGTGGCGTGCGTGGCGATCGCGGCGGCGCTCGGGCAGAGGCTCAACAACGTGGAGGCATACGGGCAAGCCAGCTCAGGGTCAGAAAGGCGGCGGGACGGTAGAGAGATGATGCGTGGAGCGTAGGAAGGCAGGGGGTTGGCGCGGGAGATGCCACGACGGCGAGCGGCGGCGAGGATCAGCTCGGGCAGGAGGCGAACAACGTGGCCGAGCGGGGAGAAGCCAGCGCGGGGGTGGGAAGCGGCGGGGCAGCGGTAGGGGTGGCACGTGGCAAGATCCTGAGCGGAGCAGAGGTGGCAGGGCGGCGCACATGGCCGGGCAGCGGCGGCGGCGTGCGGCAGAGGAGAAGCAGTGAGGAGGGAGAGAGAGGTAGACGAAGAGGGACTTGGTTGCAAAAATAGAGAAACACAGAGACTCTACTGTAAAGCATAGATAACTTTTCATCTGTTGCTCAAATGGAGATGGGCCCAAAAGCAAAAGTGTGTAGTTTTCCAAAATGCACAACTTTGCTTTAAGGTTCATCCACAGAAGAGCAACAGTTTTGAAATTAATATGAAACTTAGCTAAATTTTCAAACTTTATGTAAATCCTATAGATAAAACTACACTACACATACATCCAAAAGGTAGTTTCACCTACTTTTGAGATTTAAACACAAGTTTTGATCTTTTGCAAAATAACCCCCATACATTTGAATTCTACCCCCAAAATTCACCCAATTAGCACAAAAGGACCCTGATTTAAATATAATTATATAAGCAATCACTTTTCCCTATCATTAACATTTTTAAACCCACTTTGCTACATTTTGTATACAACAACACACTAAAGATCTAGGGTGTGACCATACTATTTGATACCAGCTGTGGCAGAACCGCCTGAATTATTCCGGCTCAAGTGCGCTAATGATCACTATGGAGCTGTCATTAACTCAACGCACTTCAAACGGAATAATCCATTGGTCTGTCGGGTCTCCACCCGATACAACCACGGTTCAATAGGATCGAAGCAGGCTTACCTCGCACAAAGGTGAGTTTACCATCACAGAACAGCTCATCAACTTTGAATTTATAGATAATCAAACATTATTACAAACCAGGTTCAAACTCAAATTAATTTACACAAACCGTGTTTAAACTGACAAGCAGAATAGTTTGTCCAAACTCACAGCGAAAAGAAAAGATTACATGACTACACACATCACGAAAGTGGATGCCAAGCTCAGCCTAAGGCCTGGGGTCACTCAGGAGGGTCACTGCCAGCCGGGGACGGGTCCCACTCCACGGACCAGCCAAAAGGAACAGATGTTGACCATGCGGAGTTGTCCATGGGATTCTCGAAAGTTAAACCTGCAACAGATACTAGCAAGGCTGAGCATTCTAATACTCAGCAAGGCTTACCCGAGTTTGGGTATACTTTAGCCCGTAACTAAACTCATGAAGGCATTGTAAAGGTTCTGGTTTATTTTCAGCTGAAAAGCAACAAAGAGTATAACCTACTTTCAAATTTTAGCTTGCAGATTCTAGCTTGATTAACCATTCTAGGTAAGCACCTATACTAAACAAGCAAGATAGAGATTATCATCCATCAGGATTATTCCATCAATAATTACACTTTTTACACGATGTGGCAGAAGGAATAAGCAGTCTCAATCCTCGTGAGAGGCGGACGATTCTTAATCGAATTCAACCTTGCAAGATAAACCTAACACACACGCTTGAAACATCTAAAGATCGTTCCGAAGCACCCGTTTGCCTTTCATTCCGGGTCGTGTGCAGGCCACCACAAGCGACTTGCAGGAACGTACGCACACCAATTGTGCAGGACATACGTCTGTAGCGCGACTACATGAACCCGTATTCCTGTCTGCCTTGCAGAACGTACTCCCACACGTCGGTGTGTGAGAAAAACCAAATTACGAGTGGTGGGAGGTCTGCCCACTTGCTGGGCCGATCGGTTACTAGGCTTACCGCTTACCATATTTCGCGGGTATGTGGTTAGTACTTTCAAACGCTTAGCCACCACTACCACACATTTCGACCTTAAAACTTTCATCAAAATAGACAGGGTAATCTTCAGGTCATGATACAGCACATGACCCTGTCCATCATCCTTATAATGGTTGCCGAATTGTAAACAAGCAACTCTTATATCGCGCGAGTGACAGGAAATCACCCGACTTCTACCGGTCCTATTTAGCAGAGCATCTAAGCGATAAGGATTTGGGTACAATACATTGGATTCCTAAGATCTCATGCAACTAGGGTTTCACTTCAACTCCTAGACGTAATGCAAGATATATAATGTATAAGAGAAATGGTATTAAATTAAAATACTGGGATATGCATCGGGGCTTGCCTTCTTGAGTGGGGTTGGGGGCAGAAGTGTCAGAGGCTTCCGAACTTTGGTTCGGGGCTTCAGTTAGTTCCTTGACGACTTGTGTTGGGTCTTCAGGAAATCATTGGTCTTGCTCTAAGACCAATTCGTAATCTCCGTCGTCGAGCGTCGTTGATTCTATATGATATGCAACAATTTAAGTAAGATGATGTTTGAATTTAAGATCTTATGTCACATCAAAGTTGCAATCCAACAAAGTCAACACACATGAATTCATGAAATAAAAGGGGTTTAGGCTTGAATTACCATTCATAATTGAGTCATGGTTATAGTACTGAATTTATTGCAAACAGGAACTAGAACATTTGAATTTGAATTTAAATTCCAAGTTTTAAATTCAAAACTTAAGTAACTAAGATCATAAAGTCTTGAAAATTTAATTATATACTAAACTCCAACACATTAGAGTATGACAAAAAGATCTTAACCAATTAGGTTTAAAGAACATGCTTGGTTAACTTTAGAACATTTTAAATTTGAATTACCTAAATTCAAAATGAGTTAAGCTACAAAATAATGCTAGGTTTGAAATTTTAACACAAGGTTATACATGACTTATAGAAGTTACATGCTAAAAATTATAAGAAGCAAGGCTAATATGTAGAAGTTATGTATAAAATACCTTTTAACCTTAGATTTAAAAATAGATGCAAAAGTATTTTATTTCAAACTAAACTTTATTAATAAAATGAAGCGTCCCCTCATCAGAGGTGTCTAAATGTGATACAAATATCAGTCCCAGGAGGCTGATAACACATGTATTACATCAGATGGTTCATTACCGTACAAACCGTCGAGGTAGCGGGCACTGAAGCGCCACTATCAAGAGGGACAACATAAGGACTACAAACCAAACCAAAGTGCCAACAAAATCTAAGATAACATCAGAGTCTTGCGCCATGGTAAGCTTCCTGTGGAGACCCTGAACCACAGGCAAGGTTGGGTGCAGGACGGCGACCTACTCGACATCTTCAGGAACAAAGTTCGGATCCTCCTCTGTAAAAACTAGGCAAGAGTGAGTACATACGTACTCAACAAGTCCAACCACACCCGCGGAAGGGAATAATAAAGATCATGCATGGATATATCAAGGATGAGGCTAGGGTTCATTTGCGATAAAGCGAGCTTTTACACATGCAAGGGTTCATTTAATAAAAGAGTTTTCTCAAGACATTTCTATAGTAATCTAATAATAAGTGGGGTTGATCCTACACAAAGGATCCAAGTTTTAATACTACCGGACTCCTCATCCACAGTAGCTCACTGCACAACTGCCGGGCACTTTCAAAACAACTCACGCCACAAAACCAATCATCCCAAAATATCTATTGAAGTGACCATGCTGTAACTAGTCCAATACCGTGGACACGGCTATTCGAATAGATTTTACACTCTGTAGAGGTTGTACACTTTACCCACAAGTAGGGTACCGCACTACGAACACCTTAATGCCGCGGCGGATCCTAACAAAGCCATTACCCACCTTAGCTGAATCTAAGTAGCCAACACGGAAGCAACCATGGGATTAATGACCTATCAACAAAGTCATAACCGGGACATAACTCACACAGATCGTATTCCTTCTCCATGATCTCCCGTTGCTCACCCGCTCTCCTTTTGGCTAGCAGGATAACAAGTGGGGTTTATGCTAAACCGTTGCCCACACAACGGTCGAGTGGTTATACGATAAGTGGGTCAGGCAAGATGACACCTCAGTTCGTCCTTACATTGACACGATGGACATCTCCCAACCATGCTCAACCACAAAGGTACAAGCACACCAGTGGCATTTCACACAGAAAACACCGTCCATCTCATCAGGTTATATCTTTCTTTGATTTTCCCAAAATCCCATTTTATCTTTTAAAACACTCACACCCTTATTTTCGGTAAAGCGCTTTGTGGTCATGATTAAAATATAATAAAGGGAATAAAAGGTAATAAGCATCTCTAGCAGTAGTTAACGTCCAACAGAGCAAATCCTATATAGACATTAACCTAGGTCATCAAAGAATAGTCATAACAATCAAGGGGTGGCTATCCAACCATGTCTTGCAATAAAACAATGCATTTTATAAAACAAGCCAATAGGTTGCGTTTATAAAATTGGGATAAATATGCATCAAAGGATGGGATTGGACTTGCCGTCCTCAAAGCCTTCCGGAAGCTCCTCCTCGAGGTATGGGTCTTCGGGCTCCGGCTCGCGGTCCTGCTCCTCCTCGATCACATCGTCGGCTACAACACACAAACAATCACACAATAAAACAAAGTTCACTGACAAGCTAAAAAGGGAAATAGAGAGCTTCGATTAAAAATAGAGGAGGCTATTATATTTGTTGGATGTGGATCTTGGGACTTGGAGAGAATATTTGATGCGTAGTGGAGTTTGGAATCGATTCAGAACATAATGTCACATGAAATGGGGGCTGCGGACTGCATAAGGAGGAAAAGTGGAGGGGGTTATGCACAAGTCTGCCTTTCTTCTTCCTCGAGATAGAACAGGAGGGGGAGGGGAATAGTAGGAGGGGGCGGCCAGGCCATGGGCGCCGGCCCCCTGGCGCATGGCAACACCCGGGGAGGGGGAAAAAGTAGAGAGGGGGCAGAGGGGGTCCGATTCCGGCCCTCACCTCGTGCGGAGACGGTCTACGGAGGGCTGTCCACGGTGATGGGTGGTGGGCGGCAATGGTGAGCAGCGGCGGCGAGCTGCAGCGTGAGGTAGAGGGGGAGAGGTGTTGGGGCGGTGTGGGCGGAGTGAGGGGCGGCTTAGGGTCTAATTTATAGGCCGAGAGGAAGAGGGGGAAATGGCCGGCGTGGGGATGTCACGGGCAGTACAGGAGCCTCGCCATTAATGGTGGCCGGTATGCTCGGGGACAAAGCGCAAGCTGCGAGGGTGAGGGGACGGGACGGGATAGGCCAGCGCAGCAGCGGGCCGCACGCCGGCTTGGCGTGCACGGGCAGCAGCGGGTCGTGCGCTGGCCCGCGCGTGCGCGCAAGGAGCGGGCTACAGCTCAAGCAGGCAGCAGGCAGCACAGGGGAGAAAAGAAAGAGGAAGCCAGCGCAAAAAAAAGAGTCTAGAAAAAAAATTAGAAGAGAGAAATAAAATGGATTTAAACAAAATATGAGAAAAGAAAAGATAGAACACGCGCGCGGCGCTGACGGTCGCGGCTGGGCAGGCGCACGCGGCCGACCGTGACATGATGGTGATGTAACGGCAGGGTTGGTGGAAAAGGAAAAGGGGCGGGCGGCTCCGTGGAAAAAGAGGAAGAGACTGCGCGATGTCGGAACGATGGAAAATTGGGAGGTGGGCTTCAGGAGCTCAAGCGGCGGAAAAGGTTTAAAAGATTTTTAAGCGAGTGATTGGTAATGTAATTTAAATAAGATAAAAACGCGGGCGTTACAAACCTACCCCACTTAAAATGAATCTCATCCTCGAGATTCGGCTGGCTCCTAAATAGATGAGGAAACTCTTTCTTTAGAGCATCTTCACGTTCCCATGTAGCTTCTTCCACTCCATGTCTGCTCCACTGAACTCTGCAAATCCGTACTTCAGAGTTTCTTGTCCTTTTTGTGACAGTGTCCAAAATCTTGACAGGTACTTCCTGGTACCAAAGATCTGCCTGTAAAGCTATTTCTTCTTTCGGCACACACTCTCTCTTGGGTACCCTCAGACATCTTCTCAGTTGGGATACATGGAATACTGGGTGTATGTCGGCCATTCCTTTTGGTAGCTCTAGACGGTATGCCACAGCTCCAATTTTCTTCAGTACTTGGTACGGTCCAATGTACCGAGGGGCTAGTTTCCCATGTAACTGAAATCTTCGAGTCCCTCAAATAGGTGAAACCTTGAGATAGACGAAGTCTCCTAGATTGAAGCTTACTTCTCGTCTCCTCTTGTCTGAGTAACTCTTCTATCGAGATTGGGCGGCCTTCAGTTTTTCTCTAATTTTGGCCACTCTTTCTTCCGCTTCCTTTATGAGTACGGGTCCAATTAGGGCACGCTCTCCAACTTCTGACCACATCAGGGGGGTTCTGCACTTTCTCCCATAGAGAGCTTCAAATGGTGACATGCCCAAGCTTGCTTGATAACCATTGTTGTACGAAAACTCAGCATACGGTAAACTTTGTTCCCAATCCTTGCCATAAGTAAGGACACATGCTCTTAGCATATCTTCCATAATCTGGTTCACCCTTTCTGTTTGACCATCGGTCTACGGGTGATAAGCCGAACTGAAATCCAACTTGGTGCCTGTGGCCTTATGCAAACTTTTCCAAAACCTAGAGGTGAATTGGGTTCCTCTATCCGAAACAATTCTGCTAGGCACACCATGCAGCTTCACTATGTTGTCCACATAGAGCCGGGCTAGCTTTTCTCCACCATAATTGGTCCGTACAGGTAGGAAGTGAGCGACTTTTGTGAGCCGGTCCACTATCATCCATATGGAGTCATGTCCTTTCTGTGTCTTGGGTAAACCCACTACAAAATCCATTCCTATCTCATCCCATTTCCAAACCGGGATGGGTAAGGGTTGCAGCAACCCTGCTGGCTTCTGATGTTCGGCCTTGATTCTTTGACAAGTATCACAATGGGCGACGAACCTTGCAATGTCCGCCTTCATTCCACTCCACCAATACTTTTGTCTTATATCCACATACATCTTGGTGGATCCTGGGTGGATGGAATATGCCGAGTTGTGGGCCTCATCCATAATAGTCTATCGGAAGTCTCCTTCCTTAGGTACGCAAATTCTATCTTTGTACCATAAGGTTCCTTTGTCATCCACTCTAAAATCCGGTGCCTTATTTTCTCCAGTATGCATGCGGATTTTCATCAAGTCCTTATCTGAACCTTGGGCCTTTCTGATCTTATCCTCCAAAGTGGGTTGAACACTCAACTTGCGACTGGAACCATGGGGGGCGATGTGCACATTTAATCGTGCCATTTCTTCTTGTAGGTGGGCATCCTTAGGTCCATAAGGTTTTCGGCTTAAGGCATCTGCTACCACGTTTGCTTTACCAGGATGGTAATGAATTACCATATTATAATCCTTAACTAGTTCTAACCACCTTCTTTGCCTTAAGTTCAAATCTGGCTGGGTGAAGATGTACTTCAAGCTCTTATGGTCTGTGTAGATCTCACACCTATTCCCAATCAGATAGTGTCTCCAAATCTTGAGGGCATGTACTACGGCTGCAAACTCCAAATCATGGGTTGGGTAATTCTGCTCATGAGGCTTGAGTTGTCGGGAAGCATATGCCACTACTTTCCCATCTTGCATAAGGACACATCCTAATCCTTGACAGGATGCATCACAATAAATGACAAAGTCCCGTTGAATATCCGGTAAGGTTAGTACCGGGGCGATTGTCAGTCTTCTCTTTAACTCCTGGAAGCTTCTCTCACATGACTCGGTCCAGGTGAACTTCTTCTCTTTCTTGAGTAGCTCTGTCATGGGTTGGGCTATCTTGGAGAATCCTTCAATAAATCTCCGGTAATATCCGGCTAAACCGAGAAAGCTCCTGATTTCACTAACTTTGGTTGGTTGTTGCCAATTGGAGACTGCTTCAACTTTTTCGGGGTCCACTGCTACTCCTTCCGCGGTCAAGATATGACCAAGAAATGCTACTTTCTCAAGCCAAAATTCACACTTGCTGAACTTGGCGTAGAGCTTGTGCACTCTCGACTTCTCCAAAACCACTCGTAGGTGCTGCTCATGTTCTTCGACACTCTTAGAGTAAATAAGTATATCATCAATAAAAACTATGACAAACTTATCTAACTCTTCCATAAACACCTTATTCATGAGGTTCATGAAATAAGCAGGTGCATTGGTGAGTCCAAAGGACATCACCGTAAACTCATATTGCCCATAGCGGGTGACGAAGGCCGTCTTTGGAATATCACTTTCCTTAATCTTGAGCTGATGATATCCTGACCTTAAGTCTATCTTGGAGAAATACTTGGCTCCCTTCAGCTGATCAAAGAGGTCATCAATTCTGGGAAGGGGGTATTTGTTCTTGATGGTGACTTCATTTAGTGCACGGTAATCCACGCACATCCTCATGCTTCCGTCCTTCTTCTTGATGAACAAGACCGGAGCTCCCCATGGTGATGAGCTTGGTCTAATGAAACCACTTTATTGTAACTCTTCCAGTTGTCTCTTTAGTTCTGCCAATTCAGAGTCTGCCATCCTATAAGGTCTCTTAGCTATAGGGGAGGTTCCAGGGACAAGGTCAATGACAAACTCTATATCCCTATCTGGCGGCATTCCCGGGAGTTCTTCCGGGAAAACATCTAGGTATTCATTTACTACTGGAACTTCTTCCAAGAATTTAGCTTCCATACTAAATACCATTGGGTCCGATCCACTTCCCCGAGTATGGCAGGTTACTTGTACTCCTTCTGGGTTGGTTAGGTGTACCACCTTGTCAGCACAACTTATAATGCCATTGTGCAGGCTTAGCCAATCCATTCCAAGGATCACATCTATACCTTTAGACTTAAGTACTACTAGGTCTGCTAGGAACTCTACCCCACTTAAAATGATCCTTACCCGAGAACAGCCCAGTCGGCACTTAATGTCACCTCCAGGTGTTCGGGTTAATAGGGGTGTTTTTAGTAGTACTGTAGGTATATTGTGCTTTTCCACAAAACTTGAGGATACGAATGAATGTGATGCTCCAGAATCAAATAATATTGTTGCCAAAACTGAGCTGACTAGAAACTCACCGAGCACTACGCCCTGACCGTCCTGAGCCTCTTGCGCGTTGATGTGGTTGATGCGGGCTCATCCGAAGGACTGCTGGGGCGGCCCCATCTGCTGGTTGTTGTTGCCGGTATTGTTACTGTGGATGGGTACACGATTGGCTCCTGATAGAGCTGGCCTTGGTACATTCACCGAGTTGGAGAGGGCTGATGCTGCCGGCTTGTTATTGGCATATGGGCAATTGGCAATGAAGTGCCCTATCTCACGATAGTTGAAGCATGCTCGGGCATTATTGCTGGCAGTAACTTGGCTTGCATTGCTCTGTGGGGCCTTCATGGTGTTCTGGCTCTTGAACTATCTAAACTGGGTGCTAGGGGCTTGAGAGCCAGTAGCCTGTGACTGGGTCCTATACTGCATAGGGGCTTGGGACCTAGTCACTGGAGGGCCAAAGTGCCTCGGCTTCTGGAAACGGTCCTGCTGGCGAGCCTTGGTTTCCAGGAACTTACGCTTATTGTCTCTCTTTTCCTCTGCCATGGCTCTCTCGGTGATGATAGCCATGTTCATCAGTGTGTTGAAGTCTGGGTAGATGCATGGGGAAAGTAGCTTCTTAAGTTCTGCATTTAAACCCTTTCTGAACATATCCTACTTCTTTTCATCCTTGTCTACTTCCTCCAGTGCATAGTGAGCTAGTTCTATGAACTGGTATGTGTACTCCTCAACGGACTTGTTGCCTTATTGCAGCTCACGGAACTCATCTGCCTTGCGCTTCATGGTGGCTGCTGGGATGTGATAGCGACGGAACTCATCCACAAATTCCTTCCAAGTGATAGTGGAGGCATCCTGAGCAGCTGCACAGTAGTTCTCCCACCAAGCCAAAGCAGTTCCAGTGAGCTGGTGAGCAGCCAAACGGACCTTGTCACGGTCTTCATGCTCAAATGGTTCGAGTTTTCTCTTGATAACACGCAGCCAGTCATCTGCATCCAAGGGGTTGTAGGATCTGCAAAGGTGGGTGGCTTGGTCCTCAGAAAAGCTATCAATTTGTCATTTGTACTCTGCTCACGGGGCCTTGGGTTGGTGATGACATTGGTCAAAGCTTCCAGTAGGAGGTTCTGGTTGTTCAACACTTGCACTAGGTCAATGGCCGGTGGGGATGGGGCCTGACGTGCTCCTACTTGGCTTTCTCCTCCCTGCTGGCTTACTTCCTGATCTTCCTGATCTTCATGGCCGGGGGCTTGTCCTTGCACACCCCGTTGCCTCTCTGCACTTGGAGTGGTATGTGCCTGACTTTGGAAGGTCCTGGTGTTACGCCTGGGGGCCATCTGTGGATTGGGTAAAACCTTTATGAGACTTAGATTTGGAATTAAGTGATGTTTTTATTCTCGTATTTTTGAAAAGGCAGACTCCACCTACTGCCGACAATCACACAGACTAACAAGCATCAAGCACAAATAGTTTTATTTATTAAGCTGGGGGTACAACACTTGGGAGGGTACAGCCAAAACACGCACTACACGGTCGGGTACAAAGGGCACAACAGATGGGAGGGGCACAACTCTAAGCTTGGGGTCGGGACGGCTTCATCCTAGGGGCATCTCTAAGGCATGCTACTCAAGGGGCGAGTCGTCTTCCGGGGCGGAGTGCACTTCCAGTGGAATGAGTAGCTCTTCCTCGTCGTCCTCGAGGATCCCATTTTCTCGGGGCTGTTCGACAGCTCCTTCTTCTGCGGCTGCAGCTGACCTTTCGGCACCTTCAGGTGGAGCTTGCGGGGTCCCAAAAAGTCCTCCCCATCCTATGATGGGTGTTCCAATTAGGACTTGGGTCTCCCCGATTGCTGGGACGGGCGTTCCACTGCTTGTCCATTCCTGCATGCGCCGATCCTGGATTTGCCTGAGGTTTTCATGAGCGACGGCTTTGCTACTTATAGGGCCGTGGTCCTTGCTTCGGCTTGAGCCACTCGGATTTGGTGCATCCTCACTGCAAGCTCAGCTTGCTGGCCCGGTGGGTTTGCTCCCTTAGGAATCGGGTTGCTCGTCGAAGAGCTTGTCCAAGGAGATGAGGTAGGCGACCACATGGTACAAAAGGTCTTCTTGATGGTGGGCCATTCCAAGTTCTCATGCGGGCCTGCCAGACTTGCATCCTGATGGCTGGAGGAAAAGCCTCATCGGTGTTGGAATGAGGTGTTCCTCGAAGATCCAGCACAGGTAGCGAAGAGCCTTTCTGATGGCCAAGGGATAGGCATCCCGATGTTGAAATCCTGTGGCAGTCACTCGCCACGGCTTGATGTCGGGGTGGCGGGTGCTTCTGGCGATGGAAAGAACCACCCTACAGCGAAGAGTGCCGAGGTGTTCGTACTCTCTGCTGTAGTACCTTGGGCGCTCAGTAACACCGAGGCGCTCCAGGGAGTTGTCAAAAGGGGGGGAAACCAGCTCTTCTTGGCAAACGCCCTGGTCCAACCATTCTCGCCATCTGAAAACAAAGGTAGAGTGAACAAGCCTTGCACACATGGTAGGGTACAAGAAGGATAGACGGTCTTTATTTTTCAACAGGGTCGGGTACATCTCCCAAGGATACATTATTACTAGGTGATAGCTATAGCTTAGGTACTCTACCTTCCCAAGGGGATTCTTCCCCGATCCGGTTAGGGCGCTTCTTTGGTGGAAGACATTGCTCCAATACCTCATCTTCGGTCTGATTGCCCTTATCCCAATGGGTTTCTTCGGGTTCTCCTTCCAGTAATCCAGCTTCTCTTCTGCGCCACGATACGTTCCCTCTCTGAGGTTGCTTCCCATATGTCTTGGAGAGAGGCTAGGTAACTCTCAGCTTGTGCCTCAGCTTCTATTGTTCTCCTCCATTGTATTTCCAACTCTTGTTCTGCCTTTTCTGCCCTGCGGATTTGGTGCTTCAATTGTTTTGCTTGTTCGCGTAAAGTCGGTCTAGGCGGTGAGGTAAATGGACAGGTGGGAAACGTATCTTCTAGTTCTTCTTCCCTTCCCAATCCTCTCATCCGGGCAATCCATGAGCGTCCTCTTCCTTCAGCAGGTGGGAAAAATCCCATAGGAGTTCGCTGAAGATGATGCTTATAGACCACGCGTAGGCGTCGCAGGGCTTTTCGGGCAGCCTTTCGGTAGGTGTCTGGGAACCCAAAGCCAGTGGTGGAGATGAACCAGGGTCCACGTTGGGGTAGAGTGTGCTTTTTTCCCACGAAGATCATCAGGTCACACCGAAGGGTGCCTCAGAAGTTGTACTCCCGGTAGGTGTACTCCGGTGGGTCCACAACTCCGGCGCGTTCTAGGCTGAGTAGCAATAACCTCGGGAGGCCAGGCTCTACAGGGCAGATTCTATCACTCCATCCATTATCAGCCATCTAGAACAGACAAGGGCCAAAGGTAAGTGCCATGTGGAAAGGTGAGTTAAGTGGAGAAAGATCTAGTGGGAAACGGCTTAGAAAATATCCTCGGTCCTAAGGGTCGCGTCCTACTCTGATACCACCTGAAGCGTCCCCTCATCAGAGGTGACTAAATGTGATACAAATATCAGTCCCAGGAGGCTGATAACACATTTATTACATCAGATGGTTCATTACCGTACAAACCGTCGAGGTAGTGGGCACTGAAGCGCCACTATCAAGAGGGACAACATAAGGACTACAAGCCAAACTAAAGTGCCAACGAAATTTAAGATAATATCAGAGTCCTGCGCCATGATAAGCTTCCTATGGGGACCCTGAACCACAGGCAAGGTTGGGTGCAGGACGGCGACCTACTCGACGTCTTTAGGAATGAAGTTCGGATCCTCCACTGTAAAAACTAGGCAAGAGTGAGTACATATATACTCAACAAGTCCAACCACACCCACGGAGGGAATAACAAAGATCATGCACAGGATATATCAAGGATAAGACTAGGGTTCGTTTGCGATAAAGCGAGGTTTTACACATGCAAGGGTTCATTTAATAAAAGAGTTCTCTCAAAACATTTCTGTAGGGATCGAATAATAAGTGGGTTTGATCCTACACAAAGGATCCAGGTTTTAATGCTACCAGACTCCACATCCACAGTAGCTCACAGCACAACCACCGGACACTTTCAAAACAACTCACGCCACAAAACCAGGCATCCCAAAATGTTTATTGAAGTGACCATGCCGTAACTCGTCCAATACCGTGGACATGGCTATTCGAATAGATTTTACACTCTACAGAGCTTGTACACTTTACCCACAAGTAAGGTACCGCACTACGAACACCTTAGTTTCGCTGCGGATCCTAATAAAGCCATTACCCACCTTAGCTGAATCTAACTAGCCAACACGGAAGCAACCATGGGGTTAATGATCTATCAACAAAGTCATAACAGGGACATAACTCACACAGATTGTATTCCTTCCCCATGATCTCCCATTGCTCACCAGCTCTCCTTTTGGCTAGCAGAACAACTAGTGGGGTTTATGCTAATCCGTTGCCCACACAACGGTCGAGTGGTTGTACGATAAGTGGGTTAGGCAAGATGGCACCTCAGTTCATCCTTATATTGACAAGACGGACATCTCCCAACCATGCTCAACCACAAAGGTACAAGCTCACCAGTGGCATTTCACATAGGAAACACCATCCATCTCGTCAAGTTATATCTTTCTTTTATTTTCCTGAAATCCCGTTTTATCTTTTAAAACACTCTCACCTTTATTTTCGATAAAGCGCGTTGTGGTCATGGTTAAAATATAATAAAGGGAATAAAAGGTCCTAAGCATCTCTAGCTGCAGTTAACATCCAACAGAGCAAATCCTATATAGACATTAACCTAGGTCATCATGGAATAGTCATAGCAATCAAGGGGTGGCTATCCAACCATGTCTTGCAATAAAACAATGCATTTTATAAAATAGGTCAATAGGTTCTGTTTATAAAACTGGGATAAGTATGCATCAAAGGATGGGATTGGACTTGCCGTCCTCAAAGCCTTCCGGAAGCTCCTCCTCGAGGTACGGGTCTTCGGGCTCCGGCTCGCGGTCCTGCTCCTCCTCGGTCACACCATCGGCTACGACACACAAACAATCACACAATAAAAACAAAGTTCACCGACGAGCTAAAAAAAAGAGAGAAATAGAGAGCTTCGATAAAAAAATAGAGAAGACTATTATATTTGTCGGATGTGGATCCTGAGACTTGGAGAAATTATTTGATGCGTGGTGGAGTTTGGAATCGATTCGGAACAAAATGTCGCATGAATTGATGAGTTAAATGTCATTTAGGGAGTAGTTTAAAAGGATGAGGACTATTTGTAATGAAATAAAGAGATAGAAGGAGCTCTGGTGAAATATTTGGGAGAGGGAGGTGGAGGGTTGCGGACTGCATAAGGGGGAAAAGTGGAGAGGGTTATGCATAAGTCTGCCTTTCTTTTTCCTCGAGACAGAACGGGAGGGGGAGGGGAACGGTAGAATGGGGGGGCGGCCAGGCCATGGGCGCCGGTCCCCTGGTGCATAATGCCCGGGGAGGAGGGGAAAACGGAGAGGAGGCCGAGGGGGTCCGATTCCGGCCATCACCTCGTGCGGAGACGGTCTACGGAGGGCTGTCCACGGGGATGGGTGGTGGCTGGCAATGGTGAGCGGCGGCGGCGAGCTGCAGCGCGAGGTAGAGGAGGGGAGGTGATGGGGTGGTGTGGGCAGAGTGAGGGGAGGCTTGGGGTCTGATTTATAGGCCGAGAGGAAGAGGGGAGATGGCCGGCATGGGAGGGTCATGGGCAGTACAGGAACCTCACCATTAATGGTGGCTGGGATGCTCGGGGACAAGGCGCAAGCTGCAAGGGTGAGGGAACGGGACGGAGACGGGCGGCGCAGCAGCGGGCTGCACGCCGGCATGGCGTGCACAAGCAGCAAGCACGCAGCGGCACAGCGAGTAGCACCGGCCGCGGCAGCCGTGGCGTGACGCGGGCGGCGTGATGCGAGCGCGCGTGCACAGCCAGCAACGGGGGCAGTGGCGGGTCGTGCGCTGGCCCGCGCATGCACGCAAGGAGCGGGCTACAGCTCGAGCAAGCAGCAAGCAGCACAGGGGAGAAAAAGAAAGAGGAAGCCAGCGCAAAAAAAGAGTCTGGAAAAAAGTTAGAAGAGAGAAATAAAATGGATTTGAACAAAATGTGAGAAAAGAAAAGAGGGGACATGCGCGCGGCACCGATGATCGCGGCCGGGCAGGCGCACGCGGCCGAACGCGACACGATGGTGATGCAACGGGACGGCGGGGCTAGTGGAAAAGGAAAAGGGACGGGCGGCTCCGCGGAAAAAGAGGAAGAGTCTGCGCGATGTCGGAACGGTGGAAAATCGTGAGGTGGGCTTCGGGAGCTCAAGCGGCGGAAAGGTTTAAAGGATTTTTAAGCGAGTGATTGGTAGTGCAATTTAAATAAGATAAAAACGCGGGCGTTACAATGAGACATCATCCTGACCGTTGCACCGCAAACCCATGAATCTAATAGCCTATCATTGCCTCCGGTGATCGAAGAGCAGCCACATACAAATGAAGCTGAGGATGTCGATTTGGTTAATGGCCTGCTAGCACAAGAGGCGTTAGAGTTTGATAATTCACCGCCTTCGTCACCATTACATCCAATAAGTTCATCACCCCAAGAGGTCAGAACATGCTTCGTCTACATCCAAGCCGGCAGACGTGGGTGTAAGAACATGTGTACCCCGCCCGATTGAAACATATCAAAAGGAGCCATCAACAATGGTTGACAAATTCTTATTAGGAGCAATGAAGAACAGTTTAGCCTGCAAAGCGTCGGCCTCTGCAAGCAATGTTGAAAAGAGTCCAGAGCAGTCATCAGATGTTTGGGCTACAGATGAATGTCCGACCGAATATGAACATGGCAAGCCTTTCCTTCATGATTGGGAACTACTAGAAGGACGGTGGGAGATGAGAAAGTCTCATACCTGGATCATAAGAGCAATGAAGTTGGGTGTTCAGTCGATCACGACGAAAACCCCAAGGAAATGCTTTGGTATGTTGGAGAGACCTATCATTATTGAATTTGAGGAGTTGCATGCTCGTACCATTAGAAAAGACTCGACGTACAACTCATTTACATGTGGTGCTTGTAAGTACTTCTCCATATGTTCTTCTAGTCCTTCCATCTTACAACCGAAATAATGACTTCCGCCTTCCATAAAATATCCTGATGATGTAGAATGCAATTTGAAGATGAAAGAAAGACGAACTGGTACTCGGTTGCATACTGCAACCCTCAGATCATCGCCCAATCTGAACACTGCTTTAGGCTTACTAAAAATGTTGGAGACCAAATTGAAGCCGCAACAATTGATGAGAAAATGGAAGGCAACACAATAGGCGAAAGAATACGGTGGCGATCTATATATCATGGGTCATTAGGAAATGGAAGGATAAAAATTACATCATGTGTCCCTATGGTTTTGACTAAGTTTCTTTTGCGACCTATATGAACTATACTTCCTATGTAAATATAGTATGAATCATATACACGTTCATGTTTTGCAGCGACCACTAGATCTTAATCATCATCGAACTAAAGCGAGGCCTTGCGGTGGTCTTGGACTCAGCCGACTACCCACATGAGAAATATGCGGTTTTCATTGAAATCCTACACAAGTAAGTAACATAATTGCTTTTTATGCTTACTTACAGAAAATAAATATGAAAGTTCTTAAATTAACTTTTTATACTTATTTTGAGCAACATTTACCAGTTTAGCAAGCTTAACGGAGGCCCACATCTACAAGGAGGACCTAATTATTTGAAAATAATACATCACAAATGGGTTAGTGCCTATTTCCGTATGTTATATCACTATGTTACTAATAACTAATTTATTACACATGGCAATATTTGTATTTTCTTTTATGCAGTGTCACAAGCAACCTAACGGGGCTGTGCTTTGTGGATACTATCTGTGCGAATTCCTCAGGAACAACGGGCTCTACCGACAAACCCCGAAGATTTATGTTATTATACCCATATTTATATTTAGATCCTTCAATTTCCATATTTATACCCATATAATCTAATTATTACTAATCGTTCTATTCTCATTTAATTTTTTCAGTTACCGGAGATTCGAACGACATGTGCAGATTTCCAACACATCCTCAACCAAAGACGATATTGATGACATTTGCGCCAACATATGCAGATTCATCCATCGCGAGATCTGTCATGAGAGAGGATTGTACTATAGCGATGTAAGAGAGTTGGCTGAAGACTAGTGTCGTCAACTTCGCAACTGGGATAGTGCTAGGTGAACAGACCATATTGTATATATGTTCAGGCTACATTGTAACGTGAAACACGAATGCATCAGATCAGTTGTGTAGTAATTAGTTATGTCGTCGAATATATAATATTAATTTCCTATATGAAGGTGTGTATTAATATATAATATTAATTAATTAATTATGTAAATAAGAAAATAAATACAACAACTGTATTTGCAAAGGCCGAAATACGTTTGTCAAAATTGTCGTGAAATTTAAATTTGAAAATTGGCGGAAAATTTAAATTTGAAAACTGGCGGGAACATTTGAAAATTCAAACCTGACGCGGATAGTGATTATTTCTGCTAGTTGGCATTGAGGTATTTGTTCTGCCGTTTCAGCGAGCACACATGTGCCCCCGCCATCACTAATCGATGTGTACTGGCAGTCAGGAACCGCCAGCAGAAATCGGTATTTGTGCTGGTAGAGAGTTTCTGGTGGACACTTAGCCCGCCAGCACAAAGCCAATTTAGCCGCATCACAAACCGTTTCTGTACTAGTAACCATTGATTTTGGAGAGAACTGCCACGGATGTTCCTCTCGCGTGGTTGTTGGATCACCTAGACATTAGTCCAATCGTAATCGATCGAGCTCTGCGTATTCATTTCTGTTCGGCAGCACATGCTGTCAGAATAAAGCACGTACCTGTAGAAAACAGTATGATGTGTCCGCTTTATTGGCGTTCCCGAGAGAAGCACTTGTAGAGTATGGTTCATGAGCTGCAAAAGGAGGTAGAGAGGATGACTAATCTATGGCCTAGACATGGGCAAAGCAATTTGCCAGCATGACCAGCCGTGTTTGGTTGTTTAGCCGCCCTATTAAAGCTAGCTGCGTAACAGTTTTATAGCTCCAGCCAAATAAAGGTACGGCCGATAATGTGTCCCAAAACGTGCATGCCATGCATCGATCAGCACCTACCATCTATAAATAGGGATCTGCAGTGTGGACTGACACAGCAGCTACCTTCCTCTTCAGCTCGATCTCAAGAGTACTGTAGAGTCTAGACTCATTTGCCGTCCTTGATTAGCTCCAGCCCAGCAGCTGCTAATTAAGACGACAGTCATGGCTGCCAGCATTAAGCTCTGCTTATTAGCAGTCTCGTGCGCCCTGGTTTTGGCCACGGCATGCCACGGCCTCCAGGTGGGCTACTACAGGAAGACCTGCCCCAGGGCCGAGGCCCTCGTGAGGGCCGAGGTGAAGAAGGCCGTGCGCGCCAACCCCGGCGTCGGCGCCGGCCTCATCCGCATGCTCTTCCACGACTGCTTCGTCGAGGTACATTTCATTCTGATCTCTGCAGGCATGCACGGGACGAGATCAAAATGGCACGTTGTCCAAATTATTAGTATATTAATGACGTTTCCTTGTCTCTGACTAACCAAGGGAGCGTGTGCAGGGCTGTGACGCGTCCGTCCTCCTCGACCCGACGCAGGCGAACCCGCAGCCGGAGAAGCTGGGGGCGCCCAACAACCCCAGCCTGCGGGGGTACGAGGTGATCGACGCGGCCAAGGCAGCCGTCGAGAAGGCCTGCCCCGACACGGTCTCCTGCGCCGACATCATCGCCTTCGCCGGGCGCGACGCGTCCTACCTCCTCAGCCACGCCAAGGTCAGCTTCCACATGCCGGCGGGCCGCCTGGACGGGCGCAAGTCCCTCGCCAGCGAGACCCTCACGTTCCTGCCCGGCCCCTCCTCCAACCTCTCCAGCCTCGTCTCCGCCTTCGCCGCCAAGGGGCTCAGCGTCGAGGACGTGGTGGTCCTCTCCGGCGCGCACTCCATCGGCCGCTCCCACTGCTCCTCCTTCGTGCAGGCCCGTCTGAGCTCCCCGTCCGACATCGCCACGTCGCTGGCGACCATGCTGAGGAAGCAGTGCCCGGCCAACCCGACCACCGGCAACGACCCGACGGTGTCCCAGGACGTGGTCTCCCCGCACGCGCTGGACAACCAGTACTACAAGAACTTGCTGGCACGCAAGGTGCTGTTCACGTCGGACGCCACGCTGCTGTCGGCGCCCAACACCGCGAGGATGGTGCGCGCTAACGCGAGGTTCGCAGGCTCCTGGGAGAAGAAGTTCGCCAAGGCGATGGTGAAGATGGGGGCCATTGGCGTGAAGACCGGCCGCGACGGCGAGATCAGGAGGAGCTGCAGGCTCGTCAACTAGCTTGCAAGCTGCAGGTTTCGCTTGATCAGGAAACCAGAGATTGGTCCCGTTTGCTACTGCTTTTGAAGAAATTGTTTTCAAATGTGTTGGTCTGTCGTTGGCTCAGCTCGCCCCCACATGTAGCTGGTGGGCATACTTTTGGTTTCTTTGCTTTCGCCGCGGCAGTGTTGTATTTGTTGATTTCTTTTGCCATGATGATGAGGCATCTGCTGCCCTTTTCCGAAGAAATGTAGCAAATTCTCTTTGCCCTTCATATTGTCTCTATGAGACACCCAAAAGGGGGTCTAGAATGGAAAGTCTTCTTAATTTTTTATAACTGTCATGAATCATGAGAGAGTTTTGGACTTTGACCCAAATGAAAATTACATATACATCCGAACAAAGGTTCACTCACAAAACCATTTGTAGGGACACCATTTTTTTTTAGAGGTGGCATAAAAGATAACACGCTTCTGCAAATGGAGTAGGGTTACTGAACCAATTTACCTACCTCTGGAAAATTTACCTACCTCTGGAAATGTACTTTTAGAAGCGGGTGACGGCGTCACCCATCTCTGAAAACGACCACTATTTTTAGGGGCGGTAACGCCATCACCCGCCCCTAGAAATGTATTTTTAAGGAATCAGCCGCATGCATTTCAAGGGTGGGTGATAACATGATTACATGACCCGCCCTACAAATAGTTTCACGCAAAAAAAAATCATAAATTTTTTATATGATGTCGGATGAAGTCAAACTTTATATTAAAATTATAGAAATTGACGAGACCTACAATTTTGTAGTTGATAACTTTTTCATTTAAGGTCATTTAATAGTTTAAAAATTTATTATAAGTTGTCTAATAGCTATGAATGTATAGTATCTCATACAACTCAAGTCATACTTTGAGGTTTCCACAATCTTAACCTTTATATACACTGAAATATATTTGGCATATATTTTCTTATCTACAGTTCATAATAACCATAGTGTAGAAGTTTCACTTTTTTTATTTATTTTGCTATATGTAAAGATTTAAATGAATTTTTGGAATAAAGTAGAAAAATATTTTTAGAGGCGGGTGATAATATAAAAGAATAGAATACCCCATAGAGTCACAAGTGACTTTTTAGTGTGGTGGAGAGGAAGGTACGCGCGAGGCTTAAGGTATGCGGTTCGAACCCCGGGTGATGTAAGTGTACATAATTCATCAAAAAAATTGTACCTTAACAGTACAGGGCTTTGGGCTTTGGGCTTTGTGACGGTGGCCGGTTGGCTCCAATATTTTTTTTATTTTTCTACTTTTTACTTTTATTTTATTTTTTATTTTTGAAAATTATTTTTATAGGCGGGCGCATTACCCGCCTCTAAAATTAGCATT
This sequence comes from Panicum hallii, assembly GCF_002211085.1. NCBI lineage: Eukaryota > Viridiplantae > Streptophyta > Magnoliopsida > Poales > Poaceae > Panicum > Panicum hallii. The sequence goes on along the minus strand of NC_038048.1, from coordinate 25,615,543 downwards.
TCTAGCTGCTAGAAGTAGGAGCAGATATTGTACCCGCTCCTAAAATATCTTTTTACCCGTCCCTAGAAACGCCAGTGACTCACGGTCATATATACATGCATGGTGTGGTGGGGACTCTAGTCCCATATTGCTAGTTTATGTATAGGGGAGCAAGTTAATAAATAATGAAGCTGTTCAAACTTACTTGAAGTAATGAAAAATTCATATATTCTGATTCCTCTGCGTAGCATGTACAAGGTGAATCGTGAAAAGAACTGGTGCTCGCAGTCTAAGAGGAGGAGTGGGTGAATTAGGCAAATTTAAATCCTTAACTTGTGGCTCAAACTAATTTCACAAAACATAATCTACAACATGCTATCTAGATATGAATCTACAGTTCGGTTCATCTAGTGTAAAACCCTCATCCCAAAATAAGTTTTGCAAGCTATAACCAATCCTAGCGTAATGCTACTCTAAGAAAGTAAAGACACACAAGTTGCAATTATGAAATGCGGAAACGTAAAGGAAGGGATGAGAGAAATCAAACTCTGGACACGAGGATTTATCCCATGGAATCGGTAGGCACTAAGCCACTACTAGTCCACGTTGTTGAAGCACTCATAAAGAGTATTGCTTCTTGATCACCAAATCTCTTCTAGAACTCCCCTTGACTTGCCACAAAGGTCAGAAACTTGCCGGCGAGTTACCAAGACTCCAAGGGGCCGACACACCAAGATTACAGCTGTGGTTCACTCTAGAACCATACGCAAGGCAGCAACACCTTACTCTCTCACTCTCTCTAGATCTAACCTAGCACTAACACTCTCATAGCATGTGCTAAAGCCTATGCATTTGATCAATTAGCACTCTAGTGGCTTGGTGGTCTTCTTCAGTGTATACGTGACTTCTCTGGACTCCGGCAACCTCAAATGACCCGGGTTGAGGCGCTTAAACAGGCTAAAGGACAGCTCATAGCCATTAGCTGCTTTTCTGCCAAAAGGCTTAAACCGCTGGTTAAACCGGTCGCAACCGTCGATTTAACTGGTCACACTGAGCATGCATGATAGCCATTGAACTCCAACAGCCTGCTTCTGCTAACGTTATTGCACCGACAGATGTCGGTTCAACCGGTGCTGAAAATATTATCAAGCCAGCCATCAGCAACTCCAAAATCCGTTCTGCAACATTGAAGTACCAATGCACCGACACCTTCTTTTGATCGTCGGTTCAACCGGTGCTAAAGGCACTTTTGCTTAAAACCTTCTGGAACTTCTGTGCATATCATCGGGCCAACTGGAAATTGCAACAACACCTACCGTCCATAACGCCGGATTAGCCAGTGCTACTAGGCTTCTCTTCACTTAATCGCCGTAGCAATTCTGGGTTGCACCGACCTGTTCATTTTCCGTGCTGGTAGTTTAACCGACGTATGTAATCATGATGCACTTGTCCAATTTGTCGTTGCGGTCGTTGCGGTCATTTGGACACTCTGGTTTTTCACTGTAACTTGGATACCTTGACATCGATTTGGACACCTTGGCTATGGATTTGACTTCATCTATGGAACCTCACAAACTTGTTAGTGCCATTGCCTATGTTGTCACATAATCATCAAAATCACAATAATATCCTAGCTAATTGTGCCATGTTTCTTACAAAACGGATCAGAAACAGATGGATATTGCAGATCCCATTTCGGCATATCACATCCTATGTTTTTCTTAGAGTCGGATACATTGTCAGATACAGATAGAAACACAAACGCATATAGGCTCAAATATGAGATGAGCTTTATGCAGCTAGTCTCCATCTCGAATTAGTTTTCTGGATACTAAGAAGAAGACATAAGGACATAGCAATTAGATAATTAGTTTAACAGTTTCCCTTTAAATGAAGTTAAATCTATAAAAAACCACTAAATTAAATATTACTATAGATAAATATTAGTGACACCCTTTAATTCATCCCTTAAATCCTATTTTTTTAAAAAAATAAGTGTGCTAATACAAGCATGTACATTTTTATGGTTTATTTTGTTTACACAATATTTTAGCGAATTAAAAATTTGTCAAGATTGAATATTTTTAATTTCTGAGAAAACATTCTGAAGTTAAAATTGTAAATTTGCATTTATTTTTTTCCTTGATGTTGTTAAGGTAACTGATGCCTTTTCTTAAGAAATGTAGAAAATTCTCTCTGCCGTTCGTGGTGTCGGTGTGGGAGACACCCAAAAGGGATACTGAATGACAAGCCGTCTTAATTATTAATCACCGTCATGATAATGTTTTGCACTTTGGCCCAAATGAAAATTACATATACATATCAAAGGGGCCACTCTTACATTGCTAATTTAACTAGGAGGGGGGGAATTAAATAGTGAAATTGTTCACAGATAATTGAAGTGAGAGGAAACAAAACCACGTATGCTCAGTCACCTGCATAGCATGGCGTGCGTATGGCAGCAATCGCGTGGTAGGCTCCGTCAAGTTTTTGGCAGTCTTCAACCTTCATGTAACACAAAGTAGATGTAGGCGTCCCGCGTCCCTATAACACAAAGTAGATTTTGGCAGCAATCGTGTGGTAGTCCTCAACCTTCACGTAATCTTTGATCTTCGTCTCTTTACTCTTTTTAGTAACACAAAGTAGAGGTACACGTCCATAAAACATCTACAGCATGACTGTACCAATAAATGTTAAGGTGAATGTGGTCACTACAGTCTACTACCCACCTCTACTTGGCCCAATCATATAGGCCTGAGTCAGACATGAACGCTCTGTTGGCCCGTGGGCTGCACCTAACAAGGTCATCAACCACCATTTTGACATTAGCCCAATGAAATATCCCCTACAACTTGTTGAACTGTGGTCACTACAGTCTACCACACACCTCTACTTGGCCCAATCATACGATGCTTTCAACTTGTTGAACTTCTCAGAGTCCCGAGCAATTGCAAAGTACGTGCCTCGCAAATACTCTAAGTCGGCCCAAGTTGATCTCCTACGAGAAGACAACCTGGAGGAAACCTCCATGATGGACGTGTGGACGGAGGTCGAGGCGCATCACTACTTCCCCGCCATGGCGCCCATCTTCTACGTGTGCGTCGTGTACCCCATCAAGCATGGTATGGCGCCCAACCGGAAGGTCGTGGACGAGAGCCAGGAGAAGCTCAAGAAGGTGCTCGACGTCTACGAGGCGCATCTGTCGAGGAGCAAGTACGTCGCCGGTGACTTCTTCAGCTTCGCGGACTTCAACCACTTCCCGTTCACCATCCACGTCATGACGACTCCGCACGCATCGCTCTTCGACTCTTACCGCACGTCAAGGCGTGGTGGGAGAGAGTTATGTCAAGGCCGTCGCTGAAGAAGATCAGTGCCCATATGGAGATCAAGGCCTGATAGCTAGCACAAGTAGATCATCGTTCATTCGTTCCAACGAAGTTGTAGCTGGAGGGGGCACGCCAGTGCAGCAGCGTGTCTGTTTATATTTGGACTGTGCTAGAGATAGTTTGGTCATGTAATGTTGCCGTATGTAACTGAGGTTGCAGGGCTCATGTGGACCAAAATTAAGTGTGAAATGCAAAGGGTGCGCTTTGACCAACAGATAAGAGGGATAAGTTAAATTTGTGAAAACAAAAGAAAAGTGTTTCGCTATTAGCTAGATAAAGATCTTACAGTAAATCCAAATATCCCGTAGGACCAACCAAGCAACATGCCACCGGACCCACCACTACCTAGATCCATTCCAGCCCGTAAATGCAAAAGCGAAAATGGGTGTGGGATGGAGGTGGATTTCGTCGATGGAGACGCGCGATTGCTAAGTTTTGGGTGGTGATCAGGTGATGGGACCATTGGGTGGCAGATTTTCGTCGACTAGCAGTCTGAGATACATTTAACCTGGCTAGGCGGTGATCCAACACTTAGTATTTTGTCAAAGTAACAGATGGTTTCAGGGTGTGACTAACATGGCTCCATAGAACCCTCAAGAAAGTGTCATAACCATGTGCAAAAAGAAAATAACAGATGATTTGGTAGTAAAACAACATCTGCGTAGTAAAGGAAGGTATACAGTTGTTGATGAAGTTTGATTGATCGATTAATTTATCTTAAGATATACGGACAAATTTTTTAAATAAAGGAATAATAGATATCCTGGCCTCTGCATATACAACCATTATTACAATAAAGAAAGTACATAAGTTTCAAGAGAAACTAAATAAGGTGGACAGATTAAAAGTAAATCCTTTTACTAAACCACCACCCATTATAAGCGAAGATTTCCATAGCCGTAGTTTCCAGAACTCGAAAAACAAGCTCATGATATAGTATCCTGGTCTTCTTTCTTTTGAAATAGAGCCCAGAACCTAATTTAGTGTGCGACTCTAAAAAGAATCTACAGACAAGTTTGATTGTTCACTCTATCAAAAACAACATCATTATTTCTGCTAAGTCAAATGGCCCAACAAATAATATTTACACCAGTTAAAATATAGACAACTATAAAAAAGACACCATCTTATTTATCACCAAAAATAAAACAATGAATGGATTATAATCTGTTTGTTCTGTATACTAGACCATATACGGGATAATACATAAGTATTGGAAATTCGTAATAAGATTAGGGTCATAGCTAACAATCAAAATTTGCTACCTCTTTTTCAAGCTCTGTCTTAAATATTCTAACACAATAGTCATATAGATACATACTTATGCTATTCGTGTTGTGGTGAACTTTAGTTAGCAACTATTCTATACACTTTTTCAGCCACCTTCACAGTTTTTTCACATTGCATCACACCTCAATATGTATTTAGTTGAGTTCTTAGTTTGATCTATGTATTTAACATGGAAAATGGTATTCTCAGTGCTTTGTGCATACATACATACATCATCTATGTGCAGACACACGTCATGCACTTATATCTTAAGTTAGTTTTTCTATATTAACAAGGATATAATTATGTAATTTATAATCATATATTTTTGTAATTTAAGATTTTTTCTGCTAATGAGGGAGGTAGGCAATTGGGGTATAGATTTAAGGTTACTCAAACTAATTTTTAATAATGACAAAGGTGCGCAATTATATGCAAAGTTAGAGGATATATCATATTACTCAAGCGATATAGATTTAAGGGCTACTTTATGCTACCACTACAACACATGTGGCTTTCTGTGACATTTCAATTATGTCACTAAATGAAGCGCCCCGACCCGAAGATCAAGGCTAAACCATGTATTGATTACCGAATAAAGTCTCCGGCATAATACATGTTAGATCAAGTGGAGTCCAGAGTCATACAGAGCTTTATTCAACAAATACACGAGGGGTAATGCGACAACATAGAGCTACACAACTCAAACATAGGATAGTGACTATCATGATGGCATGGAGGACTAGCTCTTCATCCATCACAACTCCACTCGACCAGCTTGGGTGCGGACACGATCTACTCACAGTCTTCTGGAACAAAGTCGGGATCCTCTGGAGAAAAATCAGCAAGGGTTGAGTACGGAAGTACTCAGCAAGTTCCACCCCACCCTACGGGAGGGGAATGACATGCATGACACACATTAACTACAATGCATATGCAATGCAACTCATAGTACGCCCTTCTTCCTGACACAACCCACAGTAGGTAGCTCACTAGTTGTTAGGACCACACCATAGCCTGTCCATTCCGTGGACACGGACCATTCGAATGGATTCTACACTCTGCAGAGGTCGTACACTGTACCTACAAGCTCGACTGCCTGAGCGGACAACCGACATAGCCGACACCCAGCCGTGGTCACGCCCCAGCCCGGCCGCACAAACCCTTGGGCCCTGACCCCAATGGTCTATACTCGTGAACCATCCCTGCGACCGTCAGGCTAACCAGTGGGATTAGGCTAAGTCCGGCCCATAACGGAACCTGTGGTCGTACTAAATTAAGCTAGGTGAGATGTCAAACAACTCGGTCCTTATGGTTCACCAGGGCAGCAACCATTCCTCAACATGTCAACTCGAGCCTACCTCCACGGTAGCGCTCACCTACCAGTCTACCACCACGGTAGCGCCGGCTCCAGCATACCCAGTGCCCTAGCCTCAACCAAAACCCTTCATATCCTAGTCTCAACTCTGGACATGCATAACTACTCACATGCATGTATGAGCACACTCAATCACTCAAGCACCGGTATATGTAATCGATCCTAAACCAGAGCTACAACTAGACGTCCTCACATGGATGCAACCGCTCACGTAGGGGTCGATGAAACTTGCCTTCGCTTACGTACGCGTCGGCGGCGGCGGCTTCCTGCTCGCGGTATGGGTCTTCTGGCTCCTTGGCAGGCTCCTCCTCGGTCACTCCGTGATCTACGGGCGGAAACGGCACAACCGGCAAACAAACACAAGCAAGCTATAAAACAAGCTCAAATGGAAATGATAATAGGAATTGATATAAAGGAGATATTGGGTTTATAGTTTTGGTTGGTAAATAGAATGATTTGGGTTAGGTGCTCACGGCCTGGTGGATGTTTTGGGTCTTTATTAGTATTGCGGAGTTAATGGTCGGGGCTGCCTGCCATCTCACCTTGGCGTGCAACAGCTCGAGGAATAGGGTCAACTGTTGGGGCTTCGTCTTGTGAGTGAGCTGGGCTCGTGGGGAGTGGTTAGCGGAGTGAAGCGGCTCGGTGTGCTTGGGCTGGTGATGGAGTTCGTCACGGCCTCGCTCCTTTTATAGGCGAGGGGAGTAGCAGCGGAGTCGCACGGGGACGGGCGACGGCGTGGGCTGCGGCAGCTCGCCGTCAACTCAAACAGTGACGGTGCTGAAGGCGCGAGCGTCGAGGCGGCAAAGCCGGCGAGGACGCTGCGGTGGCATGGGCGAGGTGGGGACATGGAGGTGGGCGGCACGGTGCGGTGCCGGCGGCAGTGTGCGGTCTCGTCATGGGGCCACGGAGGTGGGCGGCATGGCGCGGTGCCGGCGGCAGTGCGCAGTCCCGTCGTGGGGCCGGCGTGTCGCGCGTGCGCGGGCGAGAGCGAGCGTGCGCGGCGGAAAAATATCTCGGCCGGCACTGTGCATGACAGTTTATTCCAAGGTCAATGGTGTGAGTACCTTGTGGTTTCCAGGGGATGATGAAGTTATTGCGAAGGAAGTAGGCGCTGTTATGATTATCTGAGAATTAGGGCGTGGTGCGGTGACTTGAGAGGCTTCTGGTTACTTAGTGTACCGGGTCCTTTTGTATCACAACTTATATACTAAGTACTTAAGTTTAACTAGGAGACTAACGCTTATAAAAAAAACACTTACCTTATTGGAGCGGCAAAGTCCCGAAGGAACACGCGCCTTTAAGTGGCTAAGGATCTTAGAGAATTGCCTTGCATCTTCTTCAAAGTGATGAAAATTGGGATGTTACACTAAAATTATTTTTTCGTTACAGTTTGTAATCTGTGATGACAAAAATCCATTCATCGCCTATACCCGAAATAAAAGGTATTCTATGACGAAAACAAGTTTTTTGTCATAAATCTCGTGACGATTTTTCTATCGTTACTAATTTATTGTCACACCCGGTTTTGAAAAGGAACCGAATGCATCTTACATATGCGCCAGGATCAAATTGACACACATATGATAGACGATACATATCCAAAATAATACCATAACGAAAGAGAGTAATATAGTACTTTATTACATGACCGAAAGTTTTAATCTTAAGTGAATGAATAAACGTTTATAACTAGCAGCGGACTTCAACTTCACAGGCAAATGATTGGGAGATAGGCGCCTAGAATTCCACAAAATTTTCAGGGAACTTCAAACAGTTATTTTGTTCTGAGCAGCATTGGTTTTAATAAAGCAAGTGTGAGTACACTTATGGTTGGTACTCAGCAAGTGCAGTAAATTATATGACATGCAAGGCCAAAATTAAGGAAAAGCTGATATGGTTTGACTGCGATAAGTATTTTTAGTTGGCTAAGTTTTATTTAGTAAGCATTAACTAAATGTAAGTATATATCAACCCTTAAAACAAAAGATAAGCATCAACATAAATAAAAAATATCAATTTAGATCATCTTTAAGTTCAATTATCATGTGAGGGTCCAAACCGCTCTTAACCATGAGCACGGCTGATATATCAGTTTTCACTCTGCAGAGGTTGTACACTTTACCCACAATTTGTGTTTCCCTTAATGCCCGGATTTGCAAGACCCTTAAACACTTCTGAGATGAGTGTTTGGGATTCACTTGAAACGGTCCACTAAGATTTCAAACCGCAGTAGTCATAACCCTCCCTAATGAGGCGGTACCTTAGCCAAGGACCATAAACAAAGCCTCCAAGAGGATCGAGCTATACCCCATCAACGCACTCCACTCTTGTCCTTTCAGTAAGACCATTACAAGCTAAAATTTCTAATTAATTAGCTAAGATCAGAACTATGTAGTATTATGGTTGCACTATTTTTCTAAGTGGTTCTCCATGTTCCAATTAATGCAATGATCTTAAAGTTATTACCATAAAAGTATTCCAGAACATGACGCAAAACAAGTGTAGCATAATTTTCAAGTTTTCCAACCAAATTCTAAGTAAAAGCAACTAGCGTAGCTACAACATAAAGTAAACAATCCAGATTTAATTAAGAAGTTCAAAACAAAATAGGTATGTCCTTATTTGGAATCCATCATATTATAGACACATGCATGCATATAAAGTAAAGATGTGTATTTAGAAAGTTATTAGGACCGGAATATGATCAAGAACCACTTGCCTTCTTCAAAGTACTACTACTGCTCAGGGGCGTCTTCAAAGCCTTGCTCTTGAGGACTCTCGAACTGTGCACCGTCTATCGCGACACACATGTACATACAAATAAAGAAATATAATAAATAAGAAACAATACACCAATAATATAAATATAGCAAAACAACGTTATAAAGCTACTATACACGTCGCAAGGATCGCGTAAGCGTGAGAATCGATAAAAACGGAGTTAAAACGGAGAAGTTATGGCTAAAATATAATTCCAGGAGCTTATTTGTAGAAGATTTGAAACTAAAAGGGCTCTGAACAAAGAAACCGAGGGCTAAAATATAAATAAACCTTAAATCTAGGATTTAGTTTGAAAAACAGAGGGGCAAGGGACGGCGAGTTCTATTTTAGAAAAAGATATGGGCTAGAACAGAAAAAAAAGGATCTATTTGTGAATACTTTTGAATTACCGTGGATCGCGAGTTGATTTGGGTAAAACTCAAGGTTTCTTTTGCAAAAAGGCCTAGGGTTTGACCGATACGTTGGGTTTTGACTCGGGTTAGATGTCGGATCTCGATCTGACGGCTGCGCGGGGCTAGGGCGGCACGGGCGGCGATGCAGGCACCGGCGGCGACAGACATGGCGGCGGGTGGCGGCGGACTCGCCGGGCTTGGCTGAAAACGGCCGTCCGTGCTCGGTTTCAAGCGCGGGCTGCACGTGAAGGACGAGGGTGCTACGGGGAACGCATCTAGGGACCCTGGACGGCGGCAAGCGGCGGCACGGCAACTCCGGCGAGGGATTGCGCACGCGAGAAGGTGGGGGAAGAGAGGGAAAGGGGGCCGGCGATGCTCCTTACCACAACGCGGAGCTCCTGCGGCGTTTGCTCGACGGCGGAAGGCGGCGGAGCTCCTACGGCGTTTGCGTGACGGTGGAAGGCGGCGGAGCGGCGCGTCGGACGGCCGAGCTTCGACGAAGGCGGCGACTGTTAGGCCTTAGGGTTTCAAGGGCGAGGGCGGCGGCTGCGGGTTGAGGGGATCGAGGGCGCGGGGCGGCGGCTATTTATGAGGCCGAGGAGGCCTCGAAGTGCGGGCCCGGGGTGCCTCGCAGGCGGAGGCGGCATCATGCCGGACTCGGGCTAAGTCCGAGCCTGGAGCGAGGTTAGGGATGGACCCGACGGGTGGGGTTCGCCTGGCGGTGAGAGGGAGAGGGAGAGAAGAGGAGGGGGGCGGACTGGGCCGCTGGGCCGGGAAGGAGGGAGGGCGAAGCGGCCGACTGGGCTGGGCCTTGCAGGAGGAAGGGAAGGGGAAGAAGAAAGGGAGAAGGAAGTGGGCCGGGCTAAGAAAGAGAGATAGAGAGAATGAAAAGTATCCAAATGCATTTGAATTTGAATTTAAAATTAAAATTAAAATTTAAATGGAAGACAAGTAATAAAACAATATAATGCGACATAAAATGCACAAAACATATATTTACTTATATTTCTTTTTTTATTAAGTAAATTATTGTTAATTACGGTAAATGTTCTAAAAATTAAAAGAATTTGAATGAAAATCTTATAGATCCTAAAAAGATTCTAGCAAATATTTATTTAGCTTCCTAATTTGAAAATTAGGGTGTTATATTTATATTTATAACACTCATTTTCCATCATTATTGATAAAAAAAACGTCACGAAACTTTAAATGTGGATGATTATCAGTGACGGGCCTCCCAAAACTGCGTCTCTGATGTTGAAAAATAAAACAAAAAATAAAAATTGGGGAGAACAGATAGGTCACATGTTCACAGTTCATCCTCTGTTCATGCACATATTCATACACATACATAGTACATGCAAAGTTGCACAAGGCAAGCAGTCAAGCAATACAATTTATCCTCCCTTCATACATACATATGTACAATCAAAAGTTACACCAGCCAAGCAATCAAGCAAAGAACGTTGGTCTGCATCCTAGTCTGCCTGAAGTGTCGCCTCTGGGTTACTCTGCTTCGTATCTCAAGAAATAAAACTGCAGCCAATAGCCTCACTGCAGCCTACAGCCTCATCTTGTTGCTCAATCTGAAGCATTATAACATATTCAATTAATAACACAAATAAAATTTCCATTAATTAGTAATCACTCTAATGAATGTAAGAAGACAGCACCAACTAGAAATGACCAGAGCAGACATTGCGGAATTAGTAAGAAGGCAAGCTGAATCATAACACATTTGGTTCACATATAAATGATCCAACCCAAGAGATTCACATAGAAAAATCTATAATTCAGGCACTCTACACAATTGGCATTTAGTGTTTCAGGTGAAAATAACAACAGATTTCCTGCTAGATTAGTAGACCGCTGTAGAAAGCAGGAGAGGTAGACCTACCATTACAATGTGCTGTAGATCCACACGAGATGGCAGCAGTTTATAATCTGAAACCTCAGTTCGTTCTAAAAGAAAAGGCAATCTCAAAAGCAGCAGTTTACATTTTCATATTACATCAGTCTCTTCATATAACTATAACAACATCTGATTGCTCCAATAAACTAACAAATACAAATTGCTTCAATAAAGTAACAATTACCAATCAATCCACCTCCGCTATCAACCAAAGCTTGCTCAAGTCGTGTGCAAGCAAAAGTAACATGTCAAGTAATGCTAAAAGCACAGGTGTTAGCATGAATCAAAGTAACTAGATTCTAATGTTCATCTCTTTCCCAAAGATCCAGCTAATAGGTCAAGCACACTACTAATTTTACTACTCAATGCTAACTAGTAATACTAATTAAGTAGACTAACAAATACAGATTGCTTCAGTAAAGTAACAATCAGCTCACCTCTGCTATCATCCAAAACTTGCTCATGTTGTATGCAACCAAAACTAACAGGTCAAGGAAAGTTAAAAGCACAGGTATTAGCATGAACAAGAGTATTAGTACCTTGCGCGCATCTTCACACGTGCTTATTGTTACTGTCATTCAATCTGGGCCATAAACCTCTATGACACGCCCCTACAAAATAAATTACATCAATGAAGAACACCAGAAACTGGAGTAACTGAATTTTCCAATCTGAAAATAATATCATTCAATGATCAACTGAAAAGAAGCTCTACTTAGATAATTTATACGTAAGACGCTAGTAATAAAATTAGCCTATAGACATGATAATACATCTAGCTAAAATTAGTGAAGGGAATCTCCCTTCTGGGCACATATAAAGGGAACCCAAGCCAATAACCATTTACCAGTCAAGCTAACGTGATACTATCAGGATGCAACAGAAATCAACATTTCATAAAAGATTCACGTACTATGAACTCAGAACATAGGCACCTATTTCCTACTGCATCTACAGATGAATGGACACACAAATCCAAACCCTAACTCCATCTCGAACTACATCTACCAGTCAAATCGAACTGATGCAAACCAATCCGAAATGGAAGAAGACCTACGAATTTACCTGGATTTGCGCGTTCCTTGGTCTTGCTTCCGATCAGGAGGCATCTTGGTATTGATCTTGCTCGGCACCGAAGGGGAAGGTTGGGGTGGAGATAGCAGCGGCGGAGGAAAGGACGAGGGCCGGCGGGAGCCAGAGCAGCGCTCAGGGGGGAGGGGGACGACCGGCCGGACAGCGCTCAGGATGGAGGCGGCGTAGCCCGAGGCCGACGAGGACCCGGCACGCCGCGACCATGAGCGCTTCCCTCACATCACGGCCGGCCCTGCCAGGCCCCGGGCGTCGTCGCCGGCCTCCTGCTCCTCCTGGCCACCGTCGCAGGTGGAAGGGAGGTCCGGCGCCCCTGCGCCCTCGCGCCACGGCGGCGTCCAGCCGGTGATGTCTCCACCACCACCAGAGCGCCCACGCGGAGCGGAGGCGTGCAAACAGAGGGAGGGAGGCAGGAGCCGAGGAGGAGGGGGCGGCGCTCAGGGAGGAAGGGGCCGACGATGCAACGGGGGAGAAGGGGGCGACGGTGCAGGAGGGAGGCCGAAATCGGGAAGGAGGGGGCAGTCGGGTGGGAGGCTGGTGGTGGCGGCGGAGAGAGGTGAAGGGCCGATGGGGAAGAGAGCTGGCTTGGTAGGGTTTCGAGACCTTTCGCGAAGCATCTTAACCGTCCAAATCGATCAGAGCGTGCGTCTCGATTTGGGCTGGGTGGGCCGAAGAAATTAGATGGCCGAAAACAGGCCTAGTCTTACCTTCACTATGCAATGTTTTTCTTATTTTTTTATTTTAAGGCATCATTGTGAAGTAACTACAAAACAAAGTATCATATATATACATTAACATATTTTTTCCATATAATAGACTAAATATAAGTTTTTTTCTAGAAGCTTCAAAAGTTTTGAAGCTAATTTATATTTTCTATAGCTTAAATGAATTTTTACGTGCTTATGAAAAATAATCCCAAGTTGAACTGTGTGTACCTCCAATATGACTCAAAAAATTGTACAATTATATTTAGGTTCATATGGAAATTTTAAATTTTTTATGGAAAAATTTCAAACTTCTATCTTGAACAACCATATAATAATTATAATAATATCTAAATTTGGTTAGAAAATTAAAAATTAACGTGACAACATATTTTTCATTCATAAGCTACTCGTGCTTGAGGTCTGATGTTCAATCCCTTGATACACCATAAATTTTCATAATTTTAAACATATGAATCTAATTCGTCACTAAGTTGACTCTTGTGACAAATTAAAATTCGTCACGATTTCTACTTGGTTTTAGTGACGAGCATTATATTTTCATCACTAAGTCATATTGCCTCCAACAAAACGTCATAAAACCAAATAGTCTAATGACATTTTGATCAACTGTCGTGAGATATTTGTCATGGAAGGTCATATGTGTTGTAGTATATTTTATAATGGCAAAGGTGGATAGAGTTTTAACATATATAAAGTCAAGATTTTGTAGCGCATCTCATGAGGATTAATATAGAGGCAAGCCTCCATTTAGTAGTAGAGACTCAAACTAGTAACAGTAAGATATCCATATCAAAATCTTATCGTTCTCGGAGAGCCTTATGTAAGGAACATGGTCCTATAAGATTATGATTATGATTTTGGTGATTGTATGACAACATAGTTAATGGGACTAATAAGTCTGTGAACTCAAGTTTGTAGGATTTCCAGGTCCCATTGATGCAGTCCAATTTATATACAAGATAGTCCAAATCGCAGTTAAGATGCCCAAATTGTAGTGAAAATGCAGAAACTAATGTCCGCAACAATGAATTGGACAAGTAACAGCAGAAAAAGGGCGACCAGTTAAACCGACGGTATCAAAATTGTACTGGCTGGTGCATTGGGGAGATGCTATGTGATCAAATCAGTAGCACCTGTTTAACCGACGGAGCACCAGTTGATTACGTCGGTGCATCCGTCGAGTGTCATGACGATCAAGTGAAGAAACATAAAGGCACCGGTTGAACCAACGATAAAAAAGAAGACGTCGGTGCATTGGTATTTTCCTGATACATAAGCATCTGGAGTTGGAGAAGCCTGAGGGTCTTAAGCACTGGTTGAACCGACACCTGTCGGTGCAATGACGTCAGCACAAGAAGACAGTTGGAGTTCAACGGCTAGCAGGCAGGGCCAGTATGACCGGTTAAACCGACGATGGCGACCGGTTCAACCGATGCTTTATGCTTTTATAGGTAAAAGCAAGCAACGGCTATGAGCTGCCCTCTAACCTATATAAGACCTCACCTCAGATCGTTTGGGGCTATTGGAGTTTGTGAGAAGCTACAGAAACTCTGCTGAAGTTCTCCAAACCAACCAAAGAGCTCATTGATCAAATCCTTAGATTTAGCGCAAGCTTTTGTGAGGTGTAGTGGTAGGCTAGCTCTAGAGAGAGTGAGAGAGTAAGATGTTGCTGCTTTGTGACAGGTTTTTGAGTGAACCACACTTGTAATCTTGGTGTGCCGGCCCCTTGGTGTCTTCATGGCTCGTCGGCGAGTTTTCGATCCTCCGGCTTGGTGTGGAGCGGCGACGGCGACTTTGTGCGGAGGACGAGGAGGCCCGTCCTTCGTGGGAAGCAACGTAGTGAAGGCGGCGTCAAGCTTCCACAACTTGTGTGCTTTTAATTTTTTTTAGTGTAGTATCTTGTTAGGATTGGTTATAGGTTGCAAAATTTATTTGGGATGAGGGTTTCACACTGGATGAACCATAGTTGCGCATATAAATAGCATGTTCTATATTATATTTTGTGCAAACTAGTTTAAACCATAGGTTAAGATTTTAAAATTACCTAATCCACTCCCTCCTTCTCTTAGGTCACGAGCACCGATTCCTTTCATCTTAACATACTACAGTAAATTCCATTTCAGTCATGGCAAGCAAGTTAGGTTGAGAAGGGCTCAATCGTGCTGTAATTCCTTTCCTCACGAACTATCTTGGGTCTTCTACAAAGACAGGAAACAAGAGACATTACCTACAGTAGTTCAACGAAAAGCTTCTTGGTTGCCTAATAAGCCCAAAGATCAAATTGCATCTACTTGATAGTGGGACGTGTACTTCGGTCTGGAGCTACACAGGTGGGGTACAGAATCATCAATATAATTACGGTCACTAGTTGTACATTATTCATTATTAGCCAAATTGGCCATTATACTAATTATTTTGTGAAATGGTATGGGTTGGCTGCCCCAAAAGATAAGCCACATATGTATTTTAAGATCCAAATTTGTAATCTTCGACCAACAATTAGTAAATCAATATGAAGTGGTTACGTCAGGTATTTTGTAATAAAGGATATTTTTAAACTTGGTACATGCTCATCCGAGCATGCATCATACACCTAGAATGAAAAGCTGGACCGGTCATTTAACCTATAAGGCTAGCGGTCCCATGGTTCAATGGTTCGATCAGTGAGCCAGCCGGTTGAATTCACCGCTAAAAAACGATTTGTATCTAGGAGCGGCCTAAAAGATAACCCGTTTGGAGCGGGATTACTGCAGCAATTCACCCGCCTCTGAAAATATATTTTCAGGGGCAGGTGATGGCGTCACCCGTCTAAGAAAATGACCACCATTTTTAGGCCGTCATCCGTCCTGAAAATAGCACTATTTCCAATAGCGGATGATAGCGTCACCGCCCCTAAAAATACATTTCTAGAAGCGGAGGATGGCATGACCCGCCCCTACAAATAGTCTTACTAAAAAAATTGTAACACCTTGGGTGTTTAGCACTGTTCTAAACATAGCCATTAACACATAAAGACCAAGATTAATTAAATCATGCATTTCATATATGTATATGTGTGCAAGTAGAGGAAAAATTATGTAACCTTCAAAACCAACTCGACATGTCTAGCAAAGCCTACTCGACATGTCTAGCAAAGCCTAGCCATATATTCGTGTTGTTATACTCTACGCAGTTGAAATAGAAATTCTACCACGAATTTAAATTTTGAACATAAAATGACAAATGATTCAAATTAGAGTGAAATTAAATTAACTTCAAATCTATAGCTCAAATTATTTTGGGCCTGAAACGAAAGTTGTAGACTTTAAAAATCCCTACAACTTTCATGTTCAAAATTTTCAAGTTTCAATGGAAGATTTTGAAATAAATTAAAGTCCTCCATTTTCTCTCTTGTTCCCTCTGCTCTGCCCCTGCCCCCGGCCATGGCAGAGCAGAGGTAGAGCACCTCTGCGCCGCCGCCTGAGGCCGCCTGCCACCGCCACCAATGCCTCTACGCCCTGACTAAGTGCTGCGCCGCTGCCCGGCAATGCCTGCGCCGTCACCGCACGACCGCACGCCCGACCGAGCCATGCGTGCCGCCGTCCACCCGCGCCTGCCCCAGCCGCGCTTCGGTCTCCCTCAGCTTCAATGCCGCGCACACCCGACGCCTCCACTCCCTCCTCCCCTCTCCCTGCTCGCTATAAAAGGCCCCAGCCCTCGGCCCGCGCGCCCGAGCTCCCTCGCCGCCCGCCATTGCCGCGCCGAGCTCGATCCTCCGCCCCACCCCGTCCCAAATCGGCCACCCCAGCAGCTCCCCACCTCCCACTGGTCCTTCCCGACCCGGTCTCGCCCTCCCTCCCTCGCCGGGGCTTGCCGGAGCCGAGCAGCACCGGCCACCGGAGCACTGCTCCGCCGCACCTCCTCCTCCGGCCGCCTCCGCCCCAACCGACGCCACCTGCAGGTCCCTCTCGCCGCCCCAGTACTCCCCGGCCCCTTCCCCACCGCCTCCTACGAACCCCTCGCCGGAATCCGGCCCAGCTCGCCGCCGGCCACCCCCAAGGGCCACATTGCTTCGATTTAGATTTTCTTAGGGTCTTTCCTACAAAATACCGAGGGTCTATCTGTAAAACCCGAGCTCCACTCTAGTTTTTCAAATATGCAAACTTATAAAATCCACCAAAAAGTAGAACAATCCTGAAAATGCAAACTAAAATGTTTTGAATTCCTTGCAACTAGATCTACAACTTTTCTTACATTCCCATGTTCATTTTCTAAATATTTCTTACTCTAGAATAAGAGTTAGTTTAAATAGCTTTTATGTGTATCTTTTGTTCTAAGCTAGCACTAAGGTTGATTTTTGGACAGTAGTTTAGATCCTATGAGTTTAACTCTGTGTAAAATTTTCAGAGCCAGAGGACATCTCTAGCTATAGATTTTATTAAATCTTGTTCTATGCCTAGACTAGATGGGTTTAATTGCTCTAGGTGATCTACTGTTATTCATGAGATGAAACTTTTACAGTACTACTAAACTGACACCTGGAGGTTGTAGAAAAAGTTTAGGACTTTTTGCTTCAGTGGAACTTGCTTATTTAATTTTTCCATGAATAAATACATTAAATCAAGATAATTAGTTCCTATACTTAGAAAATTATGAACATTTTACCAGAGATCAGGTTTGAGTAGTTAAACATTATAGGAACGTTTGAGGTACAGAGACTAAGTAGATATGTAAGTAAAAATGAATCTGGATTAATGCATATTTATATTGCCTTATTTTCTATACTCTGTATACTGCTCAATAAAATCTAATAACTGTGAGTAGAGTTAATATGGATATGCTAGCACCCTGTGCGATTTTTTGGGAACACTTTCTATACAAGTTGCACCACCGAAGGGGCCCTTTCCAGTATAGCGTCGCGTCGGTCATTGTCGTAGGACGGACCCCCTTGGGATCCGCCCCATTGCTTTGCCTTCGCTTTTCTTCCTCTGGGCATCAAAGCAGGGCGTAGACCCGTTACTTCTTACTATGGTGAAGGGGATGCCATTATTCCCAATTTTATCGATCCTTAATGATCGGTGATGGCAATTTATGCTTTTATTGCCTCTCAGACTTCTCATTCTTACTTAAGCTTAAGATCGAGACAGAATAGTTGGGCACTGGCATTCCCACAGGCTATTGTACGAGGAGAGAATCGCACCTTTGATAAAAAACAATTTGTTCTGTATCAATGCTTGCATAGTTTGTTCTGTATAAATAGAACTACGTTCTACTAGTAGCGGTTTATTTTATTTTTCATGTTTAATCTGCTGCATAAAAAGAGCTGAAATTTATAAAGTAAACTAGTTGCTCAAAGAGATACCTTGTGTAAAAATTTCAACAACGGAAACCTGACCTAACTTCCATTACAAATTTCCACGTGTCTTGTGTCTTTTTATGAAGAAACAAAATTCCCGCACATGAGAAACACACACTTACCTAATGAAATAAGTAAACAACAAAATATTTCATGACTAAAATTGAGTTTTGCTGGATTACGACTTTATAGTGAAATAACCAATGAATCTTTACCATCAAAATGACTCATACCTATATAGTCATATAGAATCAACTACTCTCGCCGACGGAACCTACGAGCTGGTGCTGAAGTCCGAGAGTGAGCAGCGTGAAGCTCAAGTGAATCTAACTGAAGTCGCCAAAATTCGGAAGAGCCCAAGGCTAGCCTTGCTCAGGAAGGCAAGCCCCGGAGCATAACCCTTATTTTTAAAATTATGCAATATTGTAATTCTAGTTACTTGTGCAATTATGTTTATAGGAGTTTGGTTGAAACCTTAGTTGTATGATCCTAGGTACCCATGTTATGAACAGTAGTTGTAAAGTTCGCTAGATTGCCATGCTAACAGGACTATGGTAAAAGTCGAGTGATTTCCTGTCACTCGCGAGATATAGGACTTGTTTGTTTACTTATGTTGAAATCATAAGGTTAACGAGCGGGGCTATTTATGATATTCAAGTTGATGGTTGAGGCCACTTCTGTATAGTGAAAATGGCTAAGGTTGCAGTGTGTGGTACTGGTGGTCAAGTTTTTGAACGTACTAACCACATGCTAAGAATATGGTAATCGGTAAGCTTAAGTACCTGATTGAACCGGAGCGTGGAACATACCACCCCACTGTCTTGACTTCATTCCCATGCGGCCATATGGTGAGTGCAGAGCGCGGCTCTGTACTCGAGGGCAGTGGTCCTGTTCCGCAAAATGAGAATAAAGGGGAAAAGTTGCACGTGTGACTTTAGGAGTAACCATATGACGTGTGTTTAGGTTTGCCTTGCAAGGTTAAGAAATTCGATTGGAATCATCCGTTTCTCGCGGCCATTGAGACTGCTTGGCCCTTTTACCACATAGAGTAAGAAGAGGAACAATGAAGAGGATGATTAATATTGTTGGATGTTTAAACTAATTTCCTTCAACCATGTGTGACGTTGGATAGTTGCTGACCTAGAACGATTAATCAAACTAGAATTTGAAGCTAAAAATTTTAAATTAAGGACCTAGCCTTTGTTGCTTTTCGGCAAAATAAACCCTTCGAGCTAGAAGCCTTGCATGTCTAGGAGTCGGCTAAGTATATTCCAATAGTTGGGTAAACTTTGCTGAGTATTAGCATACTCAGCCTTGCTTGTGGCTCTATTTTCAGGTATGTCTTTTGAGGATATTATTGCCGGCCTGATTTGGCCATGTTCTCTTCCTCCTAGTTGGTCCGTGGAATGAGGTGCATCCCCAACCAACAATGACAACACCGAGTGAGGTCATGTACAGGCTTCATCGTGACCTCCTGTATCATCGAGTAGAATTATCGTTATCTTTCCACTGCACTTTAAACTCTGATGCACTTTGTTTTATAAATTCGAACTTGGTTTGTAATAATAATTAACGTTGTACTCTGTGTTGTAAAAATTGTGGATTCTTGTAATCTCTAGGCTCACCTTTGTATGGATTGTATGTATGCATTGTTTCGATCGGAAATCCAGTAGTTGCATCGGGATGTTACCCGATAGACTATCCGGTTACTCCATTTTAAGTGCGTGTTAGCTCGGATTGCCTTTATAGTGATGGTTAGCGTACTTAAGCCGGATTAATTTGGGCGGTTTTGCCACAGCTGATATCAGAGCTGAAATGCATACATCAAAGAGTACAAAGACTTAAACAAATATTTTCATAAAACTTGACCAAAAAAATCGTGTTTAAAAAATATGTTGGTTCATTAAGGATGACGCCTATTTTGTAAAGCCTTAGGGGATGATGGGAAGTAACTATATTATATATAACTGACTTCTGACTTCCAACATATTACTTTCTGTCAAAACTTACTTTTGTGTACAACCGACCTTTAATTTCTGTAATGACGCACTCATCGCTAAGGTATGAAGGTAAGGATCATCAGTCAACTGAGAGAGCTTGACCCTCACATCGGTGACGCGAACCGAACGCTGCCCTCAAGCAGTGGCTTATTTGAGGTTTTGCCAATATACCAACTATTTGTTGATTTTGTTGGGAGTAAAATATGCTGCACGTACAGTGGCTTCGGCGTACAGACGTACCCTACGATGATTTATACGGGAAGTGAATATGTTATCCTGGTAACGTATGAAGCACTGTCCATGCAATGTTGAACGCCTGGATGTCGCTACTATAGCGAGCGGTAATGTATGGGGATGCCTTTGTGAGTGCTGGCACAAAAGGTTCAATTTATATTCTATCAATCTTCTGTAGGTACACTAACCGCGATTACGTTAAGCTAAGAATGGTTAGAAAAATTTGGCTAGTTAATATAAGAAGAGATGTATTATGTATGCCGCCGAAATCAACTATGTAAGACCAAAGTTATTTGGTAATTGTTTTGTTTTGTGAGCATAAATAGGACGTGCATGCGTCATGATCATATCTGATATTGAAAAACAATGCTTGTGCGTTGATTGAGAGTGGTAAGGTTCATGCGTGCACAAGATCATTTCACATAATGTCTATCTAGAAATCTATCTTTTCTACCATATCTGGATAGATGAATTAATTAAAATTATAAAACGACATTATCTGTGGGAAAATTCAGTAAAGAAGTTTTTTCACACATTTTATCCTACCTGCTGTTAAA